>NC_041734.1:19662882-19974517 GCF_004115215.2 Ornithorhynchus anatinus | reverse complement strand
GGGTAGGTAGATAGAGAAGCACTGTGGCTCAGTGGAAAGAGCACGGGCTTTGGAGTCAGAGGTCATGGGTTCAAATCCCTGTTCGGCCACATATCAGCTGTGTGACTTTGGGCAAGTCACTTAACTTCTCGTGCCTCAGTTACCTCATCTGTAAAATGGGGATTAAGACTGTGACCCCCACGTGGGACAACCTGATTCCCCTGTGTCTACCCCAGCATTCGAACAGTGTTCGGCACATAGTAAGCGCTTAACAAATACCAACATTATTATTATTATTATATGAATAACAGATCAGACCCTCTTTCTGTCTTACCGAATGCTCACAGCCTAAGGTAGGAGAATGGGTATTTTATCCCCATTTTACAGATGAGAAAACTAAGCTATAGAGAAGTGAAGTGACTTGCCCATGGTCAAAAAGCAGGCAAATGGCCGAGCTAGGATTAGAACCTAGGTCTCTGATTCCCAGGGCTGTGCTCTTTCCACCAGGCTACGCTCTTTCTACAGATTAATATAAAGTTATTCAGTGAAATTAGATAACAGTCACTGAAATCAATCTTTCATGAAAAAATTGGCACAGATAGTCCACAGCCTAGTCAAACTGTAGCCAGGTAATAGAGCTTTTTCTGTCTATAGGAGAGTCACCTGCCATAATCTTTGCAGCATACTTAAATTTTATATCCTTGCTGGGTAGGGAAGACCAATCCCACTGAGAGAAAGGCATTAAATTTTAGGAAAGGAAACTGTGACAGAATGTGAATCTTAGTAGGAAAACTAAATGGAGTCGTTTTTCAAAATAATTTGCTTTTCAAAGCCTGGAAGTGGTTTTAAAAAGCCATGCTGGAAGTCTAGTCATTCTTGTACTAGTAGTTTTAGCATTCCTTAAGTGCTTACTGTGCACAAAGCACTGTACTAAGCGCTGGGAGAGAGTATACAGGTGGGAATATGACAGCTCCTGTCCTTCAGGTGGTATTGGTGGCTGTGCACTATCCTAAGACTACGAATATTCCTTCAGTAGTAATTATTGAGCACATACTGTGTGCAGGGCACTATACAAGTGCTTGGGAGAGTACAAAATAACAATAAACAGGCACATTTCCTACCTACAACAAGCTTACAGTCCAGGTATTAGAGAGGCATTAGCCACGGTCCCTTTCCACTAGGAAGTCACACTGCAATGGAGAAGCTACACGATGTGTACCTCAGAACCGCAAAGCTGACTGAGTGCGAGATGTCATCAGAAGAAAAGCCATCCTTCCTGAAATAGAAAGTTCCACTGAGGGAGAAGGCAAAAACTTATACAGAGAAGTAGTGCAGGGGTCACCTGAAGATTTGGAAGAGCACTTTTCAAAGTATGCCAAAGCTAATTAAAAATAACAGGCAAATTTATTAAACATAGACAGTGAGAGAATCAGGTGGTCAATATCCAGTGGTGATGAGAAGCAGCGTGGTTTACCAGGAAGAGCACAGGCCTGGAAGTCATAGGGCCTGGGTTCTAATCTTGGCTATGCTGCTTGCCTGCTGTGCGACCTTGGATAAGTCCTCAGGACCTTAGTTTCCTCATCTGGAAAATGGGACTGTATGCCTGTTCTCCTTCCCCCCCAGTATGTGAGACCCATGCCGGCAGGGACTGTGTCCTACTGACTCGATTATCTTGTATCTACTAAAGTGCTTATTGCATATTAATAACTTAATAAATGCCACAGTCATTATTATCATCACCTGAGAGTCAGATCTCCTCTAAGTCACACCGTGTTGTTGATTAACCCAAGAAAGCTAGTGCTTATGTTCACCAGGTAACTGAACAGCATTCGATGGTTTATCCCAAACCAGAGGTAACTAGCATTGGGTAATAATAATAATAATAACAACAATAATAATGATAATTGTTGCATTTCTTAAGCACTTATTATGTAACAGGAACTTTTCTAAGCAATGCGGGAGATATAAGGTAATCAGATTGGACACTGTCCCTATCTCACATAGGGCTCACAGACTTCATCCCCATTTTACAGATGAAGTAACTGAGGTCCAGAGAAGTGAAGTGACTTGCCCAAGTCACACAGCCGACAAGTGTAAGAGCTGGGATTAGAACCAGGCCCTCCTGACTCCCAGCCCCATGCTCTATCCACTAAGACAGGCTGCTTCTCTTGCTTTCTTGAAGTGTCCTGGCTCCAGTGTCAGAGAAAGTTCTGGGTGAATCAAGGATCTAGACCAAATGGGCCCCTCATTTACTTAACTTTTGTACTATGATGAATGAGGGTATAGGAGATATCAGACTATTGAATCGTAGAATGATTTCCTATGCTCTATACTATGTTGCAAGACTTCGGCAGTCCTTGACTTAAGATGTTTCCAGTTAAAGATGAACAGCACTCAACTTGATGACAGATCAAATTCCCATTGCTGAGTAAATAGGGTAACCAGTGTTTAAAATGCATTTCCCATAAGAAACAGCATGGCTCAGTGGGAAGAGCACGGACCTGGGAGTCAGAGACCCTGGATTCTTAATCCGGTTCCTATGCTTGTCTGCTGTGTTGACCTTGGGCAAGTCACTTCACATGCCTGTGCCTCAGTTACCTCATCTGTAAAATGGGTATTCAACACGTGAGCTCCCTCTACTTAGACTTGAGTCCTATGTGAGATCTAATTATTTAATATTTACCCCCGGTGCTCAGTACACTACCTGGTATATAGTAGGTGCTTAAGCAATACTGTTATTATTATGAGAAAAACTGATTTGGGCTATCAACATTTCAACTCAAGATGCAATTCTCAGGAATGGGTTTTGTCTTAAGTCCAAATCTGCCAGGCAGTGTATTCTATGGAAACATGTCTACCAACTCTGTTATACGGTACTCTTCCAAGTGCTTAATTCAGTCCTCTGCACAAGAATTTTCTCACAGATTTTTTGAGGGATGTGGGTTCTAATTCTGACTCTGCCACTTGTCTGCTGTGTGACCTTCGGCAAGTAACTTAACTTCTCTGTGCCTCCGTTACCTCATCTGTAAAATGGGGATTTAAGACTGTGAGCCCCATTTGGGACAGGGACTGTGTCCAACCTGATAACCTTGTCTCTATTCCAGTGCTTAGATCAGAGCTTGGCACATAGTAAGTGCTCAACAAATACCTTAATTATTGTTATTACTATTATTATGCTCTCCAATTTAGCCTGCAATAGAAATAATAAAAAGAATTTATAGTAGTTTATAAGTTCATTATGGGCAAGGAACATGTCTGCTAATTCTGTTGTACTCTCCCAAGTGCTAGTACAGTGCTCAGCACATAGCAATTGCTCAATAAATATCACTGATTATTTGATTGGTGACCTTTGAGAGGGAAGTTCCTGGGGAGTGAAGGGGATGGAAGCCAGATTGGAAGGGATCAAGATTAGAAGCACTTAATAGAGTTCTTTGTATAGACTAAGTGATCAGTAATACCCCTGATTATTTGACTACTTGAAAAGGCATGTTTAGGGTGTCCTAGCGGTCAAAAAATCCTTATCTCAGGGACAGCCCACCCTAATTCATTCCCACTACCACTTACTGTGTGCAGAGCCCTAAGCTCTTGGGAGAATACAATATAACAGAGTTAGTAGACATGTTCCCTACTCAAACCAAGCTTAAAACCAGCCCAACAGCCAATCTCAGCACTTGTATATAAACATATGTAAGTGTGAACAATATAAATATATATGAAATATATATGTGTATATATATAATAATAATCACTTTATTCAGCTACTCCACCCTATAGTAGTATATATAACGTATCCACTCTTTCTTCCACCTTCTCTGGGCTATTTGTCAATCATATGCATCATCCTGTCTTCCCTATTAGATTCTAAATCCCCTGTGGATGAGGACCATGTTTTCTATTTTTATTGTTCTCTCCCAACGTTTAGTACAGTGCTCTGCACCCATCATGCACTCAGTAAATACCATTGATCATCTGATGGGCCCTTTGAACAGCCAATTCCACTGTCTTTTATTGGGGTCTTACATTTGTATCCCAAATCTAAGGGCTGGTTTTGGTGGGTGTATGTAGAGGACTTTTTCTTGGTATTTTCCTTTCTCTCTCTCTCTCTGTATTAATAAGCTCTCTTGTCACTGTGACACGGGAGTGCGAAGACTAGGAAGAGGAAAGGGAGATGAAATCAGAGGTGTTAAATGGTTCTTCGGGCCAGGGAAAAGTGTGAAACACTACAGAAAGAGATATTGTCCCCAGAACAGAAGGTAGGCCGCCCTGAAAGTGCCTCTGGGCTCAAGAAAGTGTGGAACACCACAGGGAAGAGAAGTGATCTAAAATGCAAATTAGAGATTAGCCCACTTTATCATTCAAGAGGAGCAGCGTCTACTCCTGCACTTGAAACTTAGTACAGTGACCTAACTTTTAACTGTGCCTTCTGAGGAGTCTCTGGAAAGGAAACCGTTAGAATCCTAATGGAAGAAAGAACAAAACGAAGGGAAAACTAGACAGGGTAGAGATGAAGGGCAATCGGGTAGAACCCCAGACTAATTAGGGGCCCTGTACGATCACTTGATGGGGAGAAAGGCTTCTCTGCACAGGCTCAAACGCATGGATGGGAGCCGACCTGGAAATAGGACCGAAAAGCCGGCTTGCCAATAGGCCTTTCATTTGATTGAAAACAGGGCTGCCTTTGTGTCTGCCTTGGGAATTTTATTTTTGAACTAAGCATTGCTTTTGCATGGGAGATGCCACCTTCCTGTCTAGATCCTGGTTCCAGCATCAGACGACTGTAATCCTGTTACGTTAGAGTACTGATCTCCCAGGAATGGGAAGGTGCTAACCTCATTCCATTAAATGGCTATAATGATAATAATAACAATAGTGGTAGTTGTTAAGGCACTTGCTATGTACCAGGCACTTTACTAAGTGCTGGGTGAATACAAATAAATCAGGTTGGACCCAGTCCCTGTCCTGCATGGGGCTCACGGTCTTAATCCCCATTTTACAGATGAGGTAACTGAAGCGCAGAGAGGTGAAGTGCTTGTTCCAGGCCACACAGCAGACAAGTGGCAGAGCTGGGATTAGAACCCATGACTTTCTGACTCCTGGGCCATGCTCTATCCACTAGGCCAAGCAGCTTCTAATAAATAGGTTGCCCAAGGCCACACAGACAAGTGGTGGAGTAGGGATTAGACCTTCTGCTTCCCAGGCTCCAGGCTCTATCCACTAGAGGCAGTGATGCCTAATTGAAAGAGCTTGGGTCTGGGAGTTAGTAGACCTGGGTTCTAATCCTAGCTCTGGCCACGTGTCTGTGTAACATTTCCCTTCCTCTGTGCCTCATTTACCTCACCTGTAAAATGGGAATTAAATCCTCATCTCTCCTACTTAGACTGTGAGCCCCACATGGCACAGGGACTGTATCCAGACTGATTAACTTTTTCTGTCCCAGGGTTTAGACACTGCTTGCATATAATAAGTGCTTAACAAATACCCATAATTATCATTATTCTGGCTGGTGCAAGCTGCCCAGCCTCAGTCTGGTGAAGGGATAGGTTCTTCAGCACCCTCTCCTTTCCCTGCCTCCCCACCCCCTCTTATAAAGATGAGCAGTGGAGCCAAATTCCACTTAAATACCACTGGAGCTCTAAGGAGTGTGAATTCTCCAAAGCAGTGTGGCCTAATGGAAAGAACCCAGGACTGGAAGTCAGAGGCTTCTAATCCCACCTCCTTGTGGCCTTGGATAAACCACTTAACTTCTCAGTGTCTCACTTGTTTTTGGCAAAAATTCATTCAATAGTATTGTGTAGTATTTATTCAATAGTATTTATTGAGTGCTTACTATGTGCAGAGCACTGTACTAAGCACTTGGAATGTACAATTCGGCAACAGATAGAGACAATCCCTGCCAGTGATGGGCTCACAGTCTAAACGGGGGAGACAGCAAAGCAAAACAGAACAAAACAAAAACAAGACAACATCAACAAGATAAATAGAATCAAGGAGATATACACCTCAAATGGGGATTAAATACCTGTTCTCCCTCCCTCTTAGATTGTGAGCCCCTGGTGGGACAGGGACAGAGTAAGATCTGATTTTCAAATATCCACCATCCACCATCATGTATTAAGTAGCTGTGTGGCTTAGTAGATAGAACATGGGCCTGGGAGTCAGAAGGACCTGGGTTCTAATCCTGGGTCTGCACTTGTCTGCTGTGTGACCTTGGGTAAATTACTTAATTTCTTTGTGCCTCAGTTACTTCATCTGTAAAATGGGGATTAAGACTGTAATCTCCATATGAGACAGAGACTGTGACAAACCTGATTAACTTGTACCTACCATAGAGCTTAGTACAGTGCCTAGCACACAGTAAGAGCTTTGCAAATATCATTATTATGATTATTATTATTCACCCCAGTGCTTAATAAAGCTTGGCATATATTAAGTGCTTAAATATTATTATTGCTATTATTTTGTTGGATAATCCTTCTGGGCATCTGGACTGAATTTCCCTCATATCAAGGGATCTATATGCTTCTCAGCTTCTGGTTTATTTCATTTCTCATTTTTATTCTATTTTGCTGCTTCTTTTAATATTTCAGATTGCCTGGATGATTTTCAGGGATATTAGTTTCCCTGTTCCCACAGGCAAAGGTCCAGCAATTCCCAGGCTAAGCCAGGGCCTTATCTGGTTTCTCCATGGAGTCTCCCTTTTCTCCGGCCTGGTGGTCCCTGAATTCTTGTGGCCCCCAATGAGACCCCAATGGCTTAACCCAGCCGAGAAGAAAATTGGACTTTTTCAAGTTGATATTTTGCCAGCTATATGAGTTTCCCCCTCTCAGGGTCACACCTAGAGAATTTTCAGGACCCAACAGTCTTGGCTACAGGAGGGAGATTCAAGCAGAGGCCTATTTATTTGATTCCCAGCTTGACCAGTGGCTAGCGAGTGGAAGGCCATCTGCTACAAGTCAAAACTCACCTGTGCTGGGCAGCAGCGGCATGGAAGAGAGTTGAGGGCAGAGACTCGAGTTTACTGCATGGAAGAAGGCAATGGTAAAACACTTCAGTATTTTTACCAAGAAAACTCCATGGATACGTTACTAGAACGATTGCAGTTGGAGGTGGGGCTTTCTGAGGGAGATGTGTCCATGGGAGTCGCTATGGGTCGGAGATGAACTCAACAGCATAAGGCAAGACTGATCTGAGTTTCAACACCCCAGGCAAAAAAATCACTAGTGTTTTGGAAAATAAGACCCAATCTCGACATCAATAAAAAATCCAAAATTTCTGTGGGTGTCCTGCTGAGAGTGAGAGAGAGAAATTGAGAGAATGAGAGGAGAGACTTTGCCCTAGCAAAATAAGAAAAGGGATAAATAAATGTATTTCAGCCCAAATATACATAAAAGCTAGTGACTGTGGATAAATTAGGCTACTTGGGGGTGACTGTTGGATGATCCAACCAGAGATTGGGGGAAATTAGGTGGAATTCTGTCCTGGAGGAAGTGGCTTTTGAAGGGCTTTGAAGGGAAGCTCTTGGAAGAGCTTTGAAGAGAGAAAAGAACTACTGTACTGAGCGGGGGGATTTTGGCCAAAAAGACAGTGATGTTTCAGAGAGAGCTGAAAACGAGATTAGTCTGGTAGGAACTGAGGTGTAGAGGGTGAAGAAAGCTGGTAAGAAGGGACGAGCTGATCGAGAGCTAGGAGTCAGGAGCTTCTATTAGATCTGGAGGGAAGAGCAGATAAGGAGCAGGGTTGCCTAGTAGAAAGAACACAGGCCTGGGAGTCAGAAAACCAGGGTTCTAATTCCTGTTCTGCCACTTGCCTGCCATGTCACCTTGGACAAGTCACTTAACTACTCAGTGCCTCAGTTACCTTATCAGTAAAAGGGAGATTCAATCCTACTTCCTCCTACTTAGGCTGTGAGGCTCAATGTCAGACAAGAACTGCGTCCAACCTGATTAACTTGTATCTACCCCAGTGCTTAGAACGGTGTTTGACATGTAGCAAGCACTTAAATACCATTGAAAAAAAGGGAGAAAGGGGCAATAATAATAATTTTGGTATTTATTAAGGGATTTCTATGTGCCAGGCACTGAACTAAGCTCTGGGATGGGTACAAGAAAATCCAGTTGGACAGTCTCTGTCCTGATTAGGGCTCACAGTCTTAACCCTATTTTACAGATGAGGTAACTAAGGCACAGAGAAGTGAAGAGATTTGCCCAAGCCCACACAGCAGATAAGTGGCACAGCTGAGATTAGAACCCATGACCTTCTGACTCCCAGGCCTATGCTCTATCCACAATGCCATGCTGCTTCCCTAGCCTGTGCTTTGAAGAACACAGTCATGTGTTCAGAATGGAAAATCAGAAATATGTAGAACAGACTGAAGAGAGGAGGGACTTGAAAGGGGGAAGAAGCTGGCACACTAATCTGGTAGTCTAGTCTGGCAGGAGAATGGACATTGACCTTGGCAATGTGAGTATTGGAAGGGGGTGGATCTTGGAAAAATCTACAGGATATTTAGAGACAATCTGAATAAATGGAAGACAGAGGCATCAAAAACAGCAAGGTTGTAGGCTTCTGGGACAGATTGGAGGTGGTGATGGGAAAGTTAGCAGGAGGAAGAGAATGTTTAGGAGAGACAGTGAGGCCCATTATTTGTTAAGCACTTACTATATGTCAGGTCCTGAACTAAGCACTGGGGTAGATAATTGGGTTGAAACACAGTCCATGTTCCACATAAGGTTCTCATTCTTCATCCCCAGTTAACAGAAGATATAATTGAGGCACAGAGAAACTTAGCAACTTGCCCAAGGTCACACAGCAGACAAGTGGTGGAACCAGGATTTCAGCTACATTGAGTTTTAGGTGTTGTTGGAACATCCAAGTAGAGAAGTCAGTAAAAGAAGGACCATAGTCTAGTGGAAAGAAGCCTGGACTGGGAGTCCAAGGACCTGGATTTTTATCCTGGTTCCACCACCTGTCTCCTATGTGACCTTGGGCACATCACTAAGCTTCTCTGTGCCTCAGCTACCTCATCTATAAAACAGGGATTAATTCCTACGCCCTTCTACTTAGACGGTGAGTCCCATATGGAACAGGGACTGTGTCCAACCCCGTTAACTTGTTTCTACTTCCACGGTTAGTACAGTGCAGGGTAAGAGCTTTACAAATATCAAAAGAACAAAACACAGGGAAATGTGAGCTTGTAAGGTAGGTGAGAGGTTCGAGTTTTTGACATCAACTTGGGAGTCATTCATATGGAGGTGAATCTGTGGGCTATTCAGCGTGTCGTGGTGGATAGACCTCAGGCCCTGGGAGTCAAAAGATTCTAATCCTGGATCTGCCACTTGTCTGCTGTGTGACCTTAGGCAGGTCACTTCACTTTTCTATGCCTCAGTTTCCTCATCTGTAAAATGGGGATTGAGACTAAGAGTTCTACATGGGACAGGGACCGCATCCAAAGTGCTCTGCACATAGTAAGCGCTCAATAAATCCTATTGAATGAATGAATGATTTGCTTGTATCCACTCTAGCATTTAGTATGATGCCTGTCACATAGTAAGCACTTAAGAAATATCATCATTATTATTATTCAGTTTGGTGGGCTGGGAACTGCTTACCTTTCAGAGAGGGATACCCTCCAATGATCTACCTGTTGTTATATTGTAGTCTTCCAAGTGCTTAGTAAGGTGCTCTGAGCACAGTAGGCACTCAATAAATACAAGCGATTGATAGATTGATCAGATTTGACATTGCAGGACTTCCATTTTCTAGCTTAAATTGGAGCCTCTTATATGGTAGAGGTTCCTGGTCTTCAAATTTGGTAGTGTGAAACCGTAGAATTCCCAACCACCCAGACAAGGCTCCAAGAAACCCTTGGTGTGGTCTGGGCTTCCATAGGCCTTTCCAGAAATTGAATAATAATAATAATTGTGGAATTTTTTAAGTGCTGATTATTGTCAGGCCCTGTTCTAAGCACTGAGGGAGATACAAGGTATTGGGTTGGACACAGTTCCTGTTTCACATGGGGCTCACCGTTTTAATACCCATTTTTCAGATGATGTAACTGAGGCAGAGAAGTGAAGTTCATATAGCAGACAAGTGACGGAGCCGGGATTAGAACCAGGTCTTCCTGACTACCAGGCCCGAGCTCTATCCCCTAGGCCATGTGGATCCACGAGAAGCATTTCCATGACAAAAGACAGCCCCCAGACTCTGTGGAAAGCAGGAGGTGATGAGCCAGGGTCTGTTTGGGATGCGATAGGTGTTGAATGCCTCTCTGGTTGAGCGAGAATTCGATTAGAACAAACACAAAGGGAAATTCAGACAACTGATTCCGCTCATTCTGCCGCTGGTTTCTTAGGAACAAGAGGAATTCTTCCAGCTGTGTGGGGGAGATGAAGAGGGGCCCCAGAGGTCAGGTTTCATTTTTTCATCCAAGCCCCACGGGGTCGGAATGTAGGCTGTGGTGATTCCATGGGAACACAGGGAGGGAAATAGCTGGCTTCTTCTCTCCGACTCCCAGTAGCTTCCAGGTGGGTGAGGAGATCAAAGCCCCAGTTGCCTGAGTTCGGAAGATGCCCGCATTGTTCTGCCGTGTTGCCTGCTTTCCTCATGGCCTGTAATCAAGGTCTAAGACATTATTAGCCGGATCACAAACACCATGTTCATTAATATGTATCAGCTCAAAACCCTATGATTTCATCTGCTAATTTGATCTTGTTTTCAGCTGTTTATGGCAATTAAATCAGACCTTGATAAAATTGTGAAAGGGGAAAGATTGTCACCACAGAACACAGCTATTATCATCGCTCATTAGAAAGCGGACTGGCAAGTTGTGATCAGACGTGCCTGGGCTTTGAAGGGATAAGACTGTATTTGTCTCAGCTGCACTGAGTTTCCCAGCAAGGGCAAACTGGGAAGAATAAGGAGAATAAACAGTCAGAGAGCTGACAGTTGGTGGAGTCAGGATTAGAACCTAGGTCCTTCTGACTCCCAGGCCTGTGCTCTATCCACTAAGCTATGCTGCTTCTACCTGAGTTTTTCTAATGAGGGTTGACAGGAATCTCTCTTTTTTATAGTATTTGTTAAGCACTATGTGTCAGGCACAGTACTAAGACCTGGGGTAGCTACAAGCTAATCAGTTTGGACACAGGTACAGATGAAGTAACTGAAGCCCAGAGGACTAAAGTGATTTGCCTGAGGTCACAGAGCAGATAAGTGGCAGAGTCAGGAATAGAACCCAGGTCCTTTTGACTCCAGGCCAGTACCCTATCCACAAGGTCACTCTGCTTCCCCTATTGCCTCAACACTCTGTGAACTCCTGGGTTCCTAGTGCCAGCTTCTTGGTTAGAATAGCCTCTTCCCTTGGCAGAAACTCTGCAGAAATGAACAGTGTGCCAATGCTTGGAATTCTAGGAAGTTTGTGTCTTCCAGAACCAAGGTCTGGGACCAATGATGGGGAGAGGTCTGAGGTCTAACATCTTCAAGGACGGTTTTAACTGCTTATATTAATGTTCTTAATTTGGATGATTTAATCTTGAATTTGCTTTTACTGTGTCTTTCTTCATAGTTTCTTAATGATTATGGCACCTCTGTGCACCTCAATCTGTGACTTTTGGAATCTTCTTATTCTTTATCATTCATTCATTCAGTGGTATTTATGGAGCACTTCGTGAGTAAAGCGCTGTATTCAGTGCTTGGGAGAATACAATATAACATCAAACAGACACATTCCTGCCCACGGTGAGCTCACAGTCTAGAGGGGGAGACAGACATTAATATAAATAAATAAATAGTTAAATAAATTACAGATAATTATATCTACTCAGATATATACATATGTGCTTTGGGGATGGGAGGGAGGATAATGAAGGAGCAAGTAAGAGCTGTGCAGAAGGGAGTGAGAGAAGAGAAGAGCAGGGTTTAGTTGGAAAGCCTTCTTGGAGGAGATGTGCCTTCAATAAGGTTTTGAAGTGGAGGCGAGCAATTATCTGATGTGAGGAGGGAGGGGATTCCAGGCCAGGGGTAGGATGTGGGCAAGAGGTCAGAGGCAAGATAGACTAGATGGAGGTACAGTGTCTCTAAATTATATATTATAAATTATTTATTCATATTAATGTCTATCTCCCCCCGAGACTGTAAGCTTGTTATGGACAGGGAATGGGTCTGCTAATTCTGTTGTACTGCCCCAAGTGCTTAGTGCTCTACTCTACACAAAGGAAGCCCTCAAAAAATATGATTGATGGATTAATTGATTCAGCACTTACTATGTGCTAAGCCCTGGAACAAATCAAAGAGTATGAGATCGGGCCTAGTCCCTGTCCCGTCTGGGGCTCACGGTCTAGTTTCTCCCCATTTTAAGGATGAGGTTAAGTGACTTGCTCAGGGTCACTCAGTCAGCCGTAGAAGCTGGAATCTGGGCCTAGGTCTTCTGACTCTCACTCCTGCACTTTCAGTATTTCCAGCTCAAGGTGAGTTCTCAGGGTGGCCTAATGGAAAGAGCACGAGCCTGGAAGTCAGAGGACCTGGAATCTAATCCCAGCTCTGCCACTTGTCTCCTGTTTGACGTTGGGCAAATCACCTAACCTCTCTGTGACTCTGCTTCCTCACCTTTCATTCATTCAATACTATTTAATGCATGCTTAATGAGTGCAACGCACTGTACTAAGTGCTTAGCGCTGTACTTTGCACTTAGTACTGTACTAAGCTCTTAACACTGTGTCAAACATTGTTCTAGGCTCTGGGGTTGATGCAAGTTAATCAGGTCACAGTCTCTGTCCCACATGGGGCTCACGGACCTAAGGGAAAGAGTATGTGCTTAACAAATATCACAATTATTATTGCAGTCAAAGGGTGATTAGTTCTCCTTGATCTTTCTGATAAGCAGTCCTTGAAGGGTTATGCTTCTCGTGTCCAGAGAATATGTCTACTGACTCTGCTGTACTGTACTCTCCGAAGCTCCTAGCACAGTGCTCAGCACACAGTAAGCACTCAATAAATATAATCGATTGATCTGAACAGTGCAGGGAAAACAGATATCAGGATGTCTATTTATCTCTTTCTAGCAGTCACTCTTGGAATGAGACATTGTGGGACCTCTAGTTCAGAGAAAGCAGGAAGATTTTGATTCTACTTTTCCTCCATGGGGCTTAACAGTGTCTGGCACATAGTAAGTGCTTAACAAACACCATAATTATTATTATTATCATTATCATTACTGTGTCCAACCCGATTTGTTTGTATCCACCCCAGCATTCAGTACAGTTCCTGGCACACAGTAAGCACTTCACAAATACCAGAATCATTAGTAGCATTGGGAATAGTAGCGATAGTGGTTGTAGAAATAGCAATAGTAGTGGAATCAATAGCAGCAATGGTGGTGGCATTAATAATAATAATAATGTTGGTATTTGTTAAGCGCTTACTATGTGCCAAGGACTGTTCTAAGTGCTGGGGTAGATACAGGGTAATCAGATTGTCCCATGTGAGGCTCACAGTCTTCATTCCTATTTTCCAGATGAGGTAACTGAGGCACCGAGAAGTGAAGTGACTTGCCCAAAGTCACCCAGCTGACAGGTGATGGAGCCGGGATTAAAACACCATGACCTCTGACTCCTAAGACCAGGCTCTTTCCGCTGAGCCACGCTGCTTTACTAAGTAGTAGTTGTGATAGTCACCTTTCAGAGTGGCACCTGGAGACTTTCTAGTTCTCTACCAGTCTTGACTATGGGAGAAAGAGTCAAGCAGAGGCCTACCCATTCCATTCCTAGCTTGAGCAGTGGCTAGCGAGTGGAAGGTAATCTGCTACAGGACAAAACTCCCCTGTGCCGGGCAGCAGCGGCACGGGAGAGAGTCGAGGGTGGAGATTCAAGTTTACTGCGAGGAAGGAGGTGACAGTAAACCACTTCCACATTTTTCCCAAGAAAACTCTCTGGATCCACTACGAGAACGATGGCAGATGGAGGCAGGGCGGTCTGGGAAAGATGTGTCCGTGGCATCGCTTTGGGTC
Source organism: Ornithorhynchus anatinus (assembly GCF_004115215.2). Lineage (NCBI taxonomy): Eukaryota > Metazoa > Chordata > Mammalia > Monotremata > Ornithorhynchidae > Ornithorhynchus > Ornithorhynchus anatinus. The sequence goes on along the minus strand of NC_041734.1, from coordinate 19,960,539 downwards.
GGAGACGACTCAATGGCGTAAGACAAGTTGTAGAAGTAAGGGTCGTGGTAGTAATAGTCATAGAAGCGCTTAGCACAGTGCTCTGCACTTAGTAAACGCTCAGTAAATAGGATTGAATGAATGAAGGATCTGACCACCTGCAAGTGTGCAAGCCTTTCCACTACCATTACTGCTCCTGATCTCCAGGGTCCCAGCTGGCCCTCCCCCAGGACACCAGGATTCCCCCGGTCCCCTGCTCCACCCAAGGCCCACAGTCTAAAGGGGAGGTAGAACAAGGACTTAATCCCCATTTTACAGATGAGAAAACTAAAGCCCAGAGAATTGAAGTAACTTGCCAAAGGTCACCAAGCTGGTGAGTGCTACAATGGGGATTAGAACCCAGGATTCCTGCCTCTAAGCTGTGCTCTTTCCACGACACCACACGGACTCTGCTTCAGATGGTAAGTGGTGGTGGCATTAGTAGTAAAATATTACTTCTAAAGAGAAGCAGCATAGCCTGGTGGATAGAACACTGGCCCGGGAGTCAGAAGGACCTGGATTCTAATCCCGGCTCTGTCACTTGTCTGCTGCAATACTGTGGGCAAGTCACTTCACTTCTCTGGGCCTCAGTTCCCTCATCTGTAAAATGGGGATTAAGACTGTGAGCTCTTTGTGGGACAGGGACTGTGTCCAACCTGATTAGTTTTGTGTCTACCCCAGCGCTTAGTACAGTGCCTGACATATAGGTAGCACTTAACAAATACAATTAAAACAAAATAAAATAGATGGATGGTGCGATGCCCTGACCAAAGGGCTTGAGAAGTACAAAGAATGACTCTCCAGAAGCCTTCCAAAGAGCATTTTTTCCTGGGGAGGATAAGAGGGCAGGGAAAAGCATATCCCAGATCCTGCAACCACAGCCAGATCCGATGGGCCTCTTTTTTTCCTTCTCCTCCTTGAAGAGAACTGTGATTTTCGTCTCTTTTCCAGCCTCGGAGGGCATCGTTAATCTGCATAACAAGCGCTTTTCCAGGTCATTACTGCCAGGGTGATTTGAAACACCAGCCAGCCCGGACTCTCGGTGCCAGGGTCATTTAAAACACCAGTCAGCTCGGGTTATTAGAGAGCCGGGGTGGTTTGACTGAACAACCTGTCCAGGTAATTAATGCCAGGGCTGCTAAAAGCGCAACCCCAACGCGGCCTGTCCGTTAGCGAGGTGTCTTTGATTTTTACGAACTGGAGAAGGAAATTCCCTGGGCACGCTCCAGGGCTTCCCGTGGGTGACAAGGAGACTCTCGGACAGGTGTCCGTTGTCGACGTGGATGGCCCCTAATTTCCTTCAGGCTGCTGGGTTACCAGCAGGGAGGAGGAGGGAGGCTGAAATGACTGTTCCGGAGATAGGCCCTTCTGTTCATGGTGGCGAGGTGAAGAGAGCGAGATTTTGGTGAGAGCTTTCTCTGTGCGGAGCAGTGGGGTGGTGTAATTCCAATTTCTTCTCCCCAGAAGACCCCCAAAAGTCTAACCAATGCTCTGGGGCCTGCCAGGCTAAACCAGCTGGGTTCCACATAGCTCAACCCCTGACTTGGCTGGCTGGAGTGCAGTGAGTTGCCACAGTAGAGTTTCTGCCCAATGCAGTGTGGAAGCCCAGATGCATTCTAGGAGATGTCAGCCATGTCCTGGAGGGATTCGTGGTTTCTAATCCCAGTTTTGCCACCTGTCTGTGTGACCTTGGGCAAGTCACTTAACTTCTCTATGCCACCGTTCCTTAATCTTTCATTCTTAATCCTCCCTAAGACTGCTGTGCTCCATGTTTGACAGGGACTGTGTCAGATGTGATTGTGTGGTATCTTCCCCAGTGTCTGACATGTAGTAAACATTTAATAGATACCATCTAATTCCGGCTCCACCACAACTTTCCAATCAGAAAGGTTGATTTTTGTGTGTGTGTGTGGGGGGGGGGTATTTAAGTGCTTACTATATGCCAGATACTGTAATAGGTACTAGGGTAGTTACAAGGTAATCAGGTTGGACACAGTCCCTGTCCCTCAAAGGGCTCATAGTCTTAATCCCCATTTTACAGAGGAGGTAACCGAGCCCCAGAGTAGTGAAGTGACTTGTCCGAGGTCAGACAAGTGGCGGGCCACTTGTAGAACTCAGGTCCTTCTGATTCCCAGGTTTCTGGGGCAGCTGACTTGGCAGAGGGAAGAAACACCTCTCTCCATGTGCGATGGACCCTTTTGGTGGCTTATCCTTTCAATGCAGAGAGGAATTCTGTGTTTCTCAAGCAGAGGAAGTGGAAGAAGAAAGACAAAATGGGGGGAATGCTATATATAAGAATCGAATCTGAATCGACTGATCCATGGTATTTATTAGGTGATTACACTCTGCAGAGCACTGATCTAAGCACTCAGGAGGGAATGGTAGAATGAATAGACATTAATCAAATTTATTGAGCACTAAGTGCAGAGCACTGTACTAAGCCCTTGGGGGAGTACAATATAACAGAATTAGCATAATCTGTTCTCTTGAAAAATTTACAGTCCAGCAGCCTGAAGCTGGGAAAAATCACCATTTCTCTAAGGACACCCATTTTTGGGAGGTTTCCAAACCAATTTAGGAAGCAGCTTGGCCTAGTGGAAAGAGCGTGGGTCTGGGAGTCAAATGACCTGGTTTTTAATCCCACCTCTGCCACTTGTCTGCTGTATGACCTTGGGTAAGTCACTTCACTTCCTCTAGGCTTCAGTTACTTCATCTGTAAAATGGGGGTACAATCTTCCTCCTTCCAATTTAGATTGTGAGTCCTCTGTGGGACTTGGACTGTGCCTAACCCGATTATCTTGAATCTATCCCAGCTCTTAGAATAGTGTTGATACACAGTAAGTGCTTAACAAATGAAAACAAATCAAACTGTGTGGGGAAAGCTTCAGATCAAATTGATTATTGATATTTCTATCATCTTTCTCAGCTCTGCTAGTTCTTGGGCAAGCTCAAACCTCATTTCTAGCACCAAGAGCACTGAGGCCTAATGGGAAGAGCACAAAATTAGAAGGCAGGTGACCTGGTTTCTAATCCCAGTTTTGCCACCTGCCTGTGTGACCTTGGGCAAGTCACTTAACTTCTCTATGCCACCGTTCCTTAATCTTTCATTCTTAATCCTCCCTAAGACTGCTGTGCTCCATGTTTGACAGGGACTGTGTCAGATGTGATTGTGTGGTATCTTCCCCAGTGTCTGACATGTAGTAAACATTTAATAGATACCATCTAATTCCGGCTCCACCACTTGTCTGCTGTGTGACCCTGGGCAAGTCACTTTACTTTTCTGGGCCTCGGTCACTGCATGTATAAAATGTCTTAATTGACTGTGATCCCCATGTAGGACAGGGACTGTGTCCAACCTGATTAACTTGTATCTACCCCAGCGCCCAAAACAGGGCTTGACACATAGTAAGCGCTTAACAAGTACCATAATTTTTAATATTATTTTTATCATTATTGTGAGCACATAGTCACCAGGATTTGGATGAGACATCCCTTTTTGGCTGGGACTGTATCCTGACCATCTTTTCCAAATCTACTCCAAGGATTTCTGGGACCCATAGTTTGGGTAATGATGCTGTTTCTCAGACTATGGTCCTAACACCCCAATTTCCTAGAAACCTTTGAGGCATAGGTACCTGCTTTCATGACCCAGGCATGTATCATTCATTCATTCAATCTTATTTAATGAATGCTTACTGTGTGCAGAGCACTCTACTAAGCACTTGAGAGAGTACAACCCAAAAATAGACACATTCCCTGACCACCACAAGCTTACAGTCTAGAATGGGGGAGACAGATATGAATAGAAATAAATTACAGATATGTACCTAAGTGGTTTGGGGCTGGGGAGTGGGGTTGAATAAAGGGAGCAAGTCAGAGTGAAGCAGAAGAGAGTGGGAGAAGAGGAAATGGGAGGCTCAGTCAGGAAAGGCCTCCTGAAGGAGATGTGCGTTCAATAAGGCTTTGAATGGGGGGAATTGTCAGAAGTATGTTCCTGACTGACAGATGGATTCCACCCTGTTTGGGTAGGGACCTGTGGTTAGGAATTTCTGTTTGGGGGTGCTCTGCTGGGGAGAAGATGGAAGTTAATTCATTCATATTTATTGATGAGTGCTTACTGTGTGCAGAGCACCGTACTGAGTGTTGCACTTGTAAGTCTCCCCTAGGTTCCCAGTCACCTCCTTCCTTCCTTCTCCAGTGTCCCCACAATTCCTAGTAAGCAGACCTCCAGAGAACTGCCATCCCACAGGAAGCGGAGAAAAGGGAAAGCTGGGGCTCAGATTTGAGAACCTCAGTGCCTCCTCTGAAGCAGCATGGTGCAATGGATAGAGCTTGGGCCTGGGAGTCAGAGGTCATGGGTTCTAATACCATTTCTTTGACAATGCCATTTGTCTGCTGTGTGATCTTGGGCAAGTCGCTTCACTTCCCAGGGCCTCAGTTACCTCATTGGTAAAATGGGGACTGAGACTGTGAGCCCCACGGGGGATCAGGGACCTTGTCCAACCCGATTTCCTTGTATCCACTCCAGCACTTAGTACAGTGTCTGGCACATAAGTGCTTAACAAATACCATAATAATAATTATTATTATTATTATCATCATAATAATGTTGGTATTTGTTAAGCGCTTACTATGTGCCGAGCACTGTTCTAAGCGCTGGGGTAGACAAAGGGGAATCAGGTTGTCCCACGTGGGGCTCACAGTCTTAATCCCCATTTTACAGATGAGGGAACTGAGGCACAGAGAAGTTAAGTGACTTGCCCACAGTCACACAGCCGACAAGTGGCAGAGCTGGGATTCGAACTCATGAGCCCTGACTCCAAAGCCCATGCTCTTTCCACTGAGCCATGCTCATCCCCTGCCATAGTCTCTGGAGTCCAGCTTCCTGGGTGAGGTGATTGGTGCTTGGGACAATTTTTCTGACTGGTCGTCTCCTAGAGATGGCCCTGTCTGTAGGCAGTCAAAATGGCTCAATCCCAGTGGCAGCCCAGGGCTAAGATTTCTGGGAAATGAAGACTGGGGCAGCTATCTCTTTTGAGCAGGGACTCTGGTGAGGAACAGGCCGTCTTAACCAGTAGAACCAAAGAGTCTTGATGTCACCACCTTGAATGCAATCCGTGAGCTGGTCTGCTCTGTAATCAATCAATCGGTGGCATTTATTGAGTACTTTCTACATGCAGAGCACTGTACTAAACGCTGGGGAGAGTACAACAGAGTAGGTAGACACTAACCCTGCCCCCCTCCCCCGTTGGGTATTATTTAATTTATCCACTTGGTATTTCCTTTAATACTCCTTTATCTACTGGATAATTACCAATTTGGGTCCTTAATCCACTCCATAAAGTGCTCAAAGACAGGGAATCTGGGGTAGTACTGCTACATATACTCTAGTACAGGGCTTTGTGGTCAATTAGATGCCCAATATAATGCTGGTTTGGAGAACTGGGTTAGCTCTTTTTTCCTAATTTTCACCTCCCCTCCCAGGCAGGAGGAAACCTGATCTGGTACTGTGCTCCAGTACAGTTCTCTGGTATAGTGCTCTGGCCAAATCCAATACAGTGCTCATCTTGGGAATTTTTCTGAGGGAAGCAGCAAGAGCCCTCTTCAGGGGGTGTGGGTGAAGATTTCTGAGATTACTGGTTCAAACCAAAATGGTAACCAGGAAGGATCCTGTAGAGACATTAAGAGGGTAAACCTAAAGTGTCTGCACATAGTAAGCACTCATTAAATTTTACTAGTTGATTGAAAGGAGGGAAGCCTGGGCACAAATAAGACTTTCTGTTCATGTCCCTCCATTTCTGCTCTCTCCTTCTCTCCCTTCCTTTCACTATATTCCCTTTATCCTCAGAAAGACCCGTGTCTGCTTCTAAAAATGCTTGCTTAGTATTGATAATAATAATAATTGTGGTATTTGTTAGGTGTTTACTATGCTTCAACTTCTGTTCTAAATACTGGGGAATATACAAGATGATCAGGTCAGACACAGTCCCTGTCCCACACATCACTCACAGTCTAATTAAGAAGGACAACAGGAGTTGAATCTCCATTTTGCAGATCAGGGAACTGAGGAACAAAGAAGTGAAGTGACTCACCTAAGGTCACACAGCAGGCAAGTGGAGGAGCGAGGATTAGAACCCAGGTTCTCTGACTGCCAAGCTGGGGTTCTTTCCACTAGGCCATGCTGCTCCTTCAGATCAATCTGAAGAGGCTGGATCAATCTCTAAAAATAATCTTGTCTTTACTATCTGCTGCTTAGACTATGCCCGGCCTTGGAGACAACCAGAGGGAAAAAAATCTTTTGGAGACTACTTGTATCCTTGATAGTCTCACCATTAGGGCTCATACATTCCCCCAGGGTGACCCCTTCACCCTGGAATCCACAAGCACCACAAGGAGAAGTGGTGCAGTCTAGTAGAAAGAACAAGGGCCTGGGATTCAGAGGACCTGGGTTCTAATTCTGGCTCCAACACTTGCCTGCTGGGTGACTTTGGGGGAGTCACTTCACTTCTCTGGGCCTCAGTTTCCTCTCATCAAAATGAGGATTCAATATCTGTTCCCCTTCCACCTTAGACCGTGAGTCCCTTGTGGGACAGGGAATGTGTCTGATGTGATTATCTTGTATCTATCCCAGTGTTTAGGGCTTGGCCCAAAGTAAGAACATGATAAATATCACAATGACTTTACTTAATTCAGTGTGCCCTACACTTTTACTGGCTACAGAGGTAGTCTTGGATTCATTCATTCAATCGCATTTATTGAGCATTTACTATATGCAGTGCACTGTACTAAGCACTTGATGCTTGCTGAGTTTGGAGGGCTTGAACCCTAGCATGCCCAAGTGGAAAGATCATGGGCCTGGGAATCAGAAGGACTTGGGTTCTAATCCCAACTCCCTCACTTGTCTGCTGTGTGACCTTGGGCATGTCACTTCACTTCTCTGAACCTCAGTCCCCTCATCTGTAAAATGGGGATTAAGACTGTGAGCCCCACGTGGGACATGGACTTTGTCTAACCTGATTAGCTTGTCTCCATTCCAGCGCTTAGTACAGTGCCTGAAACCTAGTAAGTGCTTAACAAATACCATAAGCAGTCAAAAGTATGAAGAGTTTTGTGGTTGAGTTCCTTGTCCAAACCTTGTCCTGTTTTAGTCATGAGCAGCAAAGAGGCTAATAAAACTTTTGCCTTGCGTTTTGAATTTAGAATTAGCATTAGGCAACCCCCTTGGAATTATAACTCTTGCCTTGTTCCACACTAAATAGCTACTCTTGTCTGGTTAATAAAATCAGAGTAATTCAGTAAAGGTTTCATTAAGATGGTAGCATGGCACACTTCTAAGGAAGAGGAAAAGTGAACCCCATAGACACCGCAGAGACCCTGTTTCCCATCAGTTCGCGGAGAGCCTCGGCAGTGGAAAAAGCTCTGGAGCTCATAAGAAGTTACGTGGACCTTCCCTGCCCCAGGTTTCTGGCCGAAGTTGTCCTGGCTCCCTCTTCACGTTCCTGCTTTGTGACCTTGGGCAAGTTATTTCACTTTTCGGCTCAGTTTCCTCATCTGCAAAATGTGGACTGAATATCTGTTGTCGCTACCTTCCTATCTCCTCCAAGAGACCTTCCCTGACTAAGCCCTCCTTTCCTCTTCTTCCACTCCCTTCTGCATCGCCCTGACTTGCTCCCTTTATTCATCCCTTGTACCAGCCCCACAGCACTTAAGTACATATCTATAATATTTATATTAATGTCTGCCTTCCCCTCTAGACTGGAAGCTCTTTGTGTGTAGGGAATGTGTCTATTTCTTGTTGTATTCTCCCAAGCATTTAGTACAATGTTCTGCACACAGTAAGTGCTCAGTAAACACGAGTGATTGGCTGACTCCCCCTTAGACAGAGAGCCCTATGTGGGGCAGGGACTATGACTGTTTAACTTGTATTAACCAGTGTTTATCCCCAGAGCTTGGCACGGAGTAAGTGCTTAACAAATACCACAATTATCACTGTAGCAAAGCAGCATGGCCTAGTGGAAAGAGAACGGGCAAAGTAATCAGAAGACATGGGTTTTAATCCCAGATCCGCCATGTACCTGCTGCATCAGACGGTTATAAGTATTTATTGAGCACTTACTGAACACCGAGTACTGTACTAAGCACTGGGAGATAATACAATAGACACATTCCCTCCCTTCTCTGTGCCTCAGTACTCTCATCTGCAAAATGGGGGTTCAATACCTGTTCTCCCAACTACATAGGCTGATGATGATCTTATAGCTAACCCAGTACTTAGAACTGTGCTAGGTACAAAATGAAGCTGTGAAAAAATACCACAGCTATTATTACTGGGCTGGTTCATTAACTGGCAACACAGGGGCAGAAAAGTAGCATGGCCCAATGGCTATAGCACAGGCTTGGGAGTCAGAATGACCTGGGTTCTATTCCCGGCTCTGCCACTTGTCTGCTGTGTGACTTGGAGCAAGTTGCTTAACTTATCTGTGCCTCCGTTTCCTCATCTGTAAAATGGGGAATGACAGGGACAGGGGCTGTGTCAAAGCTGATAAGCTTGTATTTACCCCAGCGCTTATTACAGTATCTGCACGTAGTAAGCGTTTAACAAATACCATTCAATTAAAAAAAAAAAAGGAAACGGCACAAACGTCTTTCTCTGCAGCCCATGGAAAATTCCCAAAGTTGTTAGGGTGGTTCCATATTCAGTCACAGAATGGAGGAGGGGGACAGCAAGGAAGCAGCCTACACAGGAGGAATTTGCTGAATTTACTACATCTTCCCCTTATAGGCTGCATCACTGGCGTGTTATAGAAAACCTGCTGCTCTCAAAGGATCGGATTCAGCCCAGCCAAGGAAATTATGGTTAGTAATAGAGCTGGCATGATCTAATAAAGTCTAATGCAGGGTCCAGGTGTGGCAATTAATTGTTCTACCCTGAGACTCAGCAGGATGGACCTACAATTTCTAGAATGGCTGTAATCTTGGAGAGGTTGATAGAGATTAAAAAAATGGAAATGAGAAATCTTGGAGAGCCCTCCTCGAGATAAACTCACCTTGGGAAGGAAATGAGTCTACCAACTCTTTTGTATTATACTTTCCCAAGTGCTCAGTACAGTAAGCCCTCAGTAAATACCATTGATTAATCAATCATTCATTCATTCAATCGTATTTATTTAGTGCTTACTGTGTGCAGAGCACTGTACTAAGCGCTTGGGAAAGTACAATACAACAATAAGCAGTGACATTCCCTATCCACTGTGAGTTTGGGTAGTGCATAGAGTGGATAGAGCACTGGCCTTTGAGCCAGAATGACCTGGGTTCTAATCCTGCCTCTACCATTTGTCTGCCGTGTGACCTTGGGCAAGTCACTTCACTTTTCCATGCCTCACTTACCTCATCTGTGAAATGGGGATGAGTGTGTGCCCCGTGTGGGACAGAGACTGTATCCAACCTGATTACCTTGTATCTACCCCAGTGTTTAGAACATTGCTTGGCAAGTAGTAAGTGCTTAACAAGTACCATAATTATTAATTATTATTATTAAGTATAAGACTGGGAGCCAGGAGACCAAGATTCTCGTCTCAGTTCTGCTACGGTCTACTGTGTGGCCTGGGCAAGTTTTTCAAGATCTCTGTGCCTCACTCAAAATGCTCATGATGTCCCAAGCACTGTACTAAGCATTATGGTAGATACAAGATAATTGGGTTGGACAGGGTCCCTGCCCCACATGGGCTGACAGTCTTAAGTATCAGGGAGAACAGGCATTAAATCTCCATTTTACAGTTGAAGACAATGTGGAACTCAGAAGTTGTGACTTTCCCAAGTGGTAGAGCCAAATTAGAACCCAGGTCCTTTGATCCCCTGGGCCCATGCTCTTTCCACTAGACCATGCTGCTTCTCAACTTGTATCTATCCCAGTATTTAGTACATAGTAAGAGCTTAATAAATGCCATAATTATTAGCCTGCCATCCCAAGGTTGCCTTGTTGCCCAGCTTCATGTTTTCTCTCTCATATGAGCTCGTCCTCTAGACCATAAGCTCCTCGTGGGCAGGGAATGGGTCTGTTTATGTTTATATTGTATTCTCCCAAGAGCTTAATACAGTGCTTTGCACAGAGTAAGGGCTCAGTAAATAGGTTTGAATGAATTAACTCTTTCTGGTCCTCTTATCCACTTTCTAGCTCTGTCTCGCTCTCCCTTTTCACTTCTTTGTTTCACGCTCTCTTCTCCTCCTCCCTCCCCCAATCTCTCTCTTTCTCTCTCTCTTCCACCTCCTGCTTATCTCACAGGGGTATCATGAGGATAACCAAATTAATATTTGATACTATGCAAAGCACCACGGAGCTATATAAATCTAAGTATAAATAAATGCTGTATAAATAAATGAGCACAGAATGACAGAACTGCTGAAGGTACTTTGGCACTGTGCCTGATCCTTCCAGAAAATCTCAAACTGACTGGCGCTTGCTTCCGAAAGGATTAGAATTCCTCTTCTTCCTTCCCGTCAGTGTTGCCACATTCTGCGGCTGGAGATGGACCTAGTGCTGATCAGACAGAGGGACGAAAGGAAAGATGGATGGGAAAGGACTTTCAGTTCAAGTTACATTTTCCAGGGGCAATCGACTGTTGTTTCCTCTCGGTGGTGGAGAGGACAGAAAGCCATGAGCTAACACAAGTATGTCCCTGACACAATCTCTGTGCACTGGCTGTTGAGCGTGGTCTCGAGGATTGAGTACGAACCTGGGAGTCTGAAAGACCTGCGTTCAAATCCTGCTCTGCCATATGTCTGTTTTGTTTCCGTGGGCAAGTCACTTCACTTCTCTGTGCCTCAGTTCCCTCATCTGTAAAAGGAGGATGAGAGTGTGAGCCCCAAGTGGGACAGGGACTGTGTCTGACCTGTATCTACCTTGTATCTAACCCTAATGCTTAGAACAGTGCTTGGCACATAATAAGCGCTTAACAAGTACCATAATTATTATTGTTTTAACCACAATGGAAATGGTCTAGGCTACTCCAGGGCCCTGTGCAGCAGGTGGTGAATACCTAAATTCTTCTCAAAGATGGCGGCACCTCTGCCCTTCCCCAAGATGGAGGAAGTGATCTTTTAGCGGGGCATCAGTCACGATCTTGGAGCTGAGCTTCTCCAGGAGGTCGGTTGAGGGTTCACCCCAGAGATGGCAGTGGAGAAAATGCTCCTCTGAAGGTTGTAACTTTAGATGTCATTCCATCATGTCACCCTCATGGTGTGTGTCAAGGGATGGCTGCTTGCAGATGGCAGTGGGGAGGTCTGAAGCCTCTCCTACTGCCACGCCTGACTACACAGCTCTGGAGTCTGCCCCCTCCTTGGGTGAGAGGGCAGACAACTGGCGGTCAAGTCAAGACATCAGATCCAACCCCCTTACACGCAGTAAACTCGAGTTTCCTCCAACTCTATCTCATGCCGTTGCTGCCCAGCATGGGTGAGTTTTGACTTGTAGCGGATTGCCTTTCACTGGCTAGCCACTGTCCGAGCTAGGACTGGAATGGTCACGTCTCTGTGCCTCAGTGACCCCATCTGTAAAATGGGGATGAAGACTGTGAGCCCCACGTGGGACAACCTGATCACCCTGTATCTACCCCAGCGCTTAGAACAGTAGTCTGCACATAGTAAGCACTTAACAAATACCAACATTATTATTATGCCTTTGCTTTACTCTCCCTCCTCTATTCGAGACTGGTAGAGGACTGGAAACTCTCAGTTGTAGCCCTGAGAGAGACTAAGCGCTTATGAGACTTCAATACAACAGAATTGGCAGGCTCATTCCCTGCCCACAACTAGCTTACAGTCTGGAGGGTGGGGGAGATTTATTGAGACACTGAGAAGTCTTTGGGTGACGTAGAGGAGTATGATAGTTCAACGCCTGCCCTTTAGGGGCCTATGATCAAATGGGAAGGAAAAGCAGACATAACCTGTGGGTAAGGAATAGTTAAAAGGACCTAAGAGTCCCCATAAATAATAAACACAGGTGGGTAAGACGATCGATAACAAGACGTCCATTAGATGCTGAGGTGGCTGAGGGCTTGGCATGGCCCACGGAAGCTCACAGTAGCTGGAGCCTTGCTGTCTCCAAACAGCAGTGCGTCATTTCCAGCTTTTCATCATCTACGGCTGCCAGAGCTTGTCAGGAGGAGGGGAAGGAGGTGAAGGAGAAGGCAGGGAATCGGAGCTTGGAAGTAGAGTGGTGGAAGTGGAGAAGGGCAAGGCAAAATGGGATATTTTGCGGCTGGGTCTAGGTGGCATAGGAGGGGGGTGGTAGCCTTTCTCTCTCCCCCAAATCATAAAAATAATAATTGCTGTAACTATTAGGCATTTACTTTATGCCTCACACTGTACTAAGTACTAGAGTAGATACAGGATAATCAGGTCAGACACAGTCCCTGTCTCACATGGAGCTTGCATTCTAAGTAGGGGGAAAAAAAAAGCAGTGTGACCTAAGGAGAAGCAAAGTGGCCAAATGGTTAGAGCACGGACCTGGGAGTTGGAAGACCTGGGTTCTAGTCCTGCTCTCCATACCTGTCTGTTGTATGACCTCGATACAAGTCACTTAATTTCTTTGCACCTCAGTTACCTCAGTGGGACATGGACTGTATCCAACCTGAAACCTTCTATCTACTCCAGGACTTAGAACAGTGCCCAGCACATAGTAAATGCTTAACAAATATCATAAAAAAAGAAAAGCGTTGAATCCCTATTTTACATTTGACTAAACTGAGGCTCCAAGAAGGTAAATTACTTGCTCAAGTGATGAAGTAGGCAAGTGATGGGCCGAGTTTAGAACCCAAGCCCTCTGACTCCTACAAACTTCTCCTTGGCCTAAGCCACCTGTCTTCAATTACATCCTGTTCACTCTCCAGTTTTTCCTGAAAAGCCTCAGCCCTGCTTTATCATTTTTGTTTATGGTATTTGTTAAGCACTTACTCTGTGTCAGGCACCATACTAAGCTCTGGGATAGATGCAAGCTAATCAGGTTGGACACCATCCATGTCGAACACGGAGCTCACAGTCTTAATCTCCATTTTGCAGATGAGGTAACAGAGAAGCAAAGTGACTTGCCCAAGTTTACACAGCATATATGTGGTGGAGCTGGGAATAGAACCCAGATTCTCCCGATTGCCAGCCCCGTGCTCTATCCACTAGGCTACACTGCTTCTCCCTTTAAATCCTCAAGTCCTACTAGCACCCAATTCCTTCTCAGTGACATTTCTTCAGTGTCGCCCTGAAAACTGTGAGTTCAGCCATTGAAAGATCCTCATTGATTTGTTTGGCCCTCTTTATTTATTCATGGGATCACATTCTTGTTGGTATTTATTCTCCCTGGAGGTTATCTGTAAATCTTCTGCATGGTCTCCTTAACCTCTGTGCCCTGCATTAACTCCATTTGCTCTTCTCCTGTTCTGATATTTTCCCTCCATGCTGCATTCGGGTCTGCGGAATTCACATTTATTGTCACGGCACTAGTCAGAAGACTCCACTGCCAGCCTGACACTGACTACCCACCAACAATGACTCTCGTCCTCTTCAAATCCTCACTGAAGGCCTTCTCCTCCAAAAGGAGTTTCTAAGTCAAGGAAGATTAGAGTCATGATGGTGGAGAGACTGTGGTGATATTTTAGTTCTCTTCCTGACCAGGAAGATTCTACCCAGAAACTTTGTAGGCTGGCCACTGAAGAGCACAATCCCCCTTGCATTACCTGCATCCCAGTGAGGTTTCTGACCAAAATGTACCCCCACAGAAGTGATCTCTGCAGCTCCACGGAGACAGGGCAGAGAACACTATCAAGACTCCTGTTCAAATTCAAGTTCCTTACAAATGTGTCGGACACCCTCAACAGACCTGGGTTCTGGGAAATGCTAAAGGAATCTAGCCATTTTGGGAACTTACTGAAGATCCTTTGTAGCCAAAGTCATGATAGGAGATGGGATGGTGGGTAAAAGAAGTTTCACTGCTCAAAATCTCCAGTGATTGCCCACGATCTCCACATCAGATAGAACTTCCTTACCATCAGCTTTAAGATACTGAGAAGCAGAATGGCCCAGTGGAGAGAACGCGGACCTGGTAGTCAGAAGGACCTGAGTTCTAACCCTAGCTCCGCTTGCCTGCTGTGAGACCTTGGGCAAGTCACTTTACTTCTCTGTGCCTCAGATACCTCATCTGTAAATGGGGGTTAACACTGTGAGTCCCATGTGAGACAGGGACTGTGTCCAACCTGATTAGCTTGTATCTACCCCAGTGCTTAGTAGAGAGCCTGGTACATATTAAGCGCTTAATGAATACCCCCTCCTATCTTACGTCACTGGTCTCCTACGGTAACCCAACCTATCCACTTCACTCCTCTGACTCACTAGGTCACACTGCTTTTCAACACCAGAGGTTTTAGGGTCAAACAATTTCCTGTCACCATCCTACTTCGCCAAACTGATAGCTTCCTCCAACAAACCGGTGAGGGGACGCCTGGCTCACTCCCAGGACACCCTGAGGGGACCGGTTAGAAACTAGCTAGGTCTCCTGCTCCGTGGCTGTTCCGGATGCCGGCACGATCCCGACCCAGAGGGACTGTGGGCACGAGACCCATTTGGGGCAAAGGATTATGAGAGAGACGGTGGGGAGCGGAGTCAGAGTCTTGATGGAGAGCGGGCTGCTGTTGCCCTTCCTGCTTCTACCACTGCTGCCTTCACTGCTGCAGCCACTATCAGCACTTAGTACAGTGCTTGGCGCATAGTAAGTGTTTAACAAATACTACAATTTGTTAATTGTGCATTCCCCAAAGCTGAGCTGGCATATCCCCTTGGGCCTTGCTGTTCCGGCTGCAGGCATGGGAGTACAGTCACACACACCCTGGCCCATATCTGCAACAGATAAATAATAATAATGTTGGTATTTGTTAAGCGCTTACTATGTGCCAAGCACTGTTCTAAGCGCTGGGATAGATACAAGGTTATTAGGTTGTCCCACTTGGGGCTCACTGTCTTGGTTCCCATTTTACAGATGAGGTAACTGAGGCACAGAGAAGTTAAGTGACTGGCCCAAAGTCACACAGCATACATCTTCCTCCTGGTGCCCAGTTTGGAACCAACATGTGCTCTGCAGCTTTGAGCGCTTTTTATTGTGAATAACGACAATGCTTTACTGCACAATTTCAGGGATGGGAAAACAAAATTCCACCCACTCCAGGCTTAGACTCAATTCCGGAGTTTGCCACTGTCCCGTGGCCAAATAGAAAGAGCATGGGATGGGAGTCAGGAGACCTGGTTCTAATCCTGGCTCTGCCACAAGCCCTAGGTGATCACTTAGCTTCTCTGGGTTTCGGTTCCCTCATCTGTAAAATGGGGATTAACTAGAGAGGCTCCTCCCCATGAGACCATGAATCCCATGTGGAACAGGTACAGTATCTTCTCATATTCTATTTTTATCTACCCCATTGCTTAGCACAGCATTCAACACTGAAGCACTGAACCAGTACCACAATACCACAGTACCACAATTAATATTAATATTAGCATTCTTATTCTTTTCTTATATGCACCCCAGCACTTAGTACAGTGCCTGGCACATAATAAGCACTCAACAAATACCACAGTTATTATCATGGTTTGGTGGTAGAGCATGGGCCTGGGAGTCAGAAGCACCTGGTTTCTAATCCCAGCTCCGCCACTTCTCTACTGTATGACCTTGGGTAAATCATTTAACTTCTCTCTGCCTCAGTTCTCTCATCTGTAAAATGGGGATTATGAGGGTGAGCCCCATGTGGGACAGGGACTGAGGACATAGTAAGTACTTAGAACAGTGCTTGGCACATAGTGCTTAGTAAGTAATAATGTTGGTATTTGTTAAGCGTTTACTATGTGCAGAGCACTGTTCTGAGCGCTGGGGGAGATATAGGGTAATCAGGTTGTCCCACATGAGGCTCACAGTTAATCCCCATTTGACAGATGAGGTCACTGAGGCACGGAGAAGTGACGTGACTTGCCCACAGTCACACAGCTGACAAGTGGCAGAGCCAGGATTCGAACCCATGACCTCTGACTCCCAAGCCCAGGCTCTTTCCACTGAGCCACGCTGCTCTTCTACCTGATAATAACAATACTCATCATTGTTTACTATTATTATTATTCCAAAGACACTTTAGAGACCCACCCTGCCCTGCCTCTGCTATTTTCTCTTGGTCATGTTGTTTCCCTTCCAGAAACTTTCAGTACACGTGTTCATGCATTCATATCTTTGCACATTCATGCACACATTCTCACAGTTCATGTACCTGCACGGCAACACATATTCACATACGCCCACACATATACACTCTCTCACAGAGACACACACACTCTACACCCATACTCACCAGAAAACGCACCCACCCGCACACCCAGCCTGAGAAAAGTAAATAGTACAATCTGTCCATTATATAAAACTAGGAGGAAAAGAGAAGCCTATCCTAGGTAAATACCAAGCTACTTATTTTATGATTCTTAAATGTCACTTTTTGGACCAATATTGACTTTTTTATATGGAGGATAAATTATAGATCCTGCCGCACCTGGGGAGAGCGTGGCTTCTCAGAGGTGACACAGCTGGTCGAGTTGAGAACTGAAGTCAGAGTCCGAGTAATTAGTTATGAGTTTCTGAGCATCGTGCAGACGGGCCATTCTGAGCAAATCCCAGGAGGCTCCCCTTTGGGGAAATCACCTCACCCGGGAAATAGCTCAGAAGCCAGAAGATGCACAATGCAACAGCCCAATCTCATTGCTACAAACAGATGCTGCCGGGGGGCATCGGCTTGCACAAATGAAATCCGATGCGGTCTCGTGTTCGCCTGACTTCCCCTCGTCTTGCTCCAGGATCTGGTTTGGAGCGAATGATTTGAATGGGAAAGGCGGCGGAATTTTGAGCTGTAATACTTGGCTCCCTGAGGTCGGAACAGCGTCTGGTGGGTGAATTTACTCGACTGAGAGCGAGGGGCCGGGGAGAGCAGGAGAGGAGGGAGGAAGGAGAGGCGAAGGAGAAAATGCAGATGGAAACCTAGAGGTTGGGAAAAGTTTTGGAGGTGGGTGGGAAGAGAGAGGGAGGTGAGAGAAAGAAAGGGAGTGAGGAATGGAAGGAGAGACAAAAGTGAGAGATTTAGAAGGAGATAATGGGAGGGGGAAAAAAGGGAGAGAGGGAGGGAGAAAGGAAGAAAGGGAGGGAAAGAGTGAAAGAGGAAGGTCGATTGTTTCTCTGTGGACATTGCGTATTCGATGAGTCAAATGGAAAGGAAACAGGTTTCTAGCAAATTTGAACAGTGTAGATAAACAACCCAGACCATTTGGGGCAAAAAGACAAATAAACAAGCAGAAAGTCCTCCTTTTTTTGCCCTCAGTGATGGTTGTTCAGTCTGAATGGTCTAGCTAATGAATTGTTTTAGCACTGCCAATAATCCTGTACACTCCCTCCGTTGTGACATCATATGGTGGGCCTCTGTGACACTGACCTCAACTGATGAGCCACTAGGGTAAATCCATCATGGAAACCTATCCTGTTTTCTCCCCCAGCGAGGTGGGAGATCTCCCCGACCTCAAATTCCATTCGTCTTTTTTCCCAATTCCACCCATAGGAAAAATGAATATTTTTAAGGAGGAACAGATGGGTCACTGGCAAACTCTTAGATTCTTGGAACACCAGTCAAGCCCAAATTGGTAGCAATCTTTCTTATTCTGATCCTATATAATGAACGTATTCTATCCCCAAACACATCGCTCTGCCCATACGTCATCTTAAAATCTTTTCACGTAGAATTATTTACACAGAATACTTTCACATTCACATCCGTGTTCCCAGTTAGCTAATAAAACCCCAAATGATCAACCACTCCCAAAGTTAGAATATACATCATTCACACTGCCTCTTAATCACCTCCTTTCCAGCTAAATATGGAATCCTATTTTATCAATTCTTATTAATTTCTCTGCAGGCCTAGTTCCTAATTCCATTCATTATCATGATTTTCCAGCCGCATGCTTGATCTCGAAGGGAACTGTTTCTTTCTTTCAAGCACCAGGATGAGGCAAAGGACCATAAATACTGCTGGAGTCTACCCAGGACCCTAGAAGGACCCGCATCATACACTGGCCCTGATGAATGGCTGAAAGGGGGAGTCACATATTTATTCGCTCTTTCAGACAATTAACTTCTGGTTCACCTCCATGCTATCCGTGTGGCTGACGAATGGATTTCAGTGCTCTTTTTGATCCTAGGACTCTCTTTCAGGAATTCATTCCTCCCTAAGAACAAGTTTATTCCACTAAACACTATTCCTCCCTGGGCTTTAATATGGCTCTAATTGATATTATTATTATTATGGTATTTATTAAGCGCATACTATGTGCCAGGTACTTTACTAAGCACTGGGGTGGATTCAGTCAAATCAGGATGGACCCAGTTCCTGTCCCATGTGGGGCTCACAGTCTCAATCCCCATTTTCCAGATGAGGTTAACAGGCACAGAAAATTGAGGTGACTTGCCCAAGGTCACACAGCAGGACAAGTGGCAGAGCCAGGATTAGAACCCATGACCTCTTGATCTCCAGGCCTGTACTCTATCCATCACACCATACTGCATAATCAATCAATCAATAAATGGAACTTACTGAGAGCTTACTATGTGCAGAGTACTCTATTGAGTGCTTAGAGAATACACTATGATAGACATGTTTCCAGCTCACAATGAACTTACGATCTAAAGGCAAACTTTCAGGATAGGTAGATACAAGATAATCACATCAGGCACCAACCCTATCTCCCTGGGAGCTCCTGAGAGGTCTGAGAGGTAGGATGAGTTGGTATTTTATCTACATTTTACAGATGAGGAAACTGAGGACCAGAGAGGTCAAGTGACTCGCCCGGGGTCACATAGCAGGCCAGTGACAGAGCTGGGTTTTGAGCCTGACTTCTAATTCCCATCTCCCAGCACTAAGTACAGTGCTCTGCACACAGTAAGTGCTTCATAAACACTATTACTAATATCATAGCTTAGTGGAAAGAGCACAGGCCTGGGAATCAGAGGTCCTTGATTTAAGTCCTGGCTCTGCCACTTGTCTGCTCTGTGACTTTGTGCAAGTCATTTCACTTCTCTGTGCCTCACGTTACCTCACCTGTAAAAAATGGAGATTGAATCTTACTCCCTCCTACCTAGACTGTGAGCCCCATGTGGGACAGGGACACTGTCCAAACTGCTAATTAATTCCAGCACTTAGAATACTGTTTGGCACACAGGGTTTAACAAATACCATAATTATTGTTACTTCTGATTCTTAATCCCATGTGCTTTCCATTCCACCAGACTACCTGGCTCTGTGACTTACCTGTTGTGTCCCCTTGGGCAAGTCACATGACTTCTCAGTGCCTCAGTTTCCTCATCTGTAAAATGGGGATTAAATTGTTCTTGTCTGTCCATCTCCCCCGATTAGACTGTAAGCCCGTCAAAGGGCAGGGACTGTCTCTCTCTGTTACCGATCTGTACATTCCAAGCACTTAGTACAGTGCTCTACACATAGTAAGCGCTCAATAAATACTATTGAATGAATGAATGACTGTGTCCAAACTGATTATCTTGTATCTAGCGACTAGTACAGTGCCTGTGTTTATGTAAGCATTTAAGTAATAATTATAATGGTGATATTTGTAAGGTGCTTATTATAGGCCAATTCCTTCATTCATTCAATAGTATTTATTGAGCGCTTACTATGTGCAGAGCACTGTACTAAGCGCTTGGGATGAACAAGTCGGCAACAGATAGAGACAGTCCCTGCCGTTTGACGGGCTTACAGTCTAATTGGGGGAGACGGACAGACAAGAACAATGGCACTAAACAGCGTCAAGGGGAAGAACATCTCGTAAAAACAATGGCAACTAAATAGAATCAAGGCGATGTACAATTCATTAACAAAATAAATAGGGTAACGAAAATATATACAGTTGAGCGGACAAGTACAGTGCTGTGGGGATGGGAAGGGAGAGGTGGAGGAGCAGAGGGAAAAGGGGAAAATGAGGCTTAAGCTGCAGAGAGGTAAAGGGGGGATGGCAGAGGGAGTAGAGGGGGAAGAGGAGCTCAGTCTGGGAACGCCTCTTGGAGGAGGTGATTTTTAAGTAGGGTTTTGAAGAGGGGAAGAGAATCAGTTTGGCGGAGGTGAGGAGGGAGGGCGTTCCAGGACCGCGGGAGGACGTGGCCCAGGGGTGGATGGCGGGATAGGCGAGACCGAGGGACAGTGAGGAGGTGGGCGGCAGAGGAGCGGAGCGTGCGGGGTGGGCGGTAGAAAGAGAGAAGGGAGGAGAGGTAGGAAGGGGCAAGGTGATGGAGAGCCTTGAAGCCAAGAGTGAGGAGTTTTTGTTTGGAGCGGAGGTCGATAGGCAACCACTGGAGTTGTTTAAGAAGGGGAGTGACATGTCCAGATCGTTTCTGCAGGATGATGAGCCGGGCAGCGGAGTGAAGAATAGACCGGAGCGGGGCGAGAGAGGAGGAAGGGAGGTCAGAGAGAAGGCTGACACAGTAGTCTAGCCGGGATATAACGAGAGCCCGTAATAGTAAGGTAGCCGTTTGGGTGGAGAGGAAAGGGCGGATCTTGGCGATATTGTAGAGGTGAAACCGGCAGGTCTTGGTGACGGATAGGATGTGTGGGGTGAACGAGAGGGACGAGTCAAGGATGACACCGAGATTGCGGGCCTGCGGGACGGGAAGGATGGTCGTGCCATCCACGGTGATAGAGAAGTCTGGGAGCGGACCGGGTTTGGGAGGGAAGATGAGGAGCTCAGTCTTGCTCATGTTGAGTTTTAGGTGGCGGGCCGACATCCAGGTGGAGACGTCCCGGAGGCAGGAGGAGATGCGAGCCTGAAGGGAGGGGGAGAGGACAGGGGCGGAGATGTAGATCTGCGTGTCATCTGCGTAGAGATGGTAGTCAAAGCCGTGAGAGCGGATGAGTTCACCGAGGGAGTGAGTGTAAATGGAGAACAGAAGAGGGCCAAGAACTGACCCTTGAGGAACTCCAACAGTTAAAGGATGGGAGGGGGAGGAGGCTCCAGCGTAGGAGACCGAGAATGATCGGCCAGAGAGGTAAGAGGAGAACCAGGAGAGGACAGAGTCCGTGAAGCCAAGGTGAGATAAGGTATGGAGGAGGAGGGGATGGTCGACAGTGTCAAAGGCAGCAGAGAGGTCAAGGAGGATCAGAATGGAGTAGGAGCCATTGGATTTGGCAAGAAGGAGGTCATGGGTGACCTTAGAGAGAGCAGTCTCGGTAGAGTGGAGGGGACGGAAGCCAGATTGGAGGGGGTCTAGGAGAGAATGGGAGTTAAGGAATTCTAGGCATCGATTGTAGACGACTCGTTCTAGGATTTTGGAAAGGAAGGGTAGTAGGGAGATAGGACGATAACTGGAGGGGGAAGTGGGGTCAAGAGCGGGTTTTTTTAGGATGGGGGAGACGTGGGCATGTTTGAAGGCAGAGGGGAAGGAGCCCTTGGAGATTGAGTGGTTAAAAATAGAAGTTAAGGAAGGGAGGAGGGCAGGGGCGATGGTTTTAAGAAGGTGAGAGGGAATGGGGTCCGAGGCGCAGGTGGAGGGGGTGGCACTTGCGAGGAGGGAGGAGATCTCCTCTGAGGATACTGCAGGGAAGGATGGGAAAGTAGGGGAGGGGGTTGTTGGGGGGGAGGGGAGAGGCGGAGGGGTGACTTTGGGGAGCTCAGACCTGATCGTGTTGATTTTCGTGAGGAAATAGGTGGCCAGATCATTGGGGGTGAGAGATGGGGGAGGGGGAGGAACAGGGGGCCTAAGGAGAGAGTTAAAGGTCCGGAACAATCGGCGGGGGTGACGGGCATGGGTGTCGATGAGGGAGGAGAAGAAGCTTTGCCTGGCGGAGGAGAGGGCAGAGTTAAGGCAGGAAAGGATAAATTTGAAGTGTGTGAGGTCGGCTTGGTGCTTGGACTTTCGCCAGCAGCGCTCAGCAGCTCGAGCATAGGAGCGTAGGAGGCGGACGGAGGAGGTGATCCAGGGCTATGGGTTAGTGGAGCGAGAGCGGCGGAGGGAAAGGGGGGCGAGAGAGTCGAGATGAGTAGAGAGGGTGGAGTTGAGAGCGGAGACCCGCTCGTCGAGAGTGGGAAGAGAGGACAGGGCGGCAAGGTGAGGAGAGATGCTATTGGAAAGACGGATGGGATCGAGAGAGCGGAGGTCTCTGTGGGGCAGTAGCGAAGATTTGCAGGGGGAGGGAGTGTGAGAGATGAGGCAGGTGAGAAGGTTATGGTCAGAGAGAGGGATTTCAGAGTTGGTGAGGGAGGAGATAGTGCAGCGGTAGGAGATGACGAGATCGAGGGTGTGACCGAGTCAGTGAGTGGGCGCGGTATGGTGGAGGAGGAGGTCGGCAGAGTCGAGGAGGGATAGCAGGCGGGCGGCAGAGGAGTCGTCGGGTACATCCGTATGGATGTTGAAGTCTCCAAGGATCAGAGTGGGCAGAGAGAAGGAGAGAAGGAAGGTGAGAAAGGGGTCAAGGTGGTTGAAGAAGTCGGAGGTGGGACCGGGAGGGCGGTAGATGACGGCGACAAGTAACTGGAGTGGGTGGTAGAGGCGAATGATATGGGCTTCGAAGGAGGGGAAGGAGAGGGAGGGGGGAGGAGGGATAGTGCGGAAGCGGCAACGGGGCGAGAGGAGGAAGCCGACGCCTCCTCCCTTACCGGTGAGTCTGGGGGAGTGGGAGAAGGAGAGGCCTCCGCTGGAGAGAGCGGCGGCGGAGACCGTGTCTTCGGGAGAGAGCCACGTTTCCGAAAGGGCGAGGAGGAGGAGAGAGCGGGAGAGGAAAAGGTCATGGATGAAAGGTAGCTTGCCTGTAATAGAGCGGGGGTTCCAGAGGCCACACTTGAAAATAGCTGTGGGTGCAAGGGGAGGAGGGGGGGAAGGGCGGGGGGAGGGGAGGGTTTGGATGGGAAGGAGGTGGCGGGGCCCTGGACGGGGAGAGGGGGATGAGGGGTGGCGGTGGGACAAGAGGACTGGGATGGGGCATGGGTGGGGAAGAGAGAAGGGGGGAGGGGGTGAAGAGGGGGTTTGGTGGGGGGAAGTAATCCCTGTACTAGGTGCTGTAGTTGCGGGGGAATATAAGCAAATCACGTTGAACACAGTCTCTGTCCCACATCGGGATCATAGTCTTAATCCCCATTTTACAGATGAGGTAACTGAGGCCCAGAGAAGTGAAGTGACTTGCGCAAGTTGACAAAGCAGAGAAGTGGAGGAGTGAGGATTAAAACCCATGACCTTCTGTGTTCTAGGCCTCTGCTCTGCCCACTATGTTATGCTGCTTCCATTATTATGATATTATTGTTATTATTATTGCCACCTTCTAGGCTCTATGGGGGCGATAATTTTTCATTGACAAAGTGTAAAGTTTTTGGTTGGAAGGTGCTTAATTCCACAGCATGTCTGAGCAGGTGTGTTTGTAGCTATTTGCCTCATCTGTGAAAAAACAACTGGATTCTCTGTCACCTGGGACTGGCTGGGGAAGATGGCTGACTGCCACTGGATGTTAATTCCCAAGACAAAAATACCTGGAGAGAATTTCCTGTGATTCTCCTTTTCCCATATGTTTCCCAAATTATGAACAGAATGGCTTCTGATGGATGGCTGTATTCCGATCTCGTCTATCTCAACGTTGAACACTCACTCATATCCTGCCTCTGGCCTGGAACTCCCTCCCCCTAAATATCTGACAGGCTGCCATTCTCCCCACCTCTAATCCTTGTTAAAATCACGTCTCCTTAAAGAGGCCCTTTTTAAAATAGTATTTGTTAAGCGCTTACTATGTGTCACTCACTGTTCTAAGTGCTAGGGTAAGTATAAGTTATTCGGGTTAGACACAGTTCCTGTCCTGCATGGGATTCACAGTCCAAATAGGAGGGAATACAGATATTTCATTTCCATTTTGCAGCTGAGGAAATTAGAGAAAAGGCAAGTTAAGTGACTTTGCCCAAGGTCATTCTGCAGACACGTGGTAGAAGTGGGATTAGAACCCTGGTCCTCTGTATTCCAGGTCCATTGCTCTTTCCACTGGACCACGCTGTTTTCCCAATGAGGCCCTCATTTCCCTCACTCCCTCTCCCTTCCGCATCATCCTTGCACTTGGATTTTTACCCTTTATGCACTCCACTCTCAGGCCCACAGCACTTACTTACGTTTCCATAATTTATTTTAAGATGCGTCTTCCCCTCCAGATTGTAATCCCCTTGGGGGTAGGGATCACATCTACCAACTCTATTATATTGTACTCCTCCAAGCGCTTAGTACAGTGATCTGCATACAATAAGCACTCAATAAATATGATCGATTGACTGATTTAGACGAACCCTGGCTCTTCCTCTTTTCTGTCTAGTAGGAATCTGTGAATCCTTTTTCCAGGTATCTGAGTTAGAAATGGGATGGAACCAAAAGCCATCATTCATTCATTCATTCATTCATTCATTCATATTTATTGAGTGCTTACTGAGTGCTAAGTACTAAGCACTTGGAAGACTGCAATATAACAATAAACAGACATATTCCCTCTCCACATCGAGCTTAGAGTATAGAGTTCGAATCCCAGCTCCGCCACTTGTCAGCTGTGTGACTGTGGGCAAGTCACTTAACTTCTCTGTCCCTCAGTTACCTCATCTGTAAAATGGGGATTAAGACTGTGAGCCCCATGCGGGACAACCTGATTCCCTTGTGTCTACCCCAGCGCTTAGAACAGTGCTCGGCACATAGTAAGCGCTTAACAAATACCAACATTATTATTATTATTATTATTAGAGGGGGAGAACGCAACATCTACGCAAACCCTGTGTGTTGAACACCGTACTGATCTTTGGGCGAGTAGGATACAACAGAACTGGTAGATACAAACTCTTATCCATGCAAAAGGGAACATTTAGATGCGGCCTTGCAGAGAACAGCAGAGAAAGTACATGACCTCTAGTGGGACCTTCTTGTTTTTCGAAATGAGCTGATAAAAGTGTTGTTTCTCTGAACAAACCTGGGTAGAGATTGTCAGAGTCCGGTTCTCCAAACCCATCAACTCCGTGATGGTGTCAATCAAGGGGATGGGGGCGAATCGGATGTGCTCTCTGGCCCCTTGGCTGGCATCTCTTCTCTAGAGGGTTGCAAAGAGCAAAGTCGACTGAACCCTGCTGTGACCCGAATTCGGATTCCAGCTTGCTCAGCATGGGGCTGACAGAGTTATTCGCCCCCACCGGCCAAAAGGACTCTGGCCAGGATCTTGCTACTGTGGAAAGCGACAAGGGATTCCTGGAATCATCTGTCAGAATTTGCTTCTTCTCTGAGGCGGATGGAATTAATGGAACTCTATGGTAACTCTTTGGGGCTGGACAGGCTCAACCGACTCTTTTTTTAATGGTATTTGTTAAGCGCTTACTATATGCCAGGTACTGTTCTAAGGGCTTGGGTAGATATAAGATAATAAGGTTGGACACAGTCCCCGTCCCATGTGGGGCTCACAATCTTAACCCCCATTTTATAGATGAGGTAACAGAGGCCCATAAGATCAGAAAGCAGACTTATGGCAGAGGTAGGATTGGAACCCAGGTCCTTCTGACTCCCAGACCCATGCTCTATCCACTAGACCATGCTGCTTATCATAGATCATGCTGTTTCTTTTGGCTTCCTGTATCTCTCTTCCCACAAAACTAGGGAAGCTTTCATCAGTAATAATGTTTGGTATTTGTTAAGCGCTTACTATGTGGCAAGCACTTTACTAAGCACTGGGGTAGAGAAGCAGTATGATGTAGTGGAGAGAGCATGGGCCTGGGAGTCGGAAGCTTATGGGTTTGGGTTCTTATTTCAGCTCTGCTGTGACCTTGGGCAAGGCACTTCACTTCTCTATGCTTCAGTTAACTCATCTGTAAAATGGGGGTTGAGACTTTGAGCCTGTATCCAATTTGCCCGTATCCACCCCAGTGCTTAGAATAGTGCCTGGCATGTAGTAAGCACTTAACAAATACCATTATTATAATCATTATTATTATTATTTATAGAAGCCCAATCAGGTCCCACATGGGCTCACAGTCTAATTAGGAGGGAGTACAGGTATTGAATCCCCCTTTTGCAGATGAGGCAACTGAGGCACTGAGAAGCTAAGTGACTTGCCCAAGGTCACACAACAGAGAAGTGGCAAAGCTGGGTTTAGAGACTAATTGCTTTGATTCCCAGGTCTATGCTCTATCCACTAGGACACCCTGCTTCCTCCTTCAACACTTAATCTCTCTTCTTAATTCTTTCTCTTCTTCAGAAAACAGTGCCAGGCTTTATTTCTTTGCTACACCAAGTTGCTTGACAACCTCCACCGAATGAGTTTTCTTCATCAACGTAGCGAAGGGAATATGCCTATATATGCATCTATATTTAACCTTTCTCATCTATTGACCAAACAGAGAAGGCATGGAATGAACAATTAAAGAAACTGCTTAGACTAAATATAGTTAGCCCTATATGTAGGTAGTTAATTTGTATCTAATATTTTTATTAAATGTCAATTAAGGATCTTTAGTAAGGAACTGGTACCTAATTAACATAGTCTAGCTATCCCATTTCTTGATGTTTGAACAGCTAAATATTCTCTCCAAGTTGAATGTTTTAATAAGAAACAAATTATCCATGTATTGCTCATGAATTTTTCAGTTTGTTTAATGGGATTTAAATTTATGTGGTAGATTGGATACATGTTTTTTCTCATATTCAATTGTGATTGCATTCAGGAGAGCATCGATTTGAAGTTCAGGCTTTGTTTGGATAGTTGTGGGCCGCTTCACAGTTCTCCTGCAGCTTTCTAATTAGAGCCCCTAATTAAATATGTGTACAAACTCTAACTATAATGAAAGATCCTAATTATATCAACATCATCATCATCAAATATTTTCTGGGCCTAACATTCTCCCCCCAGTTCTGTGAGGGCATTTGGAGTTAAGTTAGAGCAGGATCACAGAAGAATGTAACTTGGATGAGCTGGTGCCTGGGTAGCAGCAGAGAAAAGACAGAACTGGGAGTCAGGAGACCCAGATCTGCATCCCACGGCCATCACCTACCTGCTGTGTGACTTTGGGCAAGTTACCTAACTTCTCTGGGCCTCACCTGTAAAATGAGGATTTAGTATCCTTCTCCTTGGGCTGTAAGCTCATTATGGGCAGGGAAAGGATCTATTCTACTGTTGTGTTGTACTCTCCCAAGCGCTTAGTACAGTGCCTAGAACTCAGTAAGCACACAATGAATATGGCTGATTGAGTCCTGTGTGAGACAGGGACTGTGTCTGACCAGATGATCTTGAATTGACCCCATGCTTAGAACACTGCTTGGCACATAGTGAGTACCTAAGAAATATCACAATTATTATCATTCTGTGAGCCGTGTTCAGGGAAAACACTCCTTGGGTGCAAGGCTGGACTGAGGCCACCCACTCTCCAGAATCAGAGATCAACGGTAAACAAGGCATCCACCACTACATTTTTTTTAATGTTATTTGTTACACGCTAATCATGTAGCAGGCATTATACTAAGCACTGGGTTAGATACAAGTTTTTCAGGTTGGACACAAACCCTGTCTCACAATTCATAGTCTTAATCCCCATTTTCCCCTCTCAGGGTCACACTTGGAGAGTTTCCAGGACTCTACCAGTTTCGACTGCGGGAGGGAGAGTCAAGCAGAGGCATACCCGTTCCATTCCTAGCTTGGCCAGTGGCTAGCGAGAGGAAGGCCATCTGCTACAAGCCAAAACTTCCCTGTGCTGGGCAGTAGCGGCATGGGAGAGAGTCTAGGGCGGAGACTCAAGTTTCCTGTGCAGGAGGAGGTAACGGTAAACCACTTCCGCATTTTTACCCAGAAAACTGTGTGGATAAACTAACAGAACGATTGCAGATGGAGGTGGGGCGTTCCGGGAGTAATGTGTCCAGGACATCCCTATGGGTCGGAGACTATTCGACTGCATAAGACAAAACAATCTGCATTTTAAAGATGAGAGAACTGAGGCACAGAGAAGTAAAGTGACTTGCCCCAAATCACCCAGCAGACAAATGGTGGAGAGTGGAATTAGAACTCGGGTCCTTCTGATTTTTAGACGTGGGCTGGGAGTCACTACCTTAATCGCTGCATCCCAGAGTTGTTCTCAGGGAAGCTGTGTTAGCAGTGTTGACAAAGAGCGGGAGGGGAATGATAATAATGGCAAAGATAACAACAGCAATGATAATAATAATGTCTGTCTCCCCCTCTGTATTGTAAGATCCTTGTGGGCAGGGAACATGTCTACCAACTCTTTGTCTTGTAATCTCCCAAGCACTTAATACAGGGCTGTAAGCGTACAATAAATACAATTGATTGATTTATCGCTTTGTTAATTTTGGACTGCAGGTCTCCTGCTTGAGAGAAAAGGAAATGAGGAAGACTCGTAAGGAATGAGCTGTCTTGGCTGCCAGGTTGAAGCAGAGAAGGGGAAGTTTAAATATTAGTGTGGCACACTGTATTTTGAAAGGGTTGAGTCAACAATTCCAAAGCAAGCCAATCGGGCACCAGAACTGAGATGTTCCAGTTTCTGTGTCATGCTGATAGTAATTAAAATAATTAATAATTGTGGTATTTGTTAAGAGCTTACTATATTCCAGACATTGTACTGAGCTCTGGGGTAGATATAAGGTAATCAAGTTGGACACAGTCCCTGTCCCACATGGGGCTCACAGTCTTCATCTCCATTTTCCAGATGAGGTAATGAGGTACAGAGAAGTGAAGTGACTTTCCCAAGGTCTCAAAGCAGACAAGTGGTGGAATAAGGATTAGAACCCAGGTCCTTCTGACTTCCAGGCCCTGGTTCTAAGCGGTCTATGTAGAGAGTCAAAGCTTTAAACCTCTCTCTGCTTCTGAGAATGGGATGGGCAGGACAGGTGTCTGCCAATTCTGTGGTACTGTTATCTTTGAAGTGCTTAGGAAAGGGCTCTGCACATAGTAAGCATTCAATAAATGTCACTGATTAATTGATCTAGATGTGATTGCCTGATCCAGAAGGGAACTGAGCAAAATGAACAGAGTGATATGCTGTAGGCTTTTTAGGAAAACAGGGAGGGATGGATTGAACAAATTAGACCCGTAGAACCAAAGGAAACTGTTTACCTCACCATGAGCTTGTTATGGACAGGGAATGTGTCTGTTTGTTGTTGTAGTGTACGTTCCCAAGCACTCAGCACAGTGCTCTGCAAACAGTAAGTGCTCAATAAATACGATTGAATGAATGAATGGTGGTTGAACACACCCAAATGGTAGGTGTCAGCTCCTGCCTAGAGAGAGAGACTGAGTGTCCCATGAAGTCAGATTCAATCAATCAGTAAATCAGTGGTATTTATTGAGCATTTATGATGTTCAGAGCACCATACCGAGGGCTTGCTTAGCGGCAGATTTCTGTGCCATCCCTCCCTTGAGCCTGAGGAAGGCTGAGTTTGTTTGGCTTTTCCAAATAACCGTGGTTTCTGTTAAGCACTTACTATGCGCCAAGCACTGTATTAAGCACTGGGGTAGATCCAAGATAATCAAGCTGGACACAGGCCCTGTCCCACATGGGGCTCACAGTTTTCAAAAGGACAGAGAAAGTTTCAGTGACATTAGTCTGGCAGAGGGAAGCCTTTCAGCAACGTAGGTTTCTAGTTCAGTATTTTTATTAAATGATCCTTCACTCGTTGGGCAGAATGCCTGGAGATTTACTATTTTTATCAGCAAAAGCAGCTCTTGGGTAGAAGGAAAAGTTGGACAGGAACTAGAGAAACTGACTCCAACACCTTCCCAAGACGGACTGTGAGTCCACTGGAGAGGGACTGTCTCATTTTGTTGCTGAATTGTACTTTTCAAGTGCTTAGTACCATACTCTGCACTCAGTAAGCGCTCAATAAATACAATTGAATGAATGAATGAGAAGCAGCATGACCTAGTGAAAAGAGCACAGGCCTGGGAATCAGAGGTCCTGGGCTCTCATCCCACCTCTGCTACTTACTGCTGCGTGACCTTGGACAAGTCACTTAACTTCTCTGTGCCTCAATTCCCTCATCTGCATAGTGGGGATTCAATACCTGTCCTCCCTCCTACTTAGACTGTGAGCCCCATGTGGGACCAGATTATTCTGTAGCTACCACAGTGCTTAGTACAGTACTAGGTACAAAATAAGTGCTTAACAAATACCACAATTATTACTGTACTGTACTGGGAGAGCATTTGCTCAACATTTTCCAGCAGCATGGTCCAGTGGAAATAAAACAGGCCCGGGAGTCAAAGGACCAAGGTTTTAGTCCCAGATCCACCTCTTGTCTGCTGTGTGATCTTGGGCAAGTCACTTCACTTCTCTCTGCCTCAGTTACCTCATCTGAAAAATGGGGATTGAAACTGGGAGCATCCTGTGGGACAGGGACTGTGTCCAACCTGATTATCTTGCATCCACCCCAGTGTTTAGTACAGCACCTGGCCAAGAGTAAAAGCTTTAACAAATGCCATTAAAAAGAAAAAAATAGCCTCAGGAGGAGGTGGATGCTGTGAGCGCATTTAACAGGGTCTGAGACAAATGCCCCAAGAAATCATGAAGTGCTCCATTGGTCACAGAGAAAGCAGTGTTAGTGGGGGACATAATAATAACAATAATAACAGTATTTGTCAAGTACTTTCTATGTGCCAGGCACTTTGCTAAGCACTGGGGTAGATACAAGCTAATCAGGTTAGACACAGTCCATGTCCCACATGGAGCTCACAGTCTTAATATCTGTTTAACAGAAGATGTAACTGAGGGCTGAGGAAGTGAAGTGACTTGCCCAAGGTCACACAGCAGACAAATAGTGGAGCTGGGGTTAGAACCCAGGTCCCTCTGACCTCTAGGTCTGTGCTCTATCTGATAGGCCACGCTGCTTCTTTCGTAATTGTGGCATTTGTTAAGTGCTTTACTGCACACCAAGCACTGGGTTAGATGCAAGATAATCAGTCCTTGTCCCACATGGGGCTCACAGTCTAAAGGGGAAGGGAGGGAAGATATCTATTATTATTATTATGGGGTTTGTAAAGCACTTTGTTTCAAGCACAGTTCTAAGCCCTGGAGTAAATACAAATTAATCAGATTGTTTACAATCCCTGCTCCACAAGGAGCGGACTGTCTAATTAGGAGGGAGAACAGGCATTGAATCCCCATTTGACAGGGGAGGGAACTGAGGTTCGGAGAAGCAAAGTGAATTGCCCAAGGTCACACAGCAGGCAAGTGGTGGAATTGGGATCAGAATCCAGTTCTTCTTATTACCTGCCCCATGCTCTTTCCACTAAGCTCCGCTACTTTCCATCCTGAGGTTTTGCACCCCTTGCCTTTATTGTATTATCAAGTGCCGTCGAGTCATTTCCTATTCATAGCGACCCTGTGGATATATTTTCTCCAGAACGTCCTGTCTTCTGCCATAATCCATAACCTTTCTAAAGGTTCTTCTGTTATCGTTATGGTCTCTATACATCTAGCTGTGGCTCTGACTCTTCCATGTTTTCCTCTTGCCTTATCATCCCCTAATCTCGGCTCTGCCACTTGTCAGTTTTGTGACCTTGGGCAAGTCACTTCACTTTTCTATGCCTCAATTCCCTCATCTGTAAAATAGGGATTAAGACTGTGAGCCCCATGCGGGACAGGGACTGTGTCCAACTCAATTTCATTGTATCCTCCCCAGCACTTAGTACAGTTCCTGGCACATAGTAAGTGCTTAATAAATGCCATTATCATCATCATCATCACCCAGGACTCCTTCCTCTTCATCTGGAACTGCTTCTCTTGTCACAGTGTACTAGGTATTTTCCTCCTGATTTTCATGAATCACATGGATTTGACCAGTAAGGAAAAACTTTAGTCCTACCCAGATCGATGCATGCTGGATTGACTCCTGCCCTCTCCCACAACCTGTCCCCTTTCCAGAGTCCCACCAACCCCCCTAGTGACTCTCTCAAACAGATCCACTCGGAGAAAGGAGTGCAGGCTCTCCATACACATTTGAAACCCTTCCAAGGTCGCCTCTGGGGGATGGTGTCTTTATCTCCTTTTGGTTTGAAAATGGGTTAGGGAGCCTGTGGCCTTGTTTTTCATTTTCATTTCTTTGTTTTCCCTTTCCGCTTCCCCCAGGGAGTTGGAGTATTAGCAGATTTAGAGCTACCCTGTTAGCAGTTAGCTATGTCACCCACATACAAAGAGGAGATGTGCAAACACCCAACAAACAGTGCAGAACAGAGCACGATAAAGCTGACCTTAAAAGTCCTGATGGATTTTCTCCGCAAACATCCCACCAGTGCAACATTTCCCAGTTGGAGCCTGCTATGGACAAGCACATACGACTCGCTCCAGTGGAAACCCATGACCTGGAATATCGTGTTTGACCTGTCCTCTCTACTCTCTTTCTTCCCATCTGTGAACTCCTCTCCCATTCCCTTTCTCCTTCTCTCCCTCTGTCTCTTCCTAAACCTTTTGCTCACAGGAGTTCCCGTTTCACAAATAGGATTAAACAAGAGGGTTGCTGTTTTCTGTTGACCCCATACCCATTGTTCTAACTTAAAAAGTTCTTGCCTTTCCATCCCTTCTATTAGGGGATAACAGTAGTATGTATCTCTCACCCACAGCCTCCCTCTGGCCTGGAACTTCCTTCCCTTTCAGGTCCAACAGATCTCCATTCTATCCACCTTTTATGACATTAAAAATAGTAACAATAATAATAACTGTGGTATGTGTTTAGCGTTTATCTTCTGCCAGGTACTGTATTAAAAACTGGGGTGGATACAAGGAAATAGGGTTGAACAAAGTCCCTATCCCACATGGGGCTCATGGTCTTAATCCCCATTTTCCAGATGAGGGCACTGAGGCACAGAGAAGTGAAGTGACTTGCGTAAGGTTATACGGCATACAAGTGGCAGAGCTGGGTTTAGAACGTAGGTCCTTCTGACTCCCAGCCCTGTATTCTAACCAGGAGGCCATGTTGCTTCTCCTATTAATGCAATTATTAAAATTACATCTTCTCCAAGAGGTCTTCCCTGATTAAGCCCTCTAATTTCCCCTTCGCCCTTGTCCTTCTGCATGTTTTGTACTTGTATCTGCACCCTTTAAGCACTTGATATTCACCCTATCCTCAGTCCCAAATCAACTGTGTATGTATTCTTAATTTATTTAAATGTCTATGTCTACTTTTAGGCTACATAGTCACTGTGGGCCAGGAATGTATCTCCTAGCTCTGTTACATTGTATTCCCCCAAGTGCCTAGTATAGTGTTCTGCACACGGTAAGTGCTCAATAAATAGCACTGATTGATTGTTGAATGCTTACTAAGTGCTAAATACTATGCTAAGCAGTGGAGTAGATATAAAATAATCAGGTTGGACACAGTCTCTGTCCCACATTGGATTCACCACCTAAAAGCTGGGGGGAAGATGAGATATTTGATCTCCATTCTACAGATGAAGAAACTGGGGATCAGAGAAGTTAAGCGGCTTGCCCAAGATCACAAATGGCAGAGCTGGCGATAGAGCCCAGGTCCTCTGACTGTCAGGCCTATGTTCTTTCTATTGGGCTGAGCTGCTTCTCAGTGGTGAAGTTTATGGAACCAATATACTACATTGGATAAAGCAATTTAATAGAGAAATTGTGATTTTTTTTCCATCCTTCCCTCCAAGTTCTGTTCTAATGATGTGCATATATCTATAATTCTATTTATTTATATTGCTGCTATTGATGCCTGTTTACTTGTTTTGATGTCTGTCTCTGCCCTTCTAGACTGTGAGCCTGTTGTTGGATGGAGATTGTCTCTATTTGTTGCTGAATTGTACTTTCTAAGAGCTGAGTACAGTGCTCTGCACATAGTAAGTGCTCAATAAATACGATTGAATGAATGAACTGAAGCATTCACTGAAGTGTTGGGGGCACCTGGACCTTAAGCAAATAAGAGGAAAGAGAATAAGTTTCTTGCAGGGGTGGGGGCAATCAGTCAGTAACTGAGGCACAGAGAAATTAAGGGATTTGCCCAAGGCAACACAGCTGGCAAGTGGCAGAGCTGAGATTACAACCCAATCCCCTGACTCCCAGGCCTGTGATCTTTCCATAGGCCACACTACTTCTAAGTTGTTGATTCACAAGTTCCCGTCCTTTAGCATCACTTCTGGCAGTAACCGACAGCAGCACCTGAAAGTCAGACCCCTCAACGACATTCCCGGACCAACTCCATACCTGCATTCAAACATGGAAAACTACCTAGCACCTGTCCATTATTTAGGGCCCAACGGCAATTGAATCAGTTGTGATTTTGGTCACTATGTTCAGGAACGGACAGGTACCAACAACGACGAAAACCACCAAGGACAAAATTACGCTGATCAAATGGGAAAACAGAAACTTTGAACCAGAGTCCCTCAGCCTGCCAGTTTCTGGAAGACGAATTCCACGGGCGCTGACTCCAAGACGCTCTATCGAGTGTGCTTTAATCTTGGAGTTGATGCATTGTCCCTCTGAGCTATTAAAAGACCCGGAGGCAGCTGGGAGGTTGCTCAGCTTTATAAGGAGACCATATTGTACCTCCTTCTGTTTCCGGATGTTATGTGCTTATTGTTCTTTGCGCTGATCTCCTATTGCCTCAACAATGCCATATCACTTTCACATAATCGGTCATATTTATTGAGCCCTCACTCTGTGCAAAGTGCTGTATTTAGCACTTTGAGGAAAACTGTAGAGAAGCAGCCTGGCCTAGTGGATAGACCATGGGCCTGGGAGACAGAAGGACCTGGCTTCAAATCCCTGCTCTGCTGTTTGTCTGCCATGTGACCTTGGGCAATCAATTTGTCTCCCTGTGCCTCGGTTACCTCATCTGTAAAATGGGGATTTAGACTGTGAGCCCCATGTGGGTCATTGACTGTGTCCAACCTGATTAGCTAGTGTCAACTCCAGTCCTTAGTACAGTGCCTGGCACATGGCAAGCACTTAACAAATACCATCAAAAATAAACAAACAAAAAAAAACTAGAGACTTGATAAACGTGATCCCTGTCCTCATGTCTAGTTCACATCTATTATAGGAGGGCTAAAATAGTCCCTCTATACTGCAGGAAAGTATATTGGCCTGAGGAATCCCCTCAGGCCAATTTTGGAGCCATGTCATAGAGTGAAAATGCTACCCCCTTCATTCTAGAAGGCTCCCACCCCCTATTCTCTGGAAGCCCAATGCCAGGATACAGGGCTTTGTTACACAGTAAGTGCTCAATATATACTGTTGATTGATTGATTGATGCCGTAGGCTTCTTTTACCATAATTTCACTTGCATTTGAACTGTTTGAAACTCGATCCATTTCTCAGTACTCCCAGATCTCCTGCATGCTGAAGAAGTCCAAGCTACAGAAAGCTCATGTCTCCTCCTCCACTGTAGTCCTCTGGATCCAGACAGATACTCACTGGGCCCCCCATCTCATCTATTTCACCACAGACCCCTTTTCCACATCCTCCCCCTGCCTGGAACTCCCTCCCCATCCATATATGCCAAACCACCACTCTCCCCAACCTTCAAAGCCTTATTAAGG
Source organism: Ornithorhynchus anatinus (assembly GCF_004115215.2). Lineage (NCBI taxonomy): Eukaryota > Metazoa > Chordata > Mammalia > Monotremata > Ornithorhynchidae > Ornithorhynchus > Ornithorhynchus anatinus. Next base: position 19,924,912 of record NC_041734.1, on the reverse strand, counting down.
ACACATCTCCTCCATGAAGCCTTCCCAAGTTAAGGTCTCTTTTCCTCAGCTCCCTCTCCCTTCTACATCGTCTATGCATGTGGATCTCTGTCTTTTGGGCATTGAATATTCCACGCACTCCCCCAACACCAGGCTCCCACAACACCACAGTACTTATATATACCTGTAAATTGTATATTAATTACTTATTCATAACAATGTTTGCCCCCTCTAGACTGTAGACTTTCCCTGTGGGCAGGGAAAGTGTCTGCCAACTCTGATTATACTCTCCCAAGCGCTTAGCGCTTACTGTGTGCAAAGCCCTCCCAGGGTTGTAGACACATCAGTGTGTTATCTCAGTCAGGGTAGAAGTAGAAACCATGATTTGAGCTGCAGCTCTGCACATAGTAAGCGCTGAATAAATACTGATGATGGTGATAATGTGGGAAGAATGTTCCTTAACACAACAGCATTCTATCCAACGTGCCTAATGAAAGGACATGTTCTAGAACACGTCTATGAGCACTGGCAGCATCAGCATCTATTGCTGAGGAAAAACCAAGGCAATCAAATAGTTAATGGTATTTATTGAGCACCTGTGTGCAGAGCACTGTACTAAGTGGTTGTGAGAGTGCAGCATAACAGACACATTCCCTGTCCAATGCAGTGAAAGGATTTTCACTGGGTTCGGAAGAACAACATAACTGAGAAGCAGCTTGACCTAGTGGAAAGAGCACGGGCCTGGGATTTAGGTGCCTGGGTTCTAATCCTGGTTTTGCCACGTGCCTTCTGGGTTAACTTTGGGCAAGTCACTTAACTTCTTTATGCCTCAGTTACCTCAGTTGTAAAATAGAATTAAGACTGTAGTATGTGGGATAGGCACTTTGTCCAACCCAATTATACTGTATCTATTCCAGGACTTAGTACAGTGTCAAGCACATGGTAAACACTTAAATACCATGGCAAGCAAGCAAACAAAGAAGCAGTTGGCGGGGCTTTACATTATTGGGAACCTGGCATTTATTTATTGCCTCTAGCCTGGAATGCCCTTCTTCTTCATCTCCAACAGACAATTACTCTCCCCACCTTCAAAGCCTTATTGAAGGCACATCTCCTCCAAGTGACCTTCCCTGACTAGGCTCTCATTTCCTCTTCTCCCTTCTGCATCGTCCTAGCACTTATATTTGCACTGTTTATTCAGCCCACCCTCAGCCTCAGAGCACTTATGTACATATCCACAATTTATTTATGTTAATGCCTGTCTCCACCTCTAAGCTCATTGTGGGCAGGGAACATTTCTACCAATTCTGTTCTACTGTACTCTCCTGAGCACTTAGTATGGTTCATTCATTCATTCATTCAATAGTATTTATTGAGCGCTTACTATGTGCAGAGCACTGTACTAAGCGCTTGGGATGAACAAGTCGGCAACAGATAGAGACAGTCCCTGCCGTTTGACGGGCTTACAGTCTAATTGGGGGAGACGGACAGACAAGAACAATGGCACTAAACAGCGTCAAGGGGAAGAACATCTCGTAAAAACAATGGCAACTAAATAGAATCAAGGCGATGTACAATTCATTAACAAAATAAATAGGGTAACGAAAATATATACAGTTGAGCGGACAAGTACAGTGCTGTGGGGATGGGAAGGGAGAGGTGGAGGAGCAGAGGGAAAAGGGGAAAAAGAGGGTTTAGCTGCGGAGAGGTAAAGGGGGGGTGGCAGAGGGAGTAGAGGGAGAAGAGGAGCTCAGTCTGGGAAGGCCTCTTGGAGGAGGTGAGTTTTAAGTAGGGTTTTGAAGAGGGGAAGAGAATCAGTTTGGCGGAGGTGAGGAGGGAGGGCGTTCCAGGACCGCGGGAGGACGTGGCCCAGGGGTGGATGGCGGGATAGGCGAGACCGAGGGACGGTGAGGAGGTGGGCGGCAGAGGAGCGGAGTGTGCGGGGTGGGTGGTAGAGAGAGAGAAGGGAGGAGAGGTAGGAAGGGGCAAGGTGATGGAGAGCCTTGAAGCCTAGAGTGAGGAGTTTTTGTTTGGAGCGGAGGTCGATAGGCAACCACTGGAGTTGTTTAAGAAGGGGAGTGACATGCCCAGATCGTTTCTGCAGGAAGATGAGTCGGGCAGCGGAGTGAAGAATAGACTGGAGCGGGGCGAGAGAGGAGGAAGGGAGGTCAGAGAGAAATCTAAACCTCTTTGTAACAGATACTACAGTGATTTGAGCCTTGTTCTTGTATGGCAGGCACCCTGGGACCAAAGAGAGGCTGAAGACTTTCTTCAGATTTTACCATGCCCGGCTCATCCCGCGCAAACACTTCCACGTGGATCAAAAGTAGAGTGAGCAGGTGTATGCCCGTGTGGGTCAGCCTGTCTGCATACGGGTGTGTATGTCTGTGTGTGTGTGTGTCTCTATGAGTTTGCATTCTCAGTTGCTGTCTCTGGGAACATGCATTCTCTGTTTGCCTCCGTTGCACACAGTGGGTCTAGGCGTGGGCGAATAGATGATATAAATTGTCTTTTTTGTCCCTGTCTTGGGCAGTTGAAGAATTTAATACCCTTTCACCTCTCTTCTACAGGAAGATGTTTTTCCCCAATGCAACAATACAGATTGCAACCGTTGAATAAATGCATCCTAGAAAAGCTCATTTTCTTTTAAAGATTGATCGGAAGTGGGAGATTCCTGGGCATTTTTCTCACCACAACAATTTCGGTTGATCCCCTTCCCCTCCCAGACACTAATGAACAGTCCAGCAGATGTCAGTGTAACTCTGTTCATTCATCTTTTTCTTTTGATGGAACTCTTCCCACTTCCTTCAGGGGTCCGGCGGCTGCATTTCTTATTTAATCAGTGCATATTGCATCACAACATTTGTAATTGCTGTTGTTGCGGATGGCTCATCACGGATGAGAACTGAATACGGATCTTTCTAAAAGAAGCACGAGCTAAAAAGTATTACTATCACCATCGGAGGCGTGAGATAAGGCATGCCGATGGAAAAGCAGTGTCATTAACTACACCGTGCATCTTGATACCTTGCTCTGATGAAATTCCCAAGGGGAAAATTCATCCCGTTCTTCCAGCTTGATCCCAGGAGACTGGTGCCTGGGTCACTCCTGATGTCAAAGAGAGAATGCCTAATGGTGATACTAATAATTGTGGTATTTGTTCAGAGCTTACTACGTGCTGGGCACTGTTCTAACACTGGGGTGGATACAAGGCAATCGGGTTGGACACAATCCCTGTCCCATGTGGGGCTCACAGTCTTCGTCTCCGTTTTACAGATGAGGGAAGTGAGGCCCAGAGAAGTGAAGTGATTTACCCAAGGCCCCACAGCAGAGAAGTGGAGGGCCCGGGATTAGAATCCATGACCTTGTGACTCCCAGGCCGGTGCTCTATCCACTACGCCATGCAAGAAGGCTGCCTTGAAGGATCCAGATTATAGTTTGGGGAAATTCTTTCATACTACACATTGGAAGAGTCCATCTCCATTTTTGGTCTCCATCTCCCTTCTGTGTCCCCTGTACATTTGAATTTCTACCCTTTGGTCATTTGATAGTCATCCTGTCCTCAGCCCCACGGCATACCTTTATTGTACATACCCTTAAATTATTTCTTTATATTAATGTCTGTCTCCCCTCTAGACTGTAATCTTGTGGGCAGGGAACATATCTACCAACTCTGTTGTGCTGTACTCTCCCAAATGCTTAGTACAGTGCTCTGCACATAATTAGTGCTCAATAAATACCTCCTACGATGAGCTGGATCACAGTATTGGGAAACTCTTCCATATTCAACACTGGGAGGTATCTATTTTCCCCATCCCTCTCTCCTTTCTGCTCATCTATGCATTTGGATCTGTACCCTTTGGGCAATTGATATTCAGCCCACCCTCAGCCCCTCAGCACACTGTCTTGTCTTATGCTAGGTTGTCTCCCACCCATAGCGACACCAAGGACACATCTCTCCCAGAATGCCCCACCTCCATCTGCAATTATTCTGGTAGTGGATCGAGTTTTCTTGATCAAAATACAGAATTGATTTTTCCACTGCCTTCTTCTGCACAGTAAACTGGAGTCTCCACCCTCGACTCTCTCCCGTGCCTCTGCTACCCAGCACAGGTTTTGACTTGTAGCAGATTGCCTTCCACTCGCTAGCCACTGCCCATGCTAGGAATGGAATGGGTATGCTTCTGCTTCACTCTCCCTCCCGTAGCAGAGATCAGTAGAGTACTGGAAACTCTCCAGGTGTCATTCTGAGAGGGGGCATCTGTACATATCCATAATTTATTTATATTAATGTCTATCTCTCCCTCTAGACAGTGAGTTCATTATCTACTCTGTTGTATTGGACTCTCACAAGAATACTTGCACACAGAAAGCGCTCAATAAATACCACTGATTGATTGATTGTGGTAGGCTATTATTTCATGAGACACAGTAGATTGAGCTGGTATTTGTGGGAACATGGATCAAAGGGAGGGCACCATTTCCTGATGAAACATGGGAATTTCTTCAGGGAACAATTGGCACTGGTAAAAGGGCCATTTTGACTACCTAGAAGAGCAAAGGCAGACAACGTGCTTAGCTTCCCACCTTATTCCCCATCATGAACAGGACTAAAGACTAAATTAATGACCCGGAAGAGCAGCTTCAGACACAGCAAATAAGAACATCGCTAAATTGAAAAGTTGTGTGGCCTAAGGATAGAGCATGGGCCTGGAAGTCAGAAGGACCTGGGCTCTAATCCCGGCTCTGCCACTTGTCTGATAAGTGACCTTGGGCAATTCACTTTAGTTCTCTGTCCCTCAGTGACCTCATCCATAAAATGGGAAGACGGTAAGCCCCATGTGGGACATGGACTAAGTTCAACCTGATTAGCTTGAATCTACCCCAGGGCTTAGTAAAGTGCCTGGCACATAGTGTTCACAAATACCATTAAAAAAATGGAAAACTCTCATTAATCGATAACTAGCATTTGCTGAGTACTTACTGTATGAAAAGCGCTGTAGTAAGCAGTAGGGAGAATACAAGAGATTTGGTAGGAATTCCGAAGACTATCATGGACCAGTCCAACAGGAAGCAAGATGGTATAACAGACTGTTATACCGCCTTGTTTAGGCTGTGAGCCCATTGTTGGGTAGGGATTGTCTCTGTTGCCAAATTGTACTTTACAAGAGCTTAGTACAGTGTTCTGCACAGAGTAAGCGCTCAATAAATGAGTGAAGGAATAACAAGGCACTCTAAGACAGGCAATTTGGACTTTCACTCATGGGCAAGGATTGAATTTTTGACTTTCTCTGTACATTACCTGAGCAACTAATGCAGTTCAAGGAGCAGGACTCATGAAAATGCTCAGTTTATCCCGGTGAAGATGGGGAGAGTGATGATGATAAAGATGTTGCTGAATATATTTATTTATATCAATGTCTGTCTCCTCCTCTAGACTGTAAGCTCATGTGGGCAGGGAATGTGTCTTTTATACTGTACTCTCCCAAGTGCTTAATACAGTGCTCTGCACACAGTAAGCGCTCAATAAATACGATTGAATGATGTGCTGCTGCTGCTGATTTATGGTATTTGTTATAAAGTATTTATTTATATTAACGTTTGTGTCTCCCCTCAAGACTGTAAACTCATTGTGGGTAGGAGCAGATTCACTAGTGGATGTGTACCACTGGTTCTGTTGTATTGTCCTCACCCAAGAGCTTAGTACAGTGCTCAGCACATTGTAAGCAAGCGCTTAATAAGTACCACTGATTGACTGATAGATCCACTGACCGCTTACTACGTGTCAAGCACTGTTCTAAGCACTGGGGTAGATACAAGCCAATCAGGTTGGACACCATCCGTATCCCACCTGAGGCTCACAGCTTCGGGGGACTCACGACTTTAATCCCCATTTTCCAGATAGGTAACTGAGGCACAAAGAAGTGAAGTGACTTGCCCAAGTTGACCCAGCAGACATTTAGCAGGGATGGGATTAGGACCTAGGTATTTTGATTCTCAGGCCCGTGCTCTATCCACTAGGCCACGCTGCTTTCACGGAATGGGGGGATTATCCAAGGAGCTGTACAGTTTGGAGGGAGAGAGTGATATGGTTTTAGAAAAGTTCTTTATAAAAGGAGGAATAAATGACAAAAATGTTCAGAGTTCCAAATGTCTCTTTTCTCTAATCCATAAGCTCCTGTGGACAGGGAATATGTCTACCAACTCTGTTGTATTTTACTCTCCCAAGGAACTCAGTACAGTGCTAAATACAGTAAGTGTTCAATAGATGCCATTGATTGATTACTTGAGTGCTCCACTGCATGCTGATTTCAGGTTAGTCCAATTCCTCTACAATGCAGACGCTTCTAATGGCACCTCATGTGCTGTCGTGATGCTAGCACATTTATCATATCATCAAAAGAAGAGCTAAATTAAATACCCTCATTATTATCTACCCTAGAATTGAACCTAAACAAAAGGAGAAAAAAAGGGATTCTACAACAATTTGGCCAGACACTGCTACAGAATCAACTTCAGACAGGCTGATTGTCCCGGGGGATTTTAATGCATTGGCAGAGATGCTGAAATGTGGAGAAAAGCGCCTTGCCTCATGGGACTGGAAAGCTCAAATGCAATGATCTTCTCTTGCTTATTGAGTGCGCCGAGCAATGGTTCAAAATCATCGACTGAAGAAAGACAAAGTTGGTACCACGGAGGTCGGAACAGTGGAATGTTTCACTGCTTCACTGAGACTCTAGACTGAAAGCTCGTTGTGGGCAGGGAATGTGTCTGTTTATGGTGGTATTGTACTCTCCTAAGCGCTTAGTACATTGGTCTGCACACACTAAGTGCTCAATAGATGCGATTTAATGAATGAATCATTGCTCATTTATTAATTTAATTTATTAAAGATGAATTTATTCATACCATGTAATGATTAGATTAATGAATAAATGTAATTTCTCCCTCTCTAGACTGTAAACTTGTGGTGGACAGGGAATGTGCCTTTTCATTGTTATATTGGTTGTAATAATAATAATGTTGGTATTTGTTAAGCGCTTACTACGTGCAGAGCACTGTTCTAAGCGCTGGGGTAGATACAGGGGAATGAGGTTGTCCCACGTGAGGCTCACAGTTTTCATCCCCATTTTACAGATGAGGGAACTGAGGCACAGAGAAGTGAAGTGACTTGCCCAGAGTCAAACAGCTGACAAGGGGTTGTACTCTCCCAAGCATTTAGTACAGTGCTTTGCACACACTAAATGCTCAATACATATGATTGAATGAATGAATCATTGCTCCCAGCATTGTTTGTGTGAATGTGTTTTCTTTGTGTGCTTATGATTTCATGTTACGTATGTTGTCTTTCACTTGTAGGCTGGGGACTGGGTCCTAATTAGATCACATGATTACTCCAGATCTTAGGACAGCATCTTGTACTAGTAAGCACTCAGTCCATGTCAGCATTAACGTCAGAAAATTGGCAAACATCTTGGCAATCCACCTCTATTTCACCCCACATTTCCAATCAGTCACCCAAACCTGCCTGTCTCACCTTCATAACATTGCCAAGGTCAGCCCTTTCCTCTCCATCGAAACCGCTACCACGTTAATACAATCACTCATCCTATCCCACCTGGATTACTGCATCAGCCTCCTTTCTGATCTCCCAACCTCTTGTCTCTCACCGCTTCAGTCTATACTTCACTCCACTGCCCAGATTAATAATAATAATAATAATGTTGGCATTTGTTAAGCGCTTATTATGTGCAGAGCACTGTTCTAAGCGCTGGGGTAGATATAGGGTGATCAGGTTGTCCCACGTGGGGCTCACAGTTTAAATCCCCATTTTACAGATGAGGGAACTGAGGCACAGAGAAGTTAAGTGACTTGCCCACAGTCAATAATAATAATAATAATAATGTTGGTATTTGTTAAGCGCTTACTATGTGCCGAGCACTGTTCTAAGCGCTGGGGTAGACATAGGGGAATCAGGTTGTCCCACATGGGGCTCACAGTCTTAATCCCCATTTTACAGACGAGGGAACTGAGGCACGGAGAAGTTAAGTGACTTGCCCACAGTCACACAGCCGACAAGTGGCAGAGCTGGGATTCGAACTCATGAGCCCTGACTCCAAAGCCCGTGCTCTTTCCACTGAGCCACGCTGCTTCTCCACACAGCTGACAAGTGGCAGAGCTGGAATTCAAACCCATGACCTCTGACTCCCAAGCCCGGGCTCTTTCCACTGAGCCATGCTGCTTCTTTAAATAAAGGATTATCTTTCTATACTAACATTCTGGGCATGGCACCCCTCAAAAATCTCCAATGGTTGCCTATCAACCTCCATATCAAGCAAAAACACCTCCCTGTTGGCTTCAAAGCTCTCCATCACCTTGCCCCCTCCTACCTCACCTTCCTCCTCTCCTTCCACAGCCCAGCCCACAGACTCCACTCCTCTGGTGCTAACCTTCTCACTATGCCTTGTTCTCACCTGTCCCGCCATCGACCCCTGGCACTCATCCTACCTCTGGCCTGGAATACCCTCCCTCCTCAAATCTGCCAAATTAGCACACTTCCTTCAAAGCCTTCCTGAAAGCTCACCTCCTTCAGATGGCCTTTCTGGACTAAGCCCCCCTTTTCCTTTGCTCCTTTTCCCCTCCACATCGCCCCCACTCAATCCCTCTGCTCTACCCCATCCCCACCCCACAGCACTTGTGTGACTATATGTACATATTTATAATTCTATTTTATTAATGTGCACATATCTATAATTCTATTTATATTGATGTCATTGATGCCTGTTTACTTGTTCTGATGTCTGCCTCCCCCTTCTAGACGGTGAGCCCGTTATGTGTAGGGATTGCCTCTATTGCTGAATTGTCCTTTCCAAGCACTTAACACAGTGATCTGCACATGGTAAGCCCTCAGTAAATAATTGAATGAATGAATGGAGTCAAGGCTGGGGTTTTCAAAGAGGCTTGGGTAACAGGTTGTAAGCTCTAGACCACAAGCTCAGAGGGGACAAGAGATGTGCTTATCAGTTGTGTTGCACTGTTTTCTCCAAGCACTTAGTACAGTCCGCTGTACTCGGTAAGAACTCAATAAATACCTCTGATTGATCAATTGAATGCTTACAGTGTGCACAACACTTGGGAAAGTACAGTGCAACAGACTTGGTAGACATGTTCCATGCCCAAAATGAGCTCACAGTCTAGAGGGGGAGACAGACATTAATACAGATAATTCATAACAGAATTTTTCAATATGTGCATATGTACTGGGCAGCTGAGGGTGGAGTGGATGACAAATGTCCAAAGATCACACAGATCCAAGATGAGGAAGAGAGAGGGAGCTGGGGAAAAAGGGCTTTACCAGGGAAGGCTTCTTGGAAGAGATGTGACCCAAATGGGAAGGGAAAAAGGCAGACACCCAGAGGGGTAGATTTGCAGATCTGGAGGCTGGAGACTGAACACCAAGATGAGGAGGAGTGAGCACTTGAGTCTGTAACTCTTGAGCACTTTGGTCTTCATTCCGGTGTATTTGTGTGCATATCTTCTAGACTGTAAACTTACTGTGGACAGGGAATGGGTCTTTCAACTCTGTTGTACTGCACTCTCCCAAACACAGTACAGTGCTCTGCATACAATAAGTGCTCATTGATTGATATCCATATACTCTGCCATTTCCCTTCTCAGTTAGTGATTTTAATGCCTGCCTCTCCCGGATAAATTGTACGCTCCTTGAGGGGAGAGATCTTATCTACCCACTCTGGTGGTACTCTCCCAAGCACTTAGTATAGTGCTCTGCACACACTAAGTGCTCAATTAATATTATTGATTGATTGGCTAATGATCAGAAAGGGAGTCAGTGGAAAGAGAGGAGTCCCCTACGGTAGGATTCAGGACTTGGGGAAAACCTCAGGAGAGTGGAAAACACCAAGCCCGGTCCCCTAGGTCAGCCACATCAGGAATTTAGTCTCTGCGAGTTTCAACCATGTGACTCAGCTCTCGCCTGGCCTAACCTTGGGCTCTGAAAACCCAGGATGGTGGAAGCTGGGCTGGGGAGAGGGAAGGGAACTAAAATTGACAATAAGCACATCCTGAAATGTGAGGGAAGGAGAGAGGGTCTTTTTTATAGATGGAGAACCCAAGGCCTAGTGCCATCAAGAGAAGCAGCGTGGTCTACCGGATTGAGCCCAGGCCTGGGAGTCAGAAGGATCTTTGTTCTATTCCCGGCTCTTCCACTCGTCTGTTGGGTAACCTTGAGCAGGTCACTTCATTTCTCTGTGCTTCAGTTCCCTTACCTGTAAAATGGGGGTTAAGACTATGAGCCCCACGTGGGACAGGGACTGTGTCCAGCCTGATTAGCTGGTACAGTGCTTAGTACAGTCCCTGTCATGTAGCGTTCAATAAATACTGCAATTATTCTTATCAAGTGACTTGCCAAGGTGCACACAGCAGGCTACTTACTTATTGTCCAAACCAGGTCTAGGATCTACCGTATCTTAACCATTCCATACTCTATTCCTCTGTGGGTGCTGCAGTTTTTTCCTGAACCAAGCATGCCTTTCCAGACGATATTCCCAGGCCCATTTCCAACCCCCTCACAAGGGGGTATGAACCAAGGGTGCTGAGGGGGAAACGGTGTGGCCTAGTGGAAAGACCAAGGGCCTGGCAGTCAAGAGACCTGGGGCTCATGCTCTAATCCCAGCTCTGCTACTTGCTTGCTCTGTGACCTTGGATGAATCACAGCTGGACTGGACCTCACTTTCCTCATCTGGAAAATGGACTCCCCATTCTCCTTTTTCATCAGACTTTGAGCCCCACGGAGGACAGGGGTTGTATCTGATTTGCTGATATAGTCCCTACCCCAGTGGTTAACAAATACCATGATCATTAACATTTGTAACCAAATAACATTTGTAACCAAAAGATGCAGAAATCTGTTCCTTGTGGGAAAATCATCGCTGTTCTCAGGCAGAGAACCCTCCAGGTTTTAAGCAAATGGATATCAGGAAATGAAGCCAGATAAGCAGGATGATGGTTGATGGCGACCATCCAGGGGAAAAAAGGGAAGATGGTTTCCCTGAAAACGTGGTCTCCGTCTCCTGATCCTCTGGGAACTGCTGGAGTAGGGAATGGGGAGTCAGTGTCTTTCCCGGTTCCAACAACCCATGAAGAGTTAAGCTCCTAAACTGCTAGCTGAGAGTCCAGAGAACTGAGGGCATTCTCATGGCAACACAAAACCCTTTACCTAGAGGTCATGAATCCCAAACCAGGCCAGGTCAGTAATGAGGAAAAGTCTAATGACTTACCATCTGTTGGCCATTCCGCAGCTTGTGTGGAATGAATTGATGGTTTCAGTTCAGCTCCCAGCCCACGTCCAAACTGGTGCCTTGGGCACCTTGTTGGCATTAGAATCCTAGGCTGGGGTCTGGATCCTCACTCACTCTCAAGGGGGCCAGGATGTGGATGGAGAGAGCCTCCTGCAGGACCTGGCATGGCCTGCTATGGAGTAAGTTTCAGAGGTAACTGAGGGACAGAAAAGTGAAGTGACTTGCCCAAGGTCTCTCAGTAGACATGTGGCAGAGTGGGATTAGAACTCAGGTCCTTCTGATTCCAGACCCATGCTCTAACCACTAGGAAATGTTGCTTCTTCTGTCCTCTGTTCCCATTCACCTCACCCTTCCAGGCAGGATTTTAAGATTCTGCAGGGCATGTGACTTTTTCAGTCCTGCCAAGTCCTCCTGGGTGCGCTTTCCTTCCATCTGTGTGTGACCTTGGACAAGTCACTTCACTTCTCTGTGCCTCATCTGTAAAATGGGGATTGAAGCTATGAGCTCCACATGGGACAGGGACTGGTTCTAACCCAATTTGCTTGTATCCATCCCAGTGCTTAGTACAGTGCCTGGCACACAGTAAGCACTTAACAAATCCCATCACAATTATTATTATCTATAGGCAGGGCAGAGCATAGTGATTGGGTGCTGAGTCCTTGAAGAGCCCAGGGGCATCTCTGCTGTCTTTGCTTCTCCTCCTCTCTCTCTCTCTATCCCATTTCCTGCTTCGCTCAGTCATCCTGACCTCGTTCTTTAAGAGCCCTCAGGGGAAATGGGGTCACAAGAAAGTCTGATGACTTTAGTTAGTTCGTGTGGACCAGGAGGGGGAACAGAAGGATGAGGGTAAACCCAAAGGAAAATACTACTCGGAGCAAATATCCATTCCCAGGCGCCAATGATCCAGTGGAAGAGTTGTCTCTGGACACTGGTTTTCATTAAAAGAAATCTTCAATAAAAGCAGTGCACAACAGACAATCAGCATACATTGTGCACTCAGCCACAACTTGGCAGACGCAAAAGAGGAAAATGCAGATTCCAGGCCCCTCGGCTGGGATCTGATCAGAGTCATGTTACTCGTATAAACAACGTAAAGCTGTCAGCCTCATTAATACCTAATATATCGAGTATCACACATCAAACACAGAAGGAAAAAGAATTCCTGCCTCCTGCCTGATGCAGAGACAAACGAAGAACAATACTTCTGCTCTTGATTATGTCCCCTCTGTGCCAGAAGAACAGGAGGGAATGAAGAAAGATTTCTTTTCTTTTAAATGGTATTTATTAAGCACTTACTAGGTGCCAGGCACTGTACTAAACACTGGGGTAGACACGAAATAGGCTGGACACAGTCCCTGTCCCATATGGGTCTCACAGTTTTCTTCCTCATTTTACAGATGAGGTATCTGAGGCACAGAGAAGTGAGGTGACTTACCCAAGGTCACACAGCAGACAAGTGGCTGAGCTGGGATTAGAACCCAACTCCCTCTGAGCTCTATCCACTAGGCAACACTGCTTCTCAAAGGTTCCTCAAAGGAAGGTCATGAAAGGCTACGGGGCTGGAGAGAGGACAACCTTAAGATCCTCTCTGTCTCTCTTCTCCTTTAGATGATCAGCTCCTTTTGAGCTGGGAACATGTCTACGATCTCTATTGTATTGCACTCTCCCAAGTGCATAGTAAAGTGCTCTGCACAAAGTAAGGTCTCACTAAATACCATAAGTTGACTGATTGGCAGCCTCGATGGACCATTCCTTAGTGACAACATCCAAGTGGTAGTCAAAACATCAGGCCACATGCCCAGAGTTAGATCAATGGTCCTTTGGCCCATTAGCTTGTTTGGGGCAGGGAATGTGTCTGTTTATTGTTGTATTGTACTCTTCCAAGTGATTAGTACAGTGCTCTGCCCACAGTAAGTGCTCAGTAAATATGACAAAGAATGAATGACCTCTGCATCTCTGGTTTTCCCTCTACTAATCCACTAGAGAACCCTTGCATGTGAGTTTATCCAAACCCCTCAAGGAGAGAGTTTGAGTGGCCACGGTGGAGGATGGAAGCAGTGCAGCCTAGTGGAAAGAACCTGGGCCTGGGTGTCAGAGGACTTGGGTTCTAATCCCGACTCTGCCACTTGTAGGCTGGGTGATTTTGGGCAACTCACTTATCAATCCGTAAACACTGTACTAAGTGCTTGGGAGAGTACAACACAACAATTTAATAGATACGTTCCCTGCCCACAATGAGTGTACCGTCTCACTTTTCTATCCTTCCATTTTCTCAACTGGAAAATGGGGATTTGATGACTTCTCCCCCTCTGACTTAGACCGTGAGCCTCAAGTGGGATAGGGCTGTGTTCCACCTGATTATCTTGTTTCTATCCAGTGCTTATTACAGTGCTTGGCACATAATAACGTGGCTCAGTGGCTAAGAGCCTGGGCATAGGAGTCAGAAGTCATGGGTTCGAATTCCAGCGCTGCCACTTGTCAGCTGTGTGACTGTGGGCAAGTCACTTCACTTCTCTGTGCTTCAGTTCCCTCATCTGTAAAATGGGGATGAAGACTGTGAGCCTCACGTGGGATGACCTGATTACCCTGTATCTACCCTAGCGCTTAGAACAGTGCTCTGCACATAGCAAGCGCTTAACAAATACCAACATAATAATAAGTGCTTAACAAATAGCATTTAAAATATTTCCATCAGCAAACCTCGTTTACAGAATCCTTGGTACTGATTAGACAGGAAAATGCAAGTTATCTCTGCTCCACACAGGTAAGCAGCAGCAGCATGGTGGAAACAGCATGAGAGTCAGAGACGCAGCATGGCTTAGGGGAAAGAACATGGGTTTGGGAGTCAGGGGTCGTATGCTCTAATCCCAGCTCTGCCACTTGTCAGCTATGTGACCTTGAGCAAATCACTTAACTTTTTTGTGCCTTTATCTCATCTATCAAATGGGGATGAAGACTGTGAACCCTACGTGGGACAACGTGGTATGATTACCTTGTATCTACTCCAGCGCTTAGAACAGTGCTTGGCACATAGTAAGCATTTAACAAATACCAACTTTATTATTATTATTATCATCTGGATTCTAATCCTGGCTCTGCCACATACCTGTTTGACCTCAGGCAAGTCACTTAAATTCTCTGTGTGTCTGTTTCTTCATCTGTAAAATGTGGATTAAAACTTGCTCCCTCCTATCTAGATTGTGAGCCCCCTGTGGGACAGGGACTGTGTCCAACTTGAGTATCTACTTCTTAGTACAGTGCTTGGCATATAGTAAGCACTTAAGAAATACAATTATAGACAAATACCATTATAATGAGAATGAGAAAGAAATGAAATGGGGTTTAGGAAGTGACAGGGGAGAGAATGGTAGCTGGATGGATTTGAGCATTTGAGGTTTAATGTCAGGCACTTTGTTCTAAAACTTCCTTTAGGGATTGGAGCTATGTTTGGGATGGGACAGAATTCCCAGGAGTCTGACTACATTTTCAGAATCTCTGCATCCTTGGAAGATTGTTCTGTTATCAGAAACAAGACACTTCCGTGATCCTGCAGGGTGGAATAACTCCTGTTCTCAAAATGTCATGGGTAAAGCAGTGCAGATTCCTGATAGGATGATTCGCTTTGAAAGCGACAAATGAGGTAATAATCCTAACAGGCATTTGTTAAGCACTTAAATTGTGTGCCAAGCACTGTACTAAGGGTTGGGGTAGAAACAAAATAATCAGGCTGGACACAGTCCCTGTCCCACCTGGATCTCATCCTCTAAGATCACATCCCTGGCTCGGGAAGGGATAGGCGTATGCCCGTCAGATCCCAGCGAAGCTCAAGACTCAACAAGGGGAGTCGTTTGCGGACGGGATAGAATAACCTATTCAGATACAAGTCCTGTTTAATCAGAAGCCCCAGAGTCATCAAGGAAGGCTGTTTGTGACTGCTGGCTCAAGGTAAGTAAAGAGACCCTTCGAGATTGTTTGACTAGGTCTCCCGGGAGACTTTAGAATTGACGTTCGTCTTCCCGAGGAGGCAGATGGAGGGAACATCTAACCTTCACCGTTCCGGAGGACAGAGGGTCTGTCTGATGGAGGAAGGATTCTAGACTCTGTGATCATCTTCCTCTAGGAAGTTTATGAACCAAAGCTTGATTCCTGATTTGCTTTGCTGCAGACGTCGAATGCTGGATTATTATAACCTCCTAGAATTGGTTGACTAACACTGGGGCAGCCCAATCCATCGCACAAAACTGCCCGTAGTTTCTTGGTGAGGTAAGCTCGTCCCTGGACTGCAAGCTTATTGTGGGTAGGGAATGTGTCTGCTTATTGTTATATAGTACTCTCCCAAGTGCTTAGTACAGTGCTTGGCACCCAGTAAGTGCTCAATAAATGTGACAAAATGAATGAATATGAAATTGAAAACGCAGCAGTTTATCTTTAGATGAAACTCGTTCTGGCACAAAATCCCTCTTTTGGCATGACCCTGCCCTAGGCAGATCTACCACTCAGCTCCTTCCAAGTCTTATGGGGGTGAGTCCTATGTAGGCAGGGAGAGTGTCTGAGAACCTACCTAACTAGTTCACCCCCACTAATAATAATTATAGTACTTATTAAGCCCTTACTAAGCACTGTTCTAAGCCCTTGGGTAGATATGAGTTAGTCAGGTTGGACAAAGTCCCTGTCCCACATGGGGCTCACAGTCTTAATCCCCATTTTCCAGATGAGGTAACTGAGGCTAAGAGAAGTTAAGTGATTAGCCCAAGGTCACACAGCAGACATGGGGCAAAGCCAGGATTAGAACCAAGGCCCTTCTGACTCCCCGGCCAGTGCTTTAGCCACCAAGTCACACAGCTTCTACAGGAAAAAAAAATATGGTACTTGTTAAACACTATGTGCCAAACTCTGTTCTATGCTCTAGGGTAAATACAAGTTAATCAGGTTGGACACAGTCCCCGTCCTACATGGGGATCACACTCTTTTCCCCATTTTATAGATGAAGTAACTGAGCCCAGAGAAGTTAAGTGATTGGCCCAAGGTCACACAGCAGACTCATGGCGGAGCCAGGATTAGAAGCCAGGTCCTTCAGACTCCAGGCTTGTGCTCTGTCCACTAAGTCATGCTGCTTCCCACTAAGTCACGTTGCTTCTGGCACTCAAGCCAGAAGCCCTGCCTTATTGACAAACTATACTCTGCTGGGCCCCACTAGCTCAGAGGATCAGAGGTGGTGTGTAGAGGGGACAGCTTTTCTTACTGGGTGGATCCTTTCATCTCTTCTGCTTCCATGCCACTGAAGAGGAGGAGTATTGCTAGGAAAGGAGAAGCATTAAGCTAAAGGGGTTTTATCTCTCGTTTAGTGGCGCTCTGCATGAGGTAAGCACTCAAATGCAATTGATTGGTTGGGTGAGAGAGGTTAGATGGGAGCAAGGGAATGGTCCCTTTGAACACTGGCTGCTGTCTTTTTGCACAGGCCTCCATATGCCAGAATGCTCTGCAGCCCCACAGCCGTGTTAAGGCTTCCAGCTGAGGTTTCACAATGTACTGTCCAATCTGAAGCCAATCTCAGGAGGCTCTGTCAGGGTTGCGGGTGGAAGCAGAAAGTGGCCCCATTGAGACCAATGTCTGGCCTGTACTGTTATGAATCTCAATCAATCCATGATATTTATTGCATGCTTATTGTGTGCAGAGCACTGTACTTAGCTCTTGGGAGAGTATAACAATAAACAATGGCATTCCCTGCCCACAATGAGCTTCCAGTCTAGTGTAACAAAATATTCAGGAGGCTTGGGGTTGGGGTGGGCATAAGACCAGATTGAATTCTGGTGGCCTGATACCAGTTTGAAAAGTCAGTCTGTGGATTCCCCCATGACTCCTAGCTCCAGCCTGAGGAGATAAAGGGCAAAAGGAAAGTTCCAGTTTTCTGTTTGAAGAGGAAAAGGAAATCAGGGAGAGGCAGATGAGAGATGCCAAAGGAGCCACCTCCAATCTAACAGGGGAAACTGTACAGTGCTTTGCACACAGTAAGTGCTATTTACTAATAGCACTAATTCGAATGAATTCAAATTCGAATAATTCGAATGAATTCAAATAAGTGCTAATTCGAATGAATGATTGAGAACCCAAAGACACAGTCTCAACAATACACATCAGCACTGAGTCAACCCACCATACTCAGCCCAAGGACTTTCCCAATTGCACCATCACCTTTGTTTCCCCAGGATCCTCTAGATTGGAGGGAAGAGTGAGAGGAATGTATTGGTGGCATAAACATTGGAATCTGGGGCTTTAATAAGTGATTTTAAGTTTTGTTCTACAAGTTGTTTCGGTGCTCTTCAGGAACACGATCCATGACTTTTCACAATTTCTTGGATGATTGTGTTATGATTTTAGATGATTGGACTAGGATTAGCATTGGATCTCTAAGGAGAAATCGGACACTTAGAGATGTGGTTAAAAGACAAAATGATTAATGTACGGTGGCTGTCACGAGAAGCAGCATGGCGTAGTGGTTAGAGCAGGGACCTGGAAGTTAGAAGGTAGTGGGTTCTAAACCCCCTGTCTGCTCTGTGACTTTGGGAAAGTCTCTTCACTTCTCTGTTCCTCCATTACCCTAATCAGTGAAATGGGGATTAAGACTATGAGGCCGATGTGGGACAGGGATTGTGTCCAACCTGATTTACTTGTATCCTCCTAAGTGTTTAGTACAACGCCTGGCACACAGCAAGTGCTTCACAAATACCACAATTATCATCAAATTGCTCTGAATTATACCGCTTCTGTGGGGCAGGCAGAGGGTGACTGTAGCCATGTAGGTCTGTGTTCCCTGCCACTGGATTTCTGGGGCGGTGATACCGTTCCATTGCCTTCCTCTCCTCACTGCCAGGGAGAAACTCTGCAGAGCCAGCTTCAGTTGGTAAGCGAGGTAAGCAGCTACCTCAAGATGGCACCCATACCAGACGTAACACGGCTACTGCACATGTCCAGAATCATGGCTTCTCCCACCTCTGATGCATGCTAGATAAGGCAGTCAAGTAGTCTGAAATTAGCTCTCCCAGCCTGAGGTTCCCTGGTGTGCATGATCTTGAGGGACAGATGAACCCAGGTTCCCTCTCTCCACTGGCATGGAAACAGCAGAGCAGGCTGCCAAGGAGAGAGAGGCAGAAGTTTAGACTTTGGGGGTGAAGGTGCAGAGGCTGGAAGAGGCTGAAGTGGGAGAGGCAGGATAGAGCCTCATGTGGACCAGGCTGGGGATTCTGAGAGAACAGAACTTGCCCTGAAGCAGAAGGAATGATGGATCTTGCCCCTGCTCTTTGCACGGGTTTCTGTGGTGGAGAAAGAGGAGAAAGGCAGGGACCCCTAGCCTCACACAGCTTGGTCTTTGCCTTTGGGCCTTTCCCTGGAGGTGTGGGCAAGCGTGGCCTCATGAAAACGACTTCTGTGTAACTTTAGAAAAGTCACTTAGCTCCTCTGGGCCTCAGCTTCTTAATATGTAAAATGGAGGATCCAAAACCTATTTTCCCTCTCCCACAAGCCCCATGTGGGATGATCTGATTGTACCGCATTTCCTATAGGGCACGGTGCATAGTAAATGCTTAACAAATACCACAATTATTTATTATTACCTAAAGCAGGGATCATGTCTACTAATTTCAATATAGCCTCCCAAGCATATAATGCAGTAACTCTAACTCTTTCTCTGCTGAGGACCACACACTATCACAGATGAGATGGGGTGTTGGCTTTTAATAACCTTCCCTTCTAGAAGAGTGTTCAGAACCGTGCTAACGGAGCCTAAAGAGACCACGAAAAAAGGAGAAGAAGGCAGCGGCCTGATATAATATTTGCTCCCCTCTGCCTCCCCTTTCAGTTCCTTGGGTTCAGTTTCGATGGGAATCTGCAGTTGGAAAGAAGTCAGGTAGTTTTTGCACAGACAGATGCTTGGCTTCCTCTATAGAGATCCAACAGCGAGGAGGAGGAGTGGGGGCCATAAGCGGGAGGGGAAGAGCTAATGCAAGAACGGGAGCCAGGCAAGATTCCCACCGCCTCAGGATTTTGGAGGCCTTCTTGCCAGCCTGCGCTAACAGTGTGGGGTGGAATGAGAACAGTTTCAGGGTGTACTGGCTGTGGCCTGACCCAGGGGCTGGGGCTGACTCAAAGGACTGTGATCTCTGTGTCTTGAGTCTGGTCATCTTTGCTCTGCCATCCCATATTACTTGTCCTGAGGGGACAGAGAAGACAACCTCCGGGGCCTTAAAATCTCTCCCCACCCTTGGCCTGGAGTCCAGATTACACACAGACTCATTGTTTGTTTTAGACTATAAGCTTGTTGTGGGCAGGGAATGTGTCTGTTTATTGCTATATTTTACTCTCCCACACACTCAGTACAGTGCTCTGCATATATTAAGCACTCAATAAATATGATGGAATAAAGGAGTGAATTAGGCCCAAAATTCCGACAAGACTGTGAGACCCTGTGGGACAGAGACTGTGTCCACTTTGATTTAAAAAATTTTTATAATATTTGTTAAGTACTATGTGCCAGGCACTTATAGATACAAGGTAATCAAGTTGGACACAGTCCCTGTCCCATGTTGGGCTCAGAGTCTTAATCCCCATTTTCCAGATGAGGTAACTGAGGCACAGAGAAGTGAAGTGACTTCCCCAAGACCACATGATAGACATGTGGCAGAGCCAGGATTAGAATCCAGATCCTTCTCACTTCCATGCATCTGCTCTACCCACTAGGTCACGCTGCTTCTCTTGAACCTACCTTAGCTCTTAGAACAGTGATTTGCACATAGCACGTGCTTAACAAATACCATAACTTTGCGTCACCCTTTAATTGGGATTTGTAGCCTTTATTCATGTCACTCTCAGCCCCACAGCATTGATGTACATATCTGTGATTAATTTATTTATATTAATGTCTGTCTCTCCATCTAGACCATACGCTCTCTTGTAGGCAGGGAACACGTCTTCCAACTCTGTTACACTGTATGCTCCCCAAAAGTGCATGCAGTAAGCACTTGCACTCAATAATTACTATTGATTGATGGATAGATAGATTGATTTTGCAGAAGCCATGTCCCCAAGGACATCAAAAGCTCTGCAGGACAAAACAGCAGAGTGGAGAGTCCTCCAACCCTGTATCTTTTCCATCTGCAATTTCCTGCGATTATCCGAACCATTTGGAGAGGGTGGCCAGGCTCAAAAGGTAAATATTTGAGCATAAGCAAGTTGAGCTATTGGCTAATACCCCTTTTCTTTTATTTCAAAGTGAAATCCACCTCTGCTCTCTTTGCAACTTCGTAAAGGCCACAAAGTCTGTGCTGTGTTTGCTTCTGATGGTGGATGCATGAGGAGAGGGGAATTCCCTGGGAGGAATTAGTGAGCTTTATCTGGCCCAAGCAGGGAATGTGCCTACCAACTCTGTTGCAGTGGACTCTTCCAAGCGCTTAGTACAGCACTGTGCACAAAGCACTCAAATTTGATTGACTGTTTCCTCCAATCCGCAATGACGGGGTGGAGATTAGTGAGCCACCAAATACTGGGAGATTCTCCTCAGACAGTGTGAGCTGGTGAGGGGGCTGACGGGCCACTTGATGGTCTGAGACTCAGAACAGAAAGAGGATTTAGGAACCAGTTAGAACAGTGAAGAAGATGGAAGTAAAGATTCTCCTATTACTACCCAGCCCACATACTCTGCTCGTCTAATGCTAACCTCCTCACTTTACCTCAGTCTCTATCTCACCACCGACCTCTACCCTATGTCCTGCCTTTAGCGTGGAACACCTCCCTCCTTATATCCGACAATTACACTCTCCCCATTCAAAGTCTTATTGAAGGTAAATCTCCCCCAAGTGGCCTTCCTTGACTAAGACCTTTCCTCTTCTCCCACTCCCTTCTGTGTCACCTTGACTTGCTCCCTTTATTCAGTCCCAACTCAGCCCTATAGCACTTATGTACATATCTTTAATTTTTTCTTCCTTTCTTTTTCCTTTTTCTTTCCATTAATGTCTATCCCCCTCTCTAGACTGTAAGCTCACTGTGGGCAGGGATTGTATCTATTTATTGCTATAGTGTACTCTCCCAAGCACTTAGCACAGTGCTTTGCACACAGTAAGAGCTCAGTAAATGCAATTGAATGAATAAATTAATGAACTATGCTTATCCCTCAGCTCCATCAGTGTTGTATTTCCAAGGGCAAACTTCAGGCCCTGGAGATGAGTTATCCCCCTTGCTGAATCAGTCTTCATTCAATAGTATTTATTGAGCGCTTACTATGTGCAGAGCACTGTACTAAGCGCTTGGGATGAACAAGTCGGCAACAGATAGAGACAGTCCCTGCCGTTTGACGGGCTTACTGTCTAATCGGGGGAGACGGACAGACAAGAACAATGGCAATAAACAGCGTCAAGGGGAAGAACATCTCGTAAAAACAATGGCAACTAAATAGAATCGAGGCGATGTACAATTCATTAACAAAATAAATAGGGTAATGAAAATATATACAGTTGAGCGGACGAGTACAGTGCTGTGCAGTCTTCCTCATGCCCTTCTTATACAAATCAGAAATCTGGAGATTTTTGAAGCAGCATGGCCTAGTGGGTAGAGCATGGCCTTGGGAGTCAGAGGACCTGGGATTTAATTCTGGCTCTGCCATATGTCTGCTGTGTTACCTTGGGCAAGCCACTGAACCTCTCTGCATCTCAGTTACCTTATCTGTAAAATGAGGATTAAGACTGTGAGTCCCATGTGGGACACGGACTATGTTCGAGCTTATTATCTTGTATCTATTAAGAACTTAGTACGGTGAATGGCACTGAAAAGATTGAAAATAATCCTGCTCACACCCTGCCTCCTTCTCTTAGCCCTTTCCCCTTCATATCTGCCTATCATGTCCTTCCTTAACTTCCAATCCCTCCCAAAAATTTCACCTCCTCCAGGTGGTCTTTCTTGACTAGTTTACACTCCACAGATCTGGTCATCACATCAATCATATTTATTGAGCACTTTCTGTACGCAGAGCAATATACTAAGCCCTTGGGAGAGTACAATACCACAGAGCTGGTAGGCACATTTCCTGCCCACAAGGAACTTACGATCTAGAGGGGGAGACATAATAATGTAAAGAAATAAATTGTGGATATGGACATAAGTGCTGTGGGGCCGAGGGAATGATAAAGATAGTAAGTCTACAGATTTATTAGACTAAAATCTCCCTCTAGACTGTAAACTTATTATGGGTAGGGAATATGTCTGTTACATTGTTGTGCTGTGCTCTCCCAAGTGCTTAGTGCATTGTTCTGCACTTAGTAAGCACTCAATACAGTGATTGATTTCATGTTTTTCCCCCTATTTTAGTTGATAACATAACTTTCTAAGTTTTTCCTCCTGCTTCCACTCTAAGAATACAATTTGCATCAGCCTCTCCCTCATTAGAGCAGTAGTTCCTCAAAGGCAGCGACCATGTTCCTTGTTTTTATTCTACCCTACCAAGCACCTAGTACAGTACTCTCTGCAAACAGTAGGCACTTGGTAACTGCTGATGTCCAAGTAAATGAATGAATGAACCACCCCAGTCATCATGGGGCCCCCTGAACTTGGGGCTACCCTAGCCTAGTGGAGAGAAATTCTCATTCCTCAGTTGGCTGTGGATTTATTAAGGTCTCCCTGGAGCTTATCTGAACCACAGTGGTTTTGTGAGAAGATCCACTCTCATCTTATTGCTAAATGGAAGAGTGGAACATATCTAGTGAGTTCCTTGAAGGCAGGGATTAGATCTATTCTAACTCTACCAACTGTATTCTATTGTCCTCTCCCAGGTGCTTAGGCCAGTGTCTGCTTTGGTGAGTGCTCAATAAATACGCTCGATTGAATGATGTCACGCCTTTCATTGTTCCCTAACTTTCAAAGAGGTCTAGATAGAGACTTGGGAGTTATTAGACAGGGAGAGCAAGGGAGTCAGTCAGTCAATGGAATTTATTGAGTGCTTACTAAGGGGCTTGGTAGAACTTGGGAGAACACTGTGTAACAGAGTTGGTAGACACAGTCCCTGGCCAAGAGGAGCTTACAGTCTAGAGGGGGAGAACAAATGTTAATAAAAATAAATGCATTACAGACATGCACATAAGTGCTGAGAGACTGGAGAGAATATTAAGTGTATAGGTAATGCAGGATGGAAAGCGAGTGGGGGAAATGAGAAGGCTTATTTGGAGAAGATGCTCTTGGAAGATATGTGATTTTAATAAGGCTTTGAAGGGGGGGGGGGTGGTCTGTCATATTGACCAGGGAGTCCCTGGTCAGAGGGAGGACATGGCCAAGTGGTTGGTTGGTGTTGAGAGAGAAGAGATCAAAGTACACAGTGTAAGTTGGCACCAAAGGAGTGAAGTGCGTGGGCTGGGTTGTAGTAGGAAATCAATCAATTCATCAGTGTTATTTATCTAGCACTTACTGGTATTTGCTTAGTACTTACTGGTATCAATTAATCAGTGATATTTATTTAGTTCCCTTTGAGGGATCGATTATTTTCAATAGAGAGCAACTGACACCCAAGAGCCTCCAGAAACTGTGCTAACAATATGGTAATTTTTATGGTATTTTTTTTAAGTGCTTACTATGTGCCAAGCACTGTTCTAGGTGTTCTAAGCACTGGGGTAGATACAAACTAATAAGATTGGACAGAGTCCATGTACCACATGGGGCTCAAGTCTTAATCCCCATTTTACAGATGTGGGAACTGAAGCCCAGAGAAGTGAAGTGACTTGCCCAGAGTCACACAGCAGACAAGTGGCAGAGATGGGATTAGAACCCACATCCTCCTGAATCCCAGGCCCATGTTCTATCATCTAGTCCCTGCTAGACTCTAAGCTCATTTGGGGCATGAAATGTGTCTGTTAACTGTTACATTGCACTCTCCCAAGCCCTTAGAGCAGTGCTCTTCACACAGTAAGCACTCAAATATGCCTGAATGAATGAATAATCGAAGCTATTCACTCCGATCAAACCCTCCCCCTTTCTCACCAAGCCAGAACCCAGACCACTGTCAGTCAGTTAGGGCACTTGCCGAGAAGCTGGCGATGTTTTAGCCTCGCTTAACTAGGTCTCCCAACTCCTTCTGGCGAGCTAAGACTCAGAGGGGACATTACGAGGGAAGCTGTTCTCTCTTTCCAGAAGGCCAGGATGCCAGAACTGGGAAAGGTATTAGCGAGTCAAGAGGCTGGGTTAAGATGGATTCATAGCTCGGCTTCAGGACATCTTCTGGAAGAAGCTGGTTCATTTTCTCTGTCCCTCTGGGCTGATGATCCTTGTGTCCAACTCACACGTATCGCGGCCCTTGGACCTTCATGGTTCCAGCCAGCCCCTGGGAACCCGGCTAACTCCCGCCCTCCCATGTGCTCAAAGCCCTCAGCTGAACATTGCGGCCAGGCCGCATCCAAGGAAACGAGAGCAGAACCCTAACGAGCTTTTCAAGCCTTTCCTGGAAACAGTTTGCCGAGCGCTCTGGCTTCCGATGGGGGAATTCAAAGGCAGGTGAAGTTCTCCGGTTCTGTCTAAGACTCATTATCGTGCCGTGGTAACACAGGTTAATCGCATAGCTAATTAAGAGATAACATTAATGGAATCTGAGCTGCTGCCCTGATAAGTCTCCCCCTGGCAGATAAATGGTGAGGAGGAGCCCAAGTCATTTATTTGAGAAGCAGCAGGCCTCTGATGGGGCCGCGTCTCTGGTTCCATTAAAGTTATTGATATTCCACCCAGTTCAAAACCGTACGAAAATTAAACAAAACTCCTCTCCCTTCCAAAAGAACCTGGAATGATAAGAGCTTTGCCACTAGGATCTGTGACCTTTAGGCACTTGATATTTTCCCCACTTACAACCCCACAGTACTTAAAGCACATCTTTAAATCCTATATTTTAAATTATTTATTCATACCAAATCCATCTCCCTCTCTAGACTGTAAGCTCATTATGGGCAGGAAACATTTCGGCTAATTCTGTTGAATTGTACTCTCCCAAGCGCTTATTAGAGTGCTCTGCACATACTAAGAATGCAGGAAAAACCAATGATTGATTGATTCACCAGCTAAGCAGGAGAAGCGATAACCAGATAATGGAGCGACTCCTATAAAATTTCCCACACAATTAATATCAGAGTTATGGAATTAATGAATGACTTCAAGGAAATTCATTTCAGTTAGACACGGTGGCAATTAATACGCTGCCACTCTGAGTGATGGCTGCTGACAGGGTACTTTGGGAAAAGAATTCTCCTAGACACTCAACAGGATCATTTTTTTAGAGCTCCGTGCAGTTGAAGCATATTTTAATGGAAAGATTATGAACCTGGGAGTTGGAAGGACCTGGGTTCTAATCCTGTATCCATCACATCTCTTCTGTGTGACCTCGGGCAAGTCACTGAACTTCTCTGTTCCCTCATCTGCAATATGGGGAGTCAATACCTGTTCTCCTTCCTTCCCATGTGGGACTTACCTTGTATCTACCCCAGCACTTAGTACAGTACTTGGCAACTACTATTATTACTGAAAACAATGAAGGTCCTATTAATCAGTGACATTTGTTTAGAACTTACTATATGTAGAGCACTGTACTAAGTGCTTAGGACAGACATGTGATACAACTGAATTAGCAGACGTGTTTCCTGCCCATAATGAGTTACAGTCTAAAGTAACATATCTCCTTCTCGACTTTTAGAAACAAGTTCATTTACTGAAATGGAGATTTCTTCCCCCTACTTATTCTTGTTAATAAGTTCTCTTCTAGCACCTTTAATCTTCAATCGCTGGGGTGTTTTTTTTTTTTTACCCTTTCTATGGGAACAACGATCAATTAGAGTATTCAGCAATCTTGGAACTGACAAATTCTATCTGACATGATGCAGAAATAGCTATAAACTAAAGAGTCACTCCTTTATAAACAAAAGGGCATTATAGGGTATCCTGAGAAGACAGAAAGGTGAGAGGAGATTCTCCCATGTCCTTCTAGGAAGAGAACTACATATGGTGTGAAGCGTGATGCTATAAGATTCCAGTGAAGGAATTTGGTAAACAAAACCAGCCCTCCAATGCACCCCCATAAACTCACCAAGGCTCCAGAAGCTGACCAGATTCCCAACAGAACCAAGCAGAAAACCCCTCTCCTGCAGCTAAACGAGATACGGAGATGTGAGATGTGGAACTCCAGTGGACGTTCCTGGCCTGAGCTTGTTAAATCACAATTTCACGTCCAGCCCAGCCACCCCCAGAGGCCACCAAGAAGCAAATAGCCATACGTCCTGAGAATTCTGCTTTAGAGGTTTGTCTGCACTGTAATTCCAGTCACCTCCTCCGAGGTGATGAAGCAGATATGAGGAAAGATCCTGTCGCCACCTCTAACTTGAACATCTAAGGAAGATAACAGATCCTGCAGAAATGTACCTTAGACTGGTTGATTTTTTTTTTTTTTTTTTGACATCACAGGATTTCCAGCAGGGCTGAATTAAAATTCAAGAGAAGTCCTGTCACTTTTGAGCAATATAAATTAAAAATAAGTAGAAAATCGCAATGTTCACACCCTCCCGTGCTCTTCAAAATTCCCATTTCTCCTGTCTCCAAAGCAGATGAAATTCCACTCAGCAATTTGTGGAATAAATTTGGAAACACCTGAGATGCTGAAACTCTAGGGAAGACTGCCTTTCTTTGCCGCCAAAGTTTAAGCGGGAATTTTACAATACGATTGAATGTCATAATTGTGTCATTATATATGAAGGTATATCATTACACACTATAAACACATGATTACACTATTTACACTAATTGCCTCATTAAATGAGTAACTCTTAATTATGTAAATACATGACACCTGACACAGACACCAAAAAAAAACCTGCAATGCAAGCTAGATTCTAAGATCCCTAAATTGGCAGAGAAAAACCTCAAAGCAGAAATATTCTCATTTAAGGATGAAATCTCTAAGCCAAAGCTCAGGGCAGGTACTAGGTTTTATGAAGACAGTGACCCACTGAGTTTAGGTTCTGAAGAATCAATTCTATTCTGTCTGGCTCTGGAACACAAACACACACACAAATATACACACATCATTTCCATCTCTAGCGAACTCTAATTACTGGTGGTGTCAATAGGAGTTACGTGTGTAGAAGTGAAGAGGTGAAAATGGACCTGAGAATTTTACTGATTTCTTTTTAGTGATCGAGATACAAAGAAGAGAGGAGTGCAGTGAAAGGCAAAGATTCTGAGTCACTGAATCCCCATTTGCTCATTCCATGCTCTGCCAACATGTCTACCAACTCTGTTGGATTGTTCTCTCCCAAGCAAACAGTTCAGTGCTCTGTAACAAGAAGTGCTCAGTAATGAATAACATTGCTCTTTACAGTATTAGTTAAGTGCTTACTATGTGCCAGGCACTGCATCATCATCATTAACAACAAACTGGCCCATCCCTGTGGAGAGAAGTTATTTAGAGTAGGGGTATCGATTGAGAATCTTCTGGGTACCATGCACTGTACTCAGGCTTCGGGAAGGACAATGCAGCAAGTATACATTGTGCCTGTCTACAAGGACCTAATAGAAAATGATAGAGAGAAGAAAGGAGGGAGAGAGAGATGAGGTTATGGCAAAGTCGAGGGCGGGATGGGTCTCAGAAAAAGGCAGAGACATGAGCAATAGGGTCAGAGCCAGAAGAGCTGAGAGTTGGCTTGGAGAAACAGCGGGGCCTCACAGAAAGAGCTAAGGCCTGGGCATCAGAGGACTTGGGTTCTAATCCCAGTTCTGCCTCTTGTCTGCTGTGTGATTTTGGGCAAGTCACTTAGCATCTCTGGACCTCAATTTCCGCATCTGTGAAATGGTGGTTTAATCCTACTCCCTCTTAGACTGTGAGCCCCATGTAAGACAAGGCCTGTGTTCAAATTGATATCTTGTACCTACCCCAGTGCTTAGTGCAGTGCTTGGGACATAGCAAACATTTAATAAGTACCATAAACTAATCAGGTTTATGATGGGTTTGGGTGAGACAGAGTTAATGAACACAACCAGAGCCTGAGGTTGTGCAGAGCAAATTGCTGGGGCGTGTACAAGTTAATCAGTTCAGACACAGTCCCTGTCTCACAAGGAGGCTCAGTCTTAAGTAATAGGGAGAAAATATATTGACTCTTTCTACAGAAGAGGAAACTGAGGCACAGAGAAGTTGTGTGACTTGTACAGGTTCACTCAGCAAGCAATTGGTAGAGCTAGGATTAGAACCCAGGTCCCCTGCCTCCCAGGCCGGTGCTCTTTCCACTAGACCACACTGCTTCTCCTGCTAGAGAGCAGGAATCCTGTCTACAGACTCTAGTGTACTCTCCCAAGTGTTTAGTTCAGTGTTCTGCAAACAGTACCCCCAAAATACAATTGATTCACTGATTACTTCTGGGCCAGAAAGAGCCTTCCCTCCTATTTCCCCACCTCCCTCAATGAGTCATGGCCTGACCCACACCCAACAGAAGCTGACAGCAAGCAGGACCAACAGGCCATTCTGCACCTACACCCTATACCTTGCCAACTGAGAAGAGATGGGCCTGAAATTGTTCGGAACAGAACCCCAATGGCTCCGAGAGGTGGAGAATGATTGAGCCAGAGGACACCAATAATAATAATGATGATATTTGTTAGGTGCTAATTATGTGTCAAGCACTGCTCTAAGCACTGGGGTAGATAAAAAGCTAATCAAGTTGGACACAGTGCACACTCAGTAAATACAACCGAATGGATGAACTCTCCAGATGCAATCATGAGAAGGGACTTAGCCCCTAGTAAGTGTTTAATATGTGCCATTATCCTCTTTTCTGGTGACATCCACCAGAGCCCCCTCTTTCAAACTTCCACAGAGGCTGGACCAAGAAAGTAGCCAACACTGGCTCATCTGCATTCCAGGCAAGATCGATGAAAGAGGAAGCTTCTAGCCCCTTATTCCTCCCCAACCTCTCACCCCTCAGTTCCTGAAAAGAGTAGAGCAGCTCTTCTCCATGTCTCAAGCCTATCCCTCTCTCTGCTGCCGGGGGCCGTCCAACCCAGAGTAAATCAAATAATTGGCATGTGTAGATTGATCAGCAGCGGTGAGCGTGCCACTCAGCAGATGAATCAACTGTGGCAGATGGATCAGCTGGGCACAGCTAGCCCCTAGGTCATGCTGCTGCAATTTGGGCAAGCCACCTTGTTTGTTCATTTCATCAACCCCAGTTGCTTTGCTCCCCTGAAGATTTGTCAGGGAAGGCTTGGGAAGCAGTGTGGACTAGTGGACAAGTCCGAGCCTGGGTTCTAATCCCGGATCTGCCATTAGTCTGCTGTGTGAATTCGGGGAAGTCACTTCACTTCTCTGCACCTCA
This sequence comes from Ornithorhynchus anatinus, assembly GCF_004115215.2. Lineage (NCBI taxonomy): Eukaryota > Metazoa > Chordata > Mammalia > Monotremata > Ornithorhynchidae > Ornithorhynchus > Ornithorhynchus anatinus. Next base: position 19,895,247 of record NC_041734.1, on the reverse strand, counting down.
GTAACCTCCTCTGTAAAATGGGGATTAAGACTGTGAGCCCCACTTGGGACAGGGACTGTGTCCAACCCAATTTGCTTGTAACCACCCCAACGCTTAGTACAGTGCCTGGCACCTAATAAGCACTAAACAAATACCATAATTATTATTATTACAGATGAGGTAACTGAGGCCCAGAGAAATGCAGTGACTTGCCCAAGTTCACACAGCAAGTGGCAGAGCCAGTATCAGAATCCAAGTCCTTCTGACTCCCAGCCTTGTGTTCTATTCATTCTCTTCCTTTTTGTCTCCTCCTTCTTTTATCTCTTTATCTTTTTTATTGTGGGAGTATATCTCATTATATTGGCTGCTAGAGAAACAAGATAACTGAGGGGCTGGGGGGAGGGGGCAGTGGAAGAGGGCCTCTACTCACTCTGGGAGAAATGGCAAAGGAGATGGTGGCTGCAGGTGGGCAGGAAGCTTAGAACAAGTACCTCTCTGTGTTACTGTCTGGAGAAATTATCCATTTCTGGGGTGCTTGAGCCATTTAATGGACTTAAATTGGAGAAATGGTAAAATGTGACCATGGATATGGAGTGAAGCCAGGGTTCATAGCTGTGGTTAGGATTTTCTCAGGATTCCCTGGAAGAAGTGGCAAAGCACCCTGTCCAGATTTCAGGCACCCCACGGCAACTCAGTCTGCAGATGAGGAGAGAGAAGCTGAAACCGTTTCAGAGAAGCAGCATGGCCTTGTGGAAAGAGCACAGGCCTGGGAGTCAGAGCTCCTCTGTTCCAATCCCAGCTACTCATCTGCCATGTGACCTTGGTAAATCACTTATCTTCTCTGTACCTCATTTACCTCATCTGTAAAGTGGAGGTTAAAACTCCTCCCTCCAATTTAGACTATGAGTCCTAGGCAGCTCAGGGATTGGGTCCAGCCCAATTATCTTGTATCTACCCTAGTGCTTAGAACAGTGCTTGACATATAGTAAGAGCTTAAATATCAGAAAAAAAAATACTATTGGATCTCCAAAGCAAATGGAGACCAAGACAGCCACAGTATCTAGATTCTGCTTCCTCTAGAATTCTTCTAACTAGGCCCTCTCACACCACCAAGTCATCATTGGAGAGTTCCAGGCACAGAGCAAGGATGGAATCAAAGGACCCTCAATCTGCAAGTTTTATTTTCTGGGTGCACGCATTAATCCATCTGCAAACTGTTCATTGGAAAGCACTGAGGGCTTCTCTCTGGGTACACTAAGGTATGTGTATTCAGCAGTGGAAAATAAACAGAAGATTTTATTACAAAGTGCCACCGCTGATCCTGGCATGAGTAATTTGTGCACCTGCATTTTAAAAATGTTTCAAAGTTTCTCCCCTCGGTGGGTTTGCCGGGAGCACGCACCGTCTTCCCGGATGCCACAACACGGGACTCGTAGTCTGGGTCACAGCCTCCCTCGCGATGGAGGAGCCATTGTGGTCAGAGCAAATAGCAAGTCACCTCAGTCTGCTCAAATCTGTAAATAGTCCCATCCTTTCCAAATAAATACCTTCTAATTAAGGACTGGCAAGAGAGGAAAGGGGGAGGGGTCTAGAGGGAAGACCACCACGGTCAGTGAATTGAGAAACCTGGAGGTTCTAATGTCTGCTCTGCCAGTGGCCTGCTGGGCAACTGTGGGCAGGTCTGTCTCTGTGGGTCTTAGTTTCCATGTCTATAATAATAATATGGTATTTGTTAGTCGCTTACTATGAGTCAAGCACTGTTCTAAGGACTGGGATAGCTACAATTAATCAAGTTGCACAAAGAACCTGTCCCATATGGGGCTCACACTCATCCCATTTTTCAGATGAGGTCACTGAAGTCCAGAGAAGCAAAGTGATTTGCAAAAGGTCACACAGCAGCCATGTGATGGAGCTGGGATTATAACCTTCTGACTCCCTGGCCCATGCACTACCCACTACACCACGCTGCTTCTCTGAAGCAGTGATGATTCAGCCTAAGGGTTTAAGGAGTTGGAGGATTCGAGATTGGGGAAGGCAAGAAAGGTCAACCAAAGCAGGATCAGGAACAAAGCAAGATTTGTTTTTTTTATGGTGTTTGTTAAGTGCTTACACTATGCCAGTCACTGTTGTCAGCTCTGGGGTAGAAACAAGCTAACAGGTTGGACAGAGTCCATGTCCCCTGTGGGGCTCATATTCTTAATCCCCATTTTCCAGATGAGATAACTGAGGCCCAGAGAAGGTAAGAGACATAGTAAGTGGGGTCACAGACATGCAGTAGAGCCAGAATCAGAATCCAGGTCCTTCTGACTCAGGCCTGTGCTCTATTCACTAGGCCACACTGTTTCTCAAAGATTTCCTTTTTCTTCTCCCTCTACGGATGACCCTCTTCTCAATCACCATGTTCTCAGGCCCTCATTTCAGGGAAAGGGGACTGGCACCAACAAATGTGGCCAAGCCTCTAGGGTGGCCTTGCAGGGCTTGCCACCCTAGCCCCAAATCAGATCCTCTCTGAAATTGGCAGCTGGGTGAACAGGGGTGTTCACAGTTCCTCGCTGATCTCAGGGATGGGAGGAGCCTTCACCCTGAGCAGTGAGGAGGCAGCACGCCTGCAGAATCTAAAATCCCGGTATCATTTTCTGCCATTCTTCCGATTTTGCAGGTGTCTGTGCATCTAGTGGGGCTGAAAAACAATTTCCCTTGTGTTCCCCAGTAATCTATTGGAAACGTTTCTCGATCCCTTCTAAAGTCCATCCCCAGAACAGGGATGCTTATAATTCCAAGTCATCTTAGGTGCATTAATACTATCTAAAAGTCACATTAGCACACACCTCCCTGGCGGAGTAGATCTCGGAGGAAAACCACGATAATCTAACACGGGGTCTATCATTAGTACTCCTCTCCCCAGAGGCAACATCAGGCAGATAACTTGATTTAAAGAGTATTTATTTCTCTGTCCAACATTAGGAATGGAGACAGAGGGAGCTCTCGGCTGGTGCAGTCACTGGGTGTGAAATCTGCATTGTTGGGCGTGATGGAGAGCAATGGAATGGCTGTTTCATTTAAATAATACCAAGTTTTCAAACACTGTGTGCCATCTGCCCTGGGAGAAGCTTAGCCCTGGCAGAGAATGAAAGGCACGTGACATTTCACATGGTTGCAAGTAGTGGGTCTTTTTCAGCAGAGAGAGAAAGAATGCTGCTCTCCTGTCTACATCTGCTTGTCTTTGCCCCCCTCTAACTGGTCCATGGCTTAGTGGCAAAAGCCCAGGCTTGGGAGGCAGGCATCGTGGGTTCTAATCCCGACTCTGCCATTTAGCTGTGTGACTTTGGGAAGTCACTTCACTTCTCTGTGCCTCAGTTACCTCATCTGTAAAGAGGGGATTAAGACTGAGTCCCATTTGGTTACCTGCTTACCTTGACCTCCTTCCCCAGTGTTTAGTACAGTGCTTGGCACATAGTAAGGGCTTAACAAATACCACCATTATTATTAGGTCCCCAGTTGAGGGGAATCCACAACTTCTAATCTGCGATTAGCAAATGATTGTAGCTGCTGTGCACAGTGAATGGGTGAGAGCTAGCACATCGTTAGTATTTTAAGGCCAAGCATTGACATATTGTAAAATCCTTGTAAATCATTGTAAAAGCAATCTCTGTGCTGCACCTTTAGGAGGGGCGACTGCATCCTTTTTTTCCCAGCGCTTAGTATAGTGCCTGGCACATAGTTAAGCACTTAATACCACAATTATTAATAGAGGATGCAACCATTTTATAGCTTTTAGGGGCTAGGTATGACCTAGATAATCCTACAGATGTTGTTTAGATGATCCTTCTAGGAGCTTGCTCAGTTATGGCACCTCGGTAGATTTTATTTGGACCCCTCTAGTTATCTTTTGGGGTCATCTTCCTCTTTAGAGTGGAAGCTCCTTGTGGGCAGGAAGTGTGTCTTAGTTATTGGGTACTTCCCAAGACCCTTGCCTGGTAGGTTGCACAAAGTGGGTTCTCACTATTACTACTATTTCCTCTAGTCAATCAAGGTCAGGGGTTCTGACCTAGTTAAGGGAGAAACAGCTTCACCCCATCTTAAAACAACATGCTAATTTCCTTGATAGGAAAGGCTAACTGGACAAAAGGGAAGAATATATGTGATGTGCTTGCCTTGAGCAGCAAGGCTCAGCGATACTTGTTTTTTAATCGATTATATGTACTGAGTGCTTACGGTGTGCAGAGCACTGTACTCAGCACTTGGGGGAGTACAGCAATAAACAGACTCATTTCCTGCCCACAGTGAGCTTACATTCTAGAGGGGGAGACAGACAGTATGAGTAGATTACAGATATGTATATAAGTTCTGTGGGGCTAGGTGGAGGTGAATAAGTTCAGGGGAATGCAGAAGGGGGTGGGAGAAAAGGAAATGGGGGCTTAGTTAGGAAGGCCTATTGGAGGAGTTGTGCATGCCTTCAGTAAGGCTTGAAATGTGGGGAGAGTGATTGTCAGATATGAAAAGGAAGGGCATTCCAGGCCAGAGGCAGGACATGGGCAAGAGGTCAGAGGCCAGATAGATGAGATCAAGGTATTGAGTCAATCATATTTATTGAACCCTTACCATGTGCAGAGCACTGTAAGCACTTGGTACGGTGATAGTGAGGTTTTCTTGTTATGTATGAGGTAATTAAGCAAATCTAGAGGCTAAAAAGCACAGAGAGGGTGGTCAGAGAGAGAAGGTGGGGAATAGAAGGCCCTGACCACTGTGCTTTCACAGCACCCAGACTTGCTAAACTCTAGGGCGGGGTCCCTGGTTGTTTATCTGCCCCTGCAGGAAGCAATAAGGGCCTGACTTGTTCCCCAGGCCAGAGATCCTCCTCTAGATCACACACATTCATGAAACAGGGAACCATCTTGGCCCTTGGTTCTAGCTCAGCCAAGGCATTTCTGAAAAATAATTGCAGTCTTTGTTGAGCTTCTACTATGTGCCAAGCGCTGTACTAAGCACCGAGGAAGGTATGAGACCATCAGGTCAAACAGTTCCCATCCCACATTGGGCTCTCAGTCTAAGGGGAGGGAGAACAGGGATTTATATCCCCATTTGAGAGGTAAGAAAGCCAAGATAGGGTGAAGTCATTTGCCCAAGACATACAGCAGGGCAGTCAGAGGTCATGGGTTCAACTCCTGGCTCTGCCACTTGTCAGCTGTGTGACTGTGGGCAAGTCACTTAACTTCTCTGTGCCTCAGTTACCTCATCTGTAAAATGGGGATTAACTGTGAGCCTCATGTGGGATGACCTGATTACCCTGTATCTCCCCCAGTGCTTAGAACAGTGCTCTCCACATAGTAAGCGCTTAACAAATACCAATATTATTATTATTATTAAGTGCCCGGGTGACAGCAAAATGCCAGCTCTTTGCAAGATGTCACCCCTCTGACTCCTCTGGCCCCACTGCAAAATGGAGAGCAAATGTACATGCTGGAGAGCGCTTTGCTGCCCAGATCATATTTCTACAAAAAAAACCCAAACTGTTCAGTCCATGTTTCTCCCCTCCTCAAGCAACTCCAGCAGCTGCCTATCCATCTCCGCATCAAACAAAAACTCCTCACCATTAGCTTTAATGCACCCCATCACCTTGTCCCTTGTCCTACTGCACCTCACTACAACACAGCCTGCCCACTTCACTCCAACCTACTCACTTGTACCTCAATCTCATTTATCTCATTGCCAACCTCTCACGCATCTCCTGCCTCTGACCTGGAATGCCCTAACTTACTCTAATTTATTAGAATACTCTTATTTGTATTAATGTTTGTTTCCCCCTCTACCCCATAAACTCGTTGTGGGCAGGGAATGTGCCTACCAATTCTGTTACATTGTGCTCTCCCAAGCGTTAGCACACTCTGCACGCAGTAAGTGCTCGATAAATATGATTGATTGATTTGTGGAGATTTACCCAGCTCCGTTTTTCCTCTGTATGGAAAGAGGAAAAGCGCTCCAAATGTGCTATTCTGAACAGGACAGGGAGGAGCAAGATCAACTCTTAAGCACTGGCAACGGTCTAATCATCTGAATGAATGTTCATTTGAGGGGCTGATGGTCTGACGGAATGACTGACTAAATGTCTGACAGGTGGACTGACAATGAGTGACTGACCCCACATCTGACAGTGACTGAATGGCTGACTGCTGATTGACTGCCCTTCTCACTGCCTGACCGATCCACCGATTGGCTGGATGACTGGATGAGTGACTACCTGACTGAACTGCTTATTGGTTAACCAACCATCTAGATGACCTGCGGACTGGCTCCTGGATCGACAGGGCAGACTTTTGTTCTCATAGAAATACCTTTGGGTTTCCTGTGACTTTCAGTGAGGTGCCATCTTGATCTTTGGAATCTCCATGTGTCCTTCTGACTGATGGAAATTAAAAATACTCAATCTCAAAGGAATAGAAATAGGATTTATTAAGTGCTTGCTGTGTGCAGAGCACTGGATTAAGTGTTGGGAGAGAATATACAGAGGAGAGAGAGACATGGTCCTTGTCCTTCAGAAGGCTCACAATCCAAGGCGAGATACAAGGTAAATTCATCCTGGTGACTGTTATACTGCACTCTCCCAAGTTCCTGGTACAGTGCTTTGCACACAGTAAGTGCTTAATCAATGATTGAATGAATGAACCCTAGAATTCCCCTAACCCTGGTCCTTTTACCTCAGATGCTCCCTAAATTCTGTCAGGAATTAAAAGTAAAGTAGAGACCTAGGGCTGTAGCAGATGGGGCTGGGATGGTGAAAGTGGTGGCGGCTAAGTTTCCAAAATGAAATTAGAGCTAGTCTGTGGATTGTTAGGCCAAGATTTTAGGCTACTGAAGGTTTTGTTTTCTTCACCCAATGTGTGCTGAGATTTGTCCTCTCATACCCAAGAATGTGTCTCACCTCTTCTCACGGAGCTCTCAGCTGTGCCCTGGACCCACCCAATCACAGTGGATTAATGGTACTGACAATAATCAAAACGATAATGGTGGTATTTGTTAATTGCTTACTTCATGTCAAACATTGTGGTAGATATAAGAAGCTACACTATGAGAAGCAACAGGCCTGGGAGTCAGAAGACCTGGGTTCTCAACCCAGTCCCCCCATTTCTCTGTGTGACCTTGGTCAAATCACCTAATTTCTCTGTGCCTCACTTACCTCATCTATAAAATAGCGATTAAGGTTGTGAACCCCATGTGGGACAGGGACTGTGTCTAACCCAATTTGCTTGTATCTACCCTAGCACATAGCACAGTGCCAAGCACATAGTAAACACTTAAATACCATAGGTATTATTGCAAGTAGAACAGATACAGACCCAGTCCACATGGGACTCAGTCCAAGTAGTAGGAATCCCCAGGTTTTCAGATGAGAAACCAAGGCACAGAGAAGTGAAGTGACTTGCACATGGTCACACCGCAGGCAAGTGGCAGAGCTGGGATTAGAACCCAGCTTTGGACCCTGGATAGGTCATTTTTCCTCACTGATCTAAATTTCCCCTTCAGCCTAATGAGCTTTAACTACTCTTGAGGCAGCAGTAAAGGTTCCTTTGGATTTGAATCCTTTATTCACCCAAACCTCAGTCCCACAGCTCTTACGTACACTGATACTGTCTTCTCATCTCTCTGGCTGTTCATTCTCAGACTCCTTCATGGGCTCCTCCTCTGCATCCCACCCTCTTACTGTGGGGAGCCCTCAAGGTTCTGCTCGGTGTCCCTTTCTATTCTCCACCTACACCCACTCCCTTGGAGAACTCATTCACTATCATGGCTTCAACTGTCACTTCTATGCAGATGATACCCAAATCTACAACTCCAGCCCTGATCTCTCTCCCTCTCTTCAGTCTCACATATCCTCTTGCCTTCAAGATCTCTCTACTTGGATGTCCTGTCACCTCAAACTTGACATGTCCAAAACAGAAATGCTTACCTGAAGCCACATGGCTCAGTGGAAAGAGCACAGGCTGGGGAGTCAGATCATGGGTTCAAATCCTGGCTCTGCCACTTGTCAGCTGTGTGACTTTGTGCAAGTCACTTGACTTCTGTGCCTCAGTTACCTCATCTGTAAAATGGACATTAAGACTGTGAGCCCCACGTGGGACAACCTGATTACTTTGTATCCTCCCCAGTGCTTAAAACAGTGCTTTGCACATAGTAAGCACTTTAATGCCATTGTTATTAGTCACCCAAACCCCATCCTCCCTCTATCACTGTAGACAGCTCCACTATCTTGTCTCACAAGCCCACAAGCTTGGCATTATCTGACTCCACTCTCTCATTCAACCCATCACTAAATCCTGTCAGTTCCACTTTTACCACATCACTAAAATCCACCTTTTCCTCTCCATCCAAACTGCTATGTTAATACAATCACTCATTCTATACCACCTAGATAACTATATCAGCCTCCTTGCTGACCTCCCAGCCTCCTGCCTCTCCCCAATCCAGTCCATACTTCACTCTGCTGCCCGGATCATTTTTCTTCAAAAACATGCAGGACATGTCTCCCTACTCCTTAAAATACTCCAATTGTTGCCAATCCACCTCCATATAAAACAAAAATTCCTCACTATTGGCTTTAAGGCACTCAATCACCTTGCTCTCTCTTACTTCACCTCACTACTCTACTACTACAACCCAGCCCACACCCTTCACTCCCCTAATGCTAATTTTCCCTGTGCCTCTATCTCATGGCCAACCCCCACCCATGTCCTGCAACTCCCTTCCTCGTCAAATCTGGTGGATAATTACTCTCCCCTACTTCAAAGTCTTATTGAAGACATCTCTTCCAGGAAGCCTTTCCTGACTAAGCACACCCTTCCTCTTCTCCCACTCCTTTCTGCTTCTCCCTTTGCTCAGGCCCCACCTCAGCCCCATAACAGTTCTATACATACCTGTAATTTATTTATATTAATATGTCTCCCTCCCACTCTAGCCTGTAAGCTCACTGTAGGCTAGGAATGTGTTTAGATGTATTGTACTCTCCCAAGCACTTATTACAGTGCTCTGCATGCAGTAAGCACTCAATAAATATGATTGAATGTTCATATCTATCTCCCCCTCTAGACTGTAAGCTTCTTATGGGCAAGGAACATGTCTACAAATTCTGTTATATGGTTCTCTCAAGCACTTAGTACAGTACCCTACACACAGTAAATAATAAATACCACTGATAGTAGAGCTCTGGAGGCATGAAACATTACAGCTGGGGCCCAGTGGAAGAAAGTAGGTCAAAGGTTGATAGAGCCAGCTGGATATTCCCAGATGATTTGCTGGCCGGGTCAATGACGGAAAGAGCCAGATTCCTGGGGAAAATAAGCCAGTGATTGGACAAGAACAAGAGAGGCCAATCAAAGGATAGCATATGACCAGCAAGACCAAAAACTCCTTGAGTGCAGGGAATGTATCTCTACTATCCTCAGCCAAGTGCTTATTCATTCAATCATATTTATTGAGTACCTAGTGTGCAGAACACTGTAGTAAAAACAAGACATATAATGCTTACTAAATGCTCAATAAATACCAGTGATTGATAAATGAATGGCCTAGGAGAGGCTCATAGCACAGAAAGGATCCATTTCATTGTCCTGAAGGCATAAAGCGGCTTGGGAATCAGAGGTCATGGGTTTGACTCCCAGCTCTGTCACTTGTCAGCTGGGTGACTGTGGGCAAGTCACTTCACTTCTCTGTGCCTCAGTTCCCTCATCTGTAAAATGGGGATCAAGACTGCGAGCCTCACATGGGGCAATCTGATTACCCTGTATCTACCCCAGCACTTAGAACAGTGCTCTGCACAACATAAGCACTTAAATACCAACGTGATAAAGGTACAATGGCCTACATATTTAGTATAATTTAAAACAGAATATTTTTTAGAAGTCTAGAAGATAGTGGGCTTTGCTTGGCCCCTTTTCATTCCCACAGGCTCATCTGGAAATCTTTGCGTATCACAACGACCCCCCCCCGCCCACCGCCCCAGGTCATGCCAACTAGAACCTTCCTGGACCAGGGGAACCTCAGTGACACATAGAAGTCAAACCACACCTCTGATCGCCAAGGCTAGTGTCTAAAGCTCTTATTTAGCTTTACCAACATGCAAGGGAGTAACACATACTCACTCCACCAAGGATCCAATATCAGTCTGTGGTCAAAGGAGCCCAATCTGCTCACCCTTCTACTTCCAAGTGCTGTTCTCCTGCTGCAGGTTCTCTATACGTTCTGGAAAAGACTACAAAATACTTCTAACAACAACCCCCACCCACGATTCAAAGCAAATGCCTTTTATTTGCCTGAGGCATCACAGCTGGGGCTCTACATAGCAGTGATTGATTGGTCCAGGCCTGTTACTGGGAAGAATAGGGAGAGAAAGCCCTGCTTCCCTCCATGCTCCACCCCCACAGGCCCTCAATCACCTGCCTCAAATAGAGCACCTCAGTGTCTTGGGAATCTCTCCCTTGTTGTTGTTGGTCACGATAACACAAACGGTCACTAAAAAAACAACTTGTTGTGGGCTTACCACAATTTGTGCCCAAGAGCTTGGAAAATTCTGCACTAGCTCCCCCAGGTTACTCTGGGCTGCCCTGAGAATCCCTGGAAAATCCTTACAGCTTTGGCTAATAATTATAAATACTACTTATGATAATAATAATAACAGTGGTTTTTTGGAAAGCAGCACTGCTTAATAGAGCATGGGCCTGGGAGTCAGAAGGATCTAGGTTCTAATCCTGGCTCCTTCATGTGTCTGCTGTGTGACTTTGGGCAAGTCACTTCAATTCTCTGGGTCTCAGTTACCTCATCTGTAAAATGGGGATCAAGAATGTGAGCCCCATGTGGGACAGGGAGTGTGTCCAACCTGAAGAACTTTTATCTACCTCATGCTTAAAACAGTGCTTGGTGCAGACTGAGCACTTAATAAGTACCATAATTATTATTAACAAGTACCATTTTTTAATGGTATTTGTTAAGTGCTTGCTATGTGCTAGGCACTGTTCTAAGCACTGGGGTGGGTAGAAGATAATCTGGTTGGACACAGTCCCTGGCCCACATGGGGCTCAGAGTTTTAATCCCCATTTTAGAGATGAGGTAACTGCAGCCCAGAGCAGTGAAGTGACTTGTCCAAGGTCATACAACACACATGTGGAAAACCTAGGATTAGAACCCAGGTCCTTCTTACTTTATGCCAAGCATTGTATTAAGCACTGGGGTAGATATCAGATAAATAGGTCACACATGGGGCTCACAATCTAAGTAGGAGGGAAACAGGACAGATGAGGATAGGAGGAGCAACCAACAAAAGAGAATATAAGGAAACATTCGGAATCATTTGTTTCTAGAATATACCTCTTGTCAGGGTACATCTGCCTTACTCCAAACCTGTAATTATTTTTCCAAGCAACATAATTACAACCTTCCCCAGCAAATGCCAAACACTCAAATGAAATGCAGTATCAGAAATGTCACTTAACTTAATTGGTTCAAATTACCCATATCCACTTTCACCATCCTTCCGCCCCGGCCCAGACACATGGAAGAAAATCTCATATCGCCCTCCATCCTTCTCATTTTCATTACCTCTAAAAAATGCCATTTAAAAAATACCCAATATTGTTCTCCCATTTTTATAAGATTAAAGGGAAACGGGGCAGGAAGTGTAACTGAAGGCCCCGAGGATTCCCAAATCACTCTATATCTCTGCTCCCTTGTGACCCTTGGCAGGCTCGAAGGTGACAGATGACGTGAATAGTCGTATAAACCCCCTTGAACTTCGTCTGCTTGGGGTTAGAGTAACTGAATGTATATTATTATCAGACCTTATCTGTCTAGATTATTTATAGGGCCGTCCCTTCAAATGAGCATGCTAACTTCAGCCTTTCCAGAAGCAGATCCAGTTAGCCACATGGGGGAGAAGCCGAGGAAGCGAGGAGGAACCTAGCTCCTCCTGTATTCCAGGACTGTGTTCCATCCTCCAAGCCACACCGCCTCTCTGGATTCCATTTGGATGGGGGAAGACCATAAACAAAATCTTTTGAACCATCAGGAATTTGGGACTGTTCATCTCCCCAAGTCTAGGCCTGTCCCCTTCCATATAATAATAATAATTGTGGTATTTCTTAAGCGCTTACTATGTGCCAAGCACAGTTCTAAGTGCCGGGGGAGATACAGGCAAATAAGTCCCTGTTCCACAGGGAGTTCACAGTTTCAATCCCCTCGAGATAACTGAGGCCCAGAGAAGCGAAGTGACTTGCCCAGTGTCACCCAGAAGACAAGTGGCGAAGCCGGGATTAGAACCCATGACCGCCGGACTCCAAGGCCTGGGTTCTATCGACTACATCATGCTGTTTCTTCTGCATTCCACTCCCACAAGTCAGTTTTAAATCAGTGAGTCAGCCTGGACGGATTTCATCCGTGCGGTTCAGGTTCCAGCCTCTAATTAGTTAAGGCTCCCGATGCTGGGGATCAAAAGGGGATGGAGAGCAGAAAAGTTCCATCTGGGCCTGTCCAGGAGGACAGGAGAGTCGTTCCCAGCCAGTCGGGGGCGGTTTTCACCATGGCTCCCATGTGATGTGAGGAGATGGGAACCCAGTCAATTTCTCCTTTGCAGCAGTGACAGCGGCGGGCCTTATCCCAGATGAGTTTTCCAGATGGAAAGGCATTCCTGGATCTTGATCATTTCCCGGAGGATGTGAGGAATCCGATCAAGGGCTTCAGCCATCCCCGGAGAGCGAGTGAGGGCTCTGGATGGGATTGTTTGGGTACATTGAGCCTCCAGAAGCCAGAGTCGGTCCCAAGGGACCCTCGCTGAGGAGCCAGTCGGCTTTCTCGAATTCCACCACCAGCTGGACTCCGGACGCCCATTCCGGCTGATCCCACGGGGCTCCGGTGTCCTCACCTCTTTCCCAAGCTATCGCTCTGGGTTGTGGGAAGACGTGAGGCCTGTAAAGAATATGGAGCTGCTCACCTCACAGCAGGACAAGACTGTTTCTGTTCATTGTTGCAATTGGGGTGTTTATTATGCCCTCCCCCCTCATTTTTCCTTTGGTATTTGTTAAATGCTCACTCTATGCCAGACCCTGTATTAAGCGCTGGAGTAGATACAAGCTAATCAGTTGGACACAGTCCATGTCCCTCCTGGGACTCACAGTCTTAATCCTCATTTTACAGATGAGGAAACAGAGGCAAGAGAAGAAGAGTGACCTCCCCAAAATCACAAGTGGTAGAGCCGGGATTAGAACCCAGGTCCTTCTCATTCCCAGTCCCATGTTCTACCCACAATGCCACACTGCTTCTTCTTTGTTTTGAAGACTGAGCCAGGAGCTTTGTCTTTAGGAGAGCTATTACTGGGGTGACAAGGAGAAAAGGAAAAGGGTGTCTAGAAGAAAGATTGCTGAAATGAGCGTATTAAGCAGGGTGCGAAGGAGGGAAGCATTGAGACCTACAGGAAAGGCCCTGAGTCTGGGAGTCACAGGAACTGGGTTCTAATCCTGACTTTTGCCCTTTGCCTCTCCAGGAAATTGTACTTTCTGTTGAATATTATATTTTGGCCTGTGAGCCAGCCACAGGAGCCCATACTTAGTGGATAAAGTGCGGGCGGGAGAATCAGAAGGAACCGGGTTCTAATCCTAGCTCAGCCACCTGTCTGCTGTGTGACCTTGGGCAAGTCATTTCACTTCTCTGGGCTTCAGGTGTCTCATCTGTAAAATGGGGATTAAGAGTGTGAGTCCCATGTGGGACAGGGACTGTGATCAAACTGATTATCTTGTATCTACCCCAGTGCTTAGAACAGTGCTTGGCATATAGTAAGTGCTTAACAAGTACCATTGTTATTATTACTATCATTATTATTATTAGACCAAATTGATGAACTGATCAGTAAAATATTTTTCTGCCATTTCCCCCTAATCCACCCTGATCAGTCTCTGAGGCACAATACAATCCCCAACATCTAGGTAGGCATTTTTGGACACCAGAGAAGCAGTGTTGCGTAGTGGATAGAGCACAGGCTTGGGAGTCAGAGGACCTGGATCCTAATCCTGGCTTTGCTACTTGTCTGCCGCATGACCTTGGGCAAGTCGCTTCATGTCTCTGTATTTCAGTTATATCTGTAAAATGGGGATTAAGACTATTCATTCATTCATTCATTCATTCATTCATTCAATAGTATTTATTGAGCGCTTACTATGTGCAGAGCACTGTACTAAGCGCTTGGGATGAACAAGTCGGCAACAGATAGAGACAGTCCCTGCCATTTGACGGGCTTACAGTCTAATCGGGGGAGACGGACAGACAAGAACAATGGCACTAAACAGTGTCAAGGGGAAGAACATCTCGTAAAAACAATGGCAACTAAATAGAATCAAGGCGATGTACAATTCATTAACAAAATAAATAGGGTAACGAAAATATATACAGTTGAGCGGACAAGTACAGTGCTGTGGGGATGGGAAGGGAGAGGTGGAGGAGCAGAGGGAAAAGGGGAAAATGAGGGTTTAACTGCGGAGAGGTAAAGGGGGGATGGCAGAGGGAGTAGAAGGGGAAGAGGAGCTCAGTCTGGGAACGCCTCTTGGAGGAGGTGATTTTTAAGTAGGGTTTTGAAGAGGGAAAGAGAATCAGTTTGGCGGAGGTGAGGAGGGAGGGCGTTCCAGGACCGCGGGAGGACGTGACCCAGGGGTCGATGGCGGGATAGGCGAGACCGAGGGACGGTGAGGAGGTGGGCGGCAGAGGAGCGGAGCGTGCGGGGTGGGCGGTAGAAAGAGAGAAGGGAGGAGAGGTAGGAAGGGGCAAGGTGATGGAGAGCCTTGAAGCCTAGAGTGAGGAGTTTTTGTTTGGAGCGGAGGTCGATAGGCAACCACTGGAGTTGTTTAAGAAGGGGAGTGACATGCCCAGATCGTTTCTGCAGGAAGATGAGCCGGGCAGCGGAGTGAAGAATAGACCGGAGCGGGGCGAGAGAGGAGGAAGGGAGGTCAGAGAGAAGGCTGACACGGTAGTCTAGCCGGGATATAACGAGAGCCCGTAATAGTAAGGTAGCCGTTTGGGTGGAGAGGAAAGGGCGGATCTTGGCGATATTGTAGAGGTGAAACCGGCAGGTCTTGGTAACGGATAGGATGTGTGGGGTGAACGAGAGGGACGAGTCAAGGATGACACCGAGATTGCGGGCCTGCGGGACGGGAAGGATGGTCGTGCCATCCACGGTGATAGAGAAGTCTGAGAGGACCGGGTTTGGGAGGGAAGATGAGGAGCTCAGTCTTGCTCATGTTGAGTTTTAGGTGGCGGGCCGACATCCAGGTGGAGACGTCCCGGAGGCAGGAGGAGATGCGAGCCTGAAGGGAGGGGGAGAGGACAGGGGTATGAGACCGGAGCTAGGATATGGACTGTGTTCCAACCTGATTACCTTGAATTTATTCCAGTTCTTACTACAGTGCCAGGTACATAGTAAGAGCCTGACAAATTCCATAATAATAAAAAACAGTGGAAACCAAGTGTGTACGCCCACTCACCCTCCTCCCCCTACACTCTAAGCACATTGTAGGCAGGGAACTTGTCTGCCATCTCTGTTATATTGTTGTATTGTACTTTCCCAAGTGCTTAGTACAGTGATCTGCACACAATAAGCATTCAATAAATACAACTGATTGATTGATTGCTGGGGCCATTCCGGATAAGGCATAAGGCCAGACGCAGGTGAGGGTCCTGCTACCTTTTCTCCACCCTCCCAACCTCAATTCTCAACAGAAATATGGCTGAATCATAAAAAGAACCCAGGCTCTGTTGCCCTGAATTGAGACCACGGCTGGGCTCCCTCCAGACTGTTTTGCCTTTTTCTTCTCATTCATTTATTCATTCAATCATATTTATTGAGCGCTTATTGTGTGCCAAACACTGTATGAAGCACTTGGGAGAGAATAACAGAACAATAAGCAGACACATTCCCTGCCCACCACGAGCTTACAGTGTGTGGTTCTTCTGAAATCAAGCCTAAGAGTCAGGTTGCCAATCTGCCCAATCTTTAACCCCTTCTCTGCTTCTGTCCCACTCTAGGACAAACCACTTCCCCCACTCCCACCAACGCTGCAGAGGTGAAACCTGTTTCAACATTTAAAGTAATGGAAAGATGGTTTCCATTCATAGCCCAGAGCTGTTGGCTTAGATCCTAGTAGGAACCAAGACCACCTCTTTCAAGAACTACTTCAGTCCTTAATCCTTTTATGGATGGTTTTGCCTTTAATTATCTCTTGTTGCGGTTTGTAATTTATTGTTACTGGGTGTGTTTTTCTTCTCCTACTTACACTGTGAGCCCCCATGGGCTAGAGACCATCTTTAAATGTTTCTTATCTTCATCTCAGTGTTTAGTATAGTGCTAATTTAGCACTATAAAACAACCGCAATCATAACTGAGGGGAGAGAAAATAAGGCTCGAACAATGCCAGATAATAATGTTGGTATTTGTTAAGCGCTTACTATGTGCAGAGTAAATTCTAAGCGCTGGGGTAGATACAGGGTAATCAGGTTGTCCCACGTGAGGCTCACAGTTAATCCCCATTTTACACATGAGGTAACTGAGGCACAGAGAAGTTAAGTGACTTGCCCACAGTCACACCAGACTACCAGACTACACAGACTACCCAGAAGGCCCACTGCTCAGGCTAAACAGACTCCATCACTAATACTGTCCCACACCTGTAGACTTTGTCATGATGGATAACACAAACTCTGCCAGGAGGAAGGACATTACGAGTGGATCCTTATGAGTGGTTAAGGGGTGACGCTTTTATGAAGGAACAGCTGAAACCCAAAGGAAGTTGGAAAGATAGAAAGGAGAGTGAGTCATTTTCAGCAGTAGAACAAATAGCCTTGCAAAGCAGGATTTCCTGAGATATCAGAACAGCATCATCCTCAATATTCCAGACTGGAGAGGAAGGTCACTAAGAGGGAGGGGAAAGACAGAGGCAGAGAGAAAATCTTATTCTCAATGGAAAATGAGAAGGCCCAAGCTGAGATTTTATTTTACATTTCTGGGGAATTTATTGGATTTTACTCCTTCAATCGAAGGAGGGTAAGCATAAGATTAATCAATCAAACAATGATTAGTATTTTATTGAGCATTTATCCTGTATAAACACTATACTAAGCTCTTGGGAGATTACAGTAAAGAGAATGGAAATGATCGACTAGAGAAGCAGCCTAGTCTAGAGGAAAGAACACCGGACTGGGAGAAGATAATAATAATGTTGGTATTTGTTAAGCGCTTACTATGTGCAGAACACTGTTCTAAGCACTGGGGTAGATCAGGTTGTCCCACGTGAGGCTCACAGTTAATCCCCATTTTACAGATGAGGTAACTGAGGCACAGAGAAGTTAAGTGGCTTGCCCACAGTCACACAGCTGACAAGTGGCAGAGCCAGAATTCGAACCCATGACGTCTGAGTCCCAAGCCCGGGCTCTTTCCACTGAGCCATGGTGCTTCTTTATGATGCCACCTCCACCTCCCCCAATATAAGATGAAATTTCCTATCAGTCAATTGCATTTATTCAGAGCTTACTACGTACAGAGCACTGTAGTAAGTGCTTAGAAGAGTACAATATAATAACAGACTGCATTCTCTGCCCACAATGAGTTTACAGTCTAGATGGGGAGACAGATGTTAATATAAATAAATAGATTAGAAATATGTACCTAAATGCTGTGGGGCTGGGAGGGGAGCTGAATAAAGGGAGCAAGTCAAGGCGATTGTAGAAGGGAGATGAAGAAAAGAAAAAGAGGGTTTAGTCAGGGAAGACCTCTTGGAGGAGATGTGCCTTTAGTAAAGCTGTGAAGCGGGGAGAGTAACTGTCTGCAGATATGAGGAGGGAGGGCATTCAGAGGCTGGACGTGGGTGAAAAGTCGGTGGTGAGATAGACGAGATGCAGGTACAGTGAGAAGGATGGCATTAGAGGAGCGAAGTATGCGGGCTGGGTTGTAGTATCCACTCCCTGCCCCCAGAAGTCATAAAATATAATCCAGATGCATCCCAGATCTGGGAAAACATAGCTGACCTTTAAACACTTAATATCCATTCCACCCTCAGCGCTCACCCACCCAGTAAGGCCTCATTAGATACCATTGATTTATTGATTGATCTGATTGACTAGTGAGCTTAAAAATAGTGGAGTTCAAAAATATTCAGCAGACAGCTGGAGAAAATTGAAGGAATGGGCTGGGTAGGGAGGGCTTGGAGGTTTGATCCCCGCTACCTTCACAAGCCCCGCCCCGACAATATAAGTTTGCACAAATTCCATGATTATGGAAATTTCCCTGCCCCTCCCAGAAATCTGACTCAAAAAATATCAATTTGGGAATCTTCATTGAAGGAAAGGAAGGAGGACAGCATGTTAATTGTGAGCCGGGACACCTTTATTTGCATCCCAGAGGTGCTAAAAAAAAACCCACCTTAAAATAACTTCCAAAAAAATTAATTGAGAGAATTTCTTAATGCATACATTCCATGTCGTCACCAGCAAAAGTGGAATCCTCCATGGTCGCTTCTGAAAATTACTGCTTTTCAAGCAACGCCCACGGCTATACCGAGAGGACTATATCTTAAGTATTCTTAATTACTCTTCTCCACCCACTTTCCATCAACACCACCCTTTCAAATCTTTCCAGGTGCTAAGAGGTAAGTTTCAGAGTTATCTTCCCCTCAACTTTCGGCTCCCCCCAACCTTCCACATCCTCCTCCCATTGCAGGGAAATTTTTCTTCCCTGCAGACCAACCTGATAATTTCTTCAAAATTTAACTTGATAGAGAGTAGTTCACACTGCTCAGAGCCACCCCCTACCTAATAATAATCATGATACTCGTTAAGTGTTTACTTTGTGCCACACACTGGGGTAGATATAAGTTAATCAGGTTGGACACAGTCCCTGTCCCACATGGGGCTCAGACTCTTAACCCCTCTTTTACAGATGAGGTAACTGAGCCACAGAGAAGTTAATTGACTTGCCCAAGGTCACACAGCAGACACATGGAATAGAACCCAGGTCCTTCTGACTCCAGGCCCATGCTTGATCTACTGAGCCACATTGTTTCTCTCCCTCTGTTCCCAGTGGTGTTGATGGAGAATGGGTAAAGGGTAATACTATTATTTTATTATACTTATGATAGATTCTTCTACATAAAACCAGGGCATTGCTCTAAACCAGGTGAACTGGATGCTAATGGGCACAAGCAGTGTAGCTTACTGGAAAAAGCACGGACTTGGGAGACAGAGATCGTGGGTCGTGGGGAAGCAGCGTGGCTGAGTGGAAAGAGCCTGGGCTTCGGAGTCAGAGGTCATGGGTTCGACTCCCAGCTCTGCCACTTGTCAGCTGTGTGACTGTGGGCAAGTCACTTCACTTCTCTGTGCCTCAGTTACCTCATCTGTAAAATGGGGATTAACTGTGAGCCTCATGTGGGACAACCTGATTACCCTGTATCTACCCCAGCACTTAGAACAGTGCTCTGCACATAGTAAGCGCTTAACAAATACCAACATTATTATTATTATTAATCATGACTCTGCCGCTTGTCAGCTGTGTGACCTTGGGCAAATTGCTTAACTTCTCTGTGCCTCAGTTCCCTCATCTGTAAAAATGGGGATGAAGACTGTGAGCCCCACGTGGGACAACCCGATTACCTTGTATCTACCTCAGCGCTTAGAATAGTGCTCAGCTAATAGTAAGCACTTAACAAATACCGAAATAAAAAACTACCCCAGGGCTTAGAACAGTGCTTGACACATAGTAAGCGCTTATCAAATACCAACATAAAAAACAACCCCAGGGCTTAGAACAGTGCTTGGCACATAGTAAGCACTTAACAAATACCATTATTATCATTATTGTTATTACTCAAATGCTCCTACAGTGCTCTGCAAACAGTAAGCACTTAAAAAAATTGATTGATGAGGGGGCAACCTGGGCAGTGGAGAGGGCAGAAAGAGAGGGTCTGGGCTTTGGCGCTTTAGTAGAATCAGACCTGAGTTCCCCAAGGGCATGATTTTTTTCTGAAAATGTCCTGTTTTACAAAATAAAAATAATTCCTGTTTTATAGCCAAAGAGACTGAAAAAACACATGACCCTGTTGGAAAAGTTAGGAATTGGGAACAACAAAAGACCTACTGACAGAAAGGTGATATGGGAAGACCAGGAAAGACAAATCTTACAACCTGTTAGACAGAAATTAGTACCACAGCATCCGGAGTGACCTTGCTCCAGAGTATTCATTCAATCGTATTTATTGTACTAAGTGCTTGGGAGAGTACAACAGGAAACAGACACATTCCCTGCCCACAATGAGCTTACTGTCTAGAGGGGAAGGCAGACATTAATATAAATAAATTACAAATCTGTACATAAGAGCATAAGTGGGGCTGGGAAGGGGAGATGAATAAAGGGAGCAAGTCAGGGTGACGCAGAAGGGAGTGGGAGCATATGAAGGTGAGGCAGGTGAACTGTAAATTTCCTTGTGGGCAGGGAATGTGTCGACCAACATTGTCATACTGTGCTCTCCCAAGTGCTTAGTGCAGTGCTTTGCACACAGTAGCGCTTAATATATAAGATTGATTGACTGATTGATTGGTTGACCATGGTCTGGTAGTTCCCAAATAATTGCCTGATAAGCAAGATGTGAAGTCCAGGGTCAAGTTTAATTCTGCCCTCAGGACTGAACTAAAGAACAAGATGGGAGTCAGACATGAGAAGGAGGATCCTAGCTCTGAAGGATATGAGCCTTTGAAGCGCTTAGTAGCAAAAGGGTATGGGGTAGACCTCCGAGTCAGCAAAGGCAGACCAAAATTATCAAGGGAAAAGATAAATCTGGCAGTTACCTATTCTGAAACTGGGCTCACGCAGATTAATTAAGGTATTTAACCACCGGACAAAGGCAGTTCTTATTTGAACTAACCCTAGAGGACCTTAAATAACTCAGGAGTCTTTTGAAGATGAAAAGCACTTTTAAGTGTGAAATATGAGGATGACCAATACGGAAACTAACCCCATGGGGAAAGAAATGGAAACATATGCTATGAAATAATAATGAAATATTTGCAGCAACTCCATTTACGGCTATGAAATGAATTAGAGACGTATGTGTTTACCCAAACGCAGGAGGGTGAATCTACCCAAGACCAAGTTTGAGGTGGAAAGAGTCAGTAGAGAGAAGAAGAAGAAAACCTGGAAGCCCTGGGAAATATGGAGGAAATGATACCAAAGGCAGATTATTAAGAAAGGTCAAAGGAGAGGAAGAGAATATGTAAGATCCAAGATAGGTTGAAGACTGAAGAGTGGGAGAGTCATTAGCATAGAAACCACACTGAAGTTGACAGGAATGGAAGATGGAGAATTGGCTTGGCCTTCACAACATGTGAGCTTGCTGTGGGCAGGGAATATATCTGTTTGTTGCTGTACTGTACTCTCCCAAGCACTTAGTACAGTGCTTTGCACACAGTAAGCACTCAAAAAACATGATTGAATGAGTGAATGAACATGACTAATATCCACCTTTTCCTCTCCATCCTAATTGCTACTCTGCTGATCCAAGCATACATCATATCCTACCTTGACTACTGCATCAGCCTCTTCATTGACCTCCCTGCCTCCCATCTCCCTGCCGACTCCAGTCCTTACTTCAATCTGCTGCCCAGAGCTGGAGGGATTCTTGAGCGGTCATTTGGTCATAAAGATGGCGATCTACTACATCTATTTATTTGAACTTTGCAAGGATCATTCATTCATTCATTCATTCAATCATATTTATTGAGCACTACTGTGCGCAGAGTACTGTAGTAAGCGCTTGGGAAATACAATTCAGCAACAAATAGAGACAATTCCTGCCCACAATGGGCTCACCATCTCTCATCAAGGAGCGGAGTGAAATCTTTCCTCGCTGTACTTGGGTAGAAGAGATGTTTCCTCATCCTAAATTAATTCTCTCTTGCACCATCCCTAAGGAATTTTGGGCTGCTGAGGAGAACCATTTTTCCCAATTTATCGCAATCAGTTGGGAATTCTCTTCCCACTACCCAACATATTGGCAACCCATTTCGGTCTCATCAGTAAATTTGTAGAAAAACTTGATTCCTTTCTCCGGTCATGGATAATGATATTTAACAGGACTTATTTTATGGTATTTGTTAAGCGCTATTTGCCAGGCACTGTAGTAAGCACTGGGATAGATATGGGCTAATCAGGTTGGACACTGTCTACAACCCACAATGGGCTCATAGTCTTAATCCCCAATTTACAAATGAGGTAACTGAACCATAGAGAAGTGAAGTGACTTACCCAAGGTCGAACAGCTCACACATGGCAAAGGTGGGATTAGAATCCACATCCATCTGCCTCCCAGATCTGTGCTTTTCCCACTCGAACACGCTGCTTCTCTGTGCTTCTCTAGAACATGCTGATGTTCCATGTTCCATCTTGGTGGAATGCCACTTGATTGTAAAATTACAGAGCTATTTTTAAGAACCTACTCCCCAGAAGCTCTGTGGTATTTCTGTGGGCCTGCCAGATTCCAGTTCTAGAGAGGATGGGTACTCTCTTTCATTCATTCATTCACTCATTCAATCAATCATATTTACTGAGTGCTTACATTGTGCAAAGCACTGTCCTAAGAGCTTGGGAAAGTACAATACACAACAAACAGAGACATTCTCTGCCCACAACGACCCTCCACACTCTGATTTCAGGACCTTTACTCTCCCCCACTTCAAAAGCCTTACAGAAGGCACATTTCCTCCAAGAAGCTTCACCTGACTACCTACTTTTCATTTTCTTCCACTTCCTTTTGCGTCAACCTGACTTGCTTTATTCATCACCCCTCCCATCCCCACACCCCTCCCATCCCCACAGCACTTATGTCCATATCTGTCTTTTTATTTATTTGTGCTAATTTCTGTCTTCCCCTCTAGACTATAAGCTTGTTATGGGCAGGGAATGTGTCTATTTATTGTTCTATTGTACTCTCCAAGTGATTAGTACAGTGCTCGGAACACAGTAAGCGCTCAATAAATATGATGCACTGACTGGCCGACTGACTGCCCCCCAAATTCAGGCCCATCCAGTGCCACATTCTCGGAAAACTAAACTAAGCCAGAGAAATAAACATAGAATATTTCTACCTGGCAGGCTTATAAGGCTCATAATAATAATTACGGTATTTGTTAAGTGTTTATTATGTGCCAGGCACTGAACTAAGTACTGGGGTGGATACAATTAAATCGGGTTGGATTTAATTGTATCCACTGTCCCACTTGGGGCTCACAGTCTCAATCCACATTTTACAGATGAGGTAACTGAGGCACAGAGAAGTGAAGTGATTTGCCCAAAGTCACACAACAGACAAGTGGCGGAGCTGTTTAGAATCCATCACCTTTTTATTCAATTCATTCAATAGTATTTATTGAGCGCTTACTATGTGCAGAGCACCGTACTAAGCACTTGGAATGTACAAATGTGCTTGGAGAAGCAGCGTGGCTCAGTGGAAAGAGCATGGGCTTTGGAGTCAGGGCTCATGAGTTCGAATCCCAGCTCTGCCACTTGTCAGCTGTGTGACTGTGGGCAAGTCACTTAACTTCTCTGTGCCTCAGTTCCCTCATCTGTAAAATGGGGATTAAGACTGTGAGCCCCACGTGGGACAACCTGATTCCCCTATGTCTACCCCAGCGCTTAGAACAGTGCTCGGCACATAGTAAGCGCTTAACAAATACCAACATTATTATTATTATTAAATCGGTAACAGATAGAGACAGTCTCTGCCCTTTGATGGGCTTACAGTCTAATCGGGGACTTTTGACTCCCAGCTCCATGCTCTATCCTACTCGCTATGCTATTTCTTCATTCGTTCATTCACTCGTTCACTCAGTGAATGAATGAATGACATAAACAGAGAACATTCTCACCCAGAAGGTTTATGGGAATCTAAGCCTCAAGCATAGGTAAACTCCCTCTGGACCAAAAGCTCCTTATGGGCGGGGAATATATTGATCAACTCTGTAATATTGTACTCTCCCTAGTGCTTAGTACAGTGCACTGCACACAGTAAGTACTCAATAAATACCACCGATTGATTGAATGAATAATCAAAATATAGCGTTTTTCAGAGTCTCCTCAGAGAGGGTGAAAAAGAAGCTCTGTGATGACACAGAGGAAATGGGAAATGGTCCTCTTTGCTCTTTCTTTTTTCAAAGTTCAATCAATCAAAGGTATTTATTGAGCGCTCATCATGTGCAGAGCACTGCAGTAAGCACTTGGGAGAGTACAATACGATTGAGCTAGTAAACACTTTCCCTGCCCACAATGAGCTTCTATTCTAGAGTTGAGATTATAGTCCAGAGTTTTAAGTCAAATCAAGGGGTGGAGTCTGCTCTTCACTGCTCCTAAAGAGCTTGCAGTCTAGAGGGGGAGACAGACATTAAAATTAATTATGTAGCTGCCCTTGGCTGAATCAGTCATCAGGGGTATTAATTGAGCATTTCCTGCATGCAGAGCACTTTACTAAGCGCTTGGGAGAGCACAATTCATCAGAGTCGCAGGCATGTTCTCCGCCTATAAGGGACTTACAGCCTAAAGGGGCAGACAAACATTAAAATAAATTACGTAGCTGTCTTTGCCAGAATCAAACAATTAATGGTATAGAGTGCTTACTGTGTGTAAAACATTCATTCATTCAGTAGTATTTATTGAGTGCTTACTATGTATAGAGCACTGTACTAAGCGCTGGGAATGTACAATTTGGTAACAGATAGAGACAATCCCTGCCATTGACAGGCTTACAGTCTAATTGGGGGAGACATACGGACAAAAACAAGACAACTTAATCTCAATAAATAGAATCAAGGGGATGTACACTGTACTAAGCAACTGGGAGAGTACAGTGAAACAGAGATGGTTCACATGTTCCCTGCCCATAATGAGCCCACAATCTAGAGGAGAGAGTGACATGGAAATAAATTTCATAGCTGTCCTTAGTTGAATCAATCAATAAATCAATCATTAGTATTTATTAAGTGCTTAATGTGTGCAGACACTCGGGCCTGTAGAATGCAACAGAGTTGATAGACACCTTATTAACCCACAATGAGCGTACAGTCAAGAGGGAGAGACAGACATTAAAATAAATTAAGGAGCTGTCCTTGACTGAAGAAAGACTTCTCAAGGGCTCTGTCTCTGTCTCTCATTCTCTCTTTTTCTCTCCCTCCACCCGCCACCTGAACAAGTCACTTTACTTCTCTATACCTCAGTTCTCTCATCTGTAAAATGGGGATTGAGACTGTGAGCCCCACATGGGACGGGAACTGTGTCCAACTTGATTTGATTGTATCCACCCCAGCGCTTAGAACAGTGCTCGGCACATAGTAAGTGCTTAACAAATACCATGATTATTACTATTATTATTATTATTGTGCCTGGCACATAGTAAGCACTTAACAAATACCATCATCATAAGTATTTGTCTTCTCCATTTTTTGTAACCAGCTGAAGGGTCTTAAGGAAAATGCTCATTTGACTTCATTCTCGGCTCAGGATGTATCGTTTTTTCATTTTAATTCATTTCACTTACCTTTCTGTAGGTGTCTCTAGAGTCAATTAGAAGCTGCTTTTTTTTTTTGGTTAGGTGGTTAATCACCAAGTAAGGCATTGACAGAAAGTTACTCAGATGCGTTTCATCTCAGTATCTACTCCCAAGAGATGTACAAAAAACCCCCTATTTTATTTGTCTAAGGCCATATTCAGCATTAGGCAATGATTAAAGCTGATTTTCTATCCGAGCCTAAATACGGTTCTGTAGAAACATACTTCACTTCTATTACCCTCATGGCACGTGAGTCAGAGAGACACTGCCACGTTTTTTGAAGAGTAAATCTTTGTGCTAATTAATTACATCGATATCAACGTGTTGCTATTGAAATAATTAGCGCAGCGGATGACATTGATATAATTAGCCCAAATATTTACTCTTCAAAAATAAATGATGGCATATATACATACGATAATATTCAAACTTTATAGAGGTGTCTCTCTGAGATGCTTATAAAATGCCGAGAGCACAGAACAGAGAATTCTGGGGCTCTGACTTCATTGAATGCCTAAGGGGTGGATCCAGGGATCAATCAAAAAGTTGGTTTTCCCGAGTGCTTACTATGTGCTAAGCACTGTACTAAGCACTCGGTAAAGTACAATGCAGTAGAGTTTACAGTCTAGAGGTGGAGACATATATTAATATAATAAATTATGGATATGGACACAGTGCTGTGGGGCTGAGGGAGGGATGAATAAAGGGAGGAAGTCAAGGTGACATGGAAGGGAGCTGAAGAAAAGGAAAAGCAGACTTAGTCAGGGAAGGCTTCTTGGAGGAGATGTACCTTCACTAAGGCTTTGAAGCGAGGGAGAGGGACTTGTCAACTGTCTGTAGGGTACGAGGAGGGAGGGCGTTCCAGGCCAGAGGGAGGATGTGGGCAAGAGGTCATGGCTAGATAGATGAGATTGAGGTACATTTAGAAGATTGACATTAGAGAAGCAAAGTGTGCAGGCTGTGGTGTAGTCAGAGTACAAGATGAAGTAGGAGGGAGCAAGTTGCCTTGTACATAGTAAGCACTCAATAAATAGCATTGACTGAGTGGGATGATCCATAAATTTCAGCCAGACAAATGTGCTTGAGGTAGACAAGGTGGACCCGCTTGGTAATTGTATAGTAGGGGAACTGTCCCAGCACCTCATCACGGACACCACGTCCTCTGGAATATCACCCAAGGTCAGGGCACTACTCCTCTCCATGTGGAAATGAAGTCGTTGAAGAAATGGCTTGCAAGAATTTTTCTCTGGGGGACCAACAACAATAAATGATAATAGCAGTGGTATTGGTTAAATACTTACTATATGCCAAGCGCTGGGGAAAATAAGCTATAATCAGACCAGACACAGTCCCTGCCTTACACAGAGCTCAGTCTAAGCAGGAAGGAGAACAGGTCTCTTGTCTTTCAGATGAGGAAACGAAACGGAGCACAGTGCCTTGGGCAGAGCACTTGCCCGAGGTCGCATAGAGGCAAGTGGAAGAGCTGGGATGCTCTTTCCACTAGGCCACGCTGCTTCTCAGTAATAAGCAACAACCTTCAGTAATATACATGAACCACGAACAGTTTTGTTGCTTTGCCAGATCCTGGATAGGTGGATATCGATTACAGTATTAAATCAGTGGTATTTATGGAGCGCTTACTCTGTGCCTAGCACTGTACTAAGTGCTTGGGAGAGTACAATACAACAGAATTAGCAGATACATTCCCTATCCATAATAAGCTTACTGTCTAGGATTTTGGCGTATTGGAGAGAAACAGGCCCACGAGTCAGAAGGTCAAGTGTTCTAATCCCTGCTCTGCCGCTTGTCTGTTGTGTGGCCTTGAGCAAGTCATTTCACTTCTCTGTGCCTCCATTACTTCATCTGTAAAATGGGGATTGAGACTGTGACACCCCTGTGGGACAGGGACTGTGTACAACCTGATTACCTTGTATCTACCCCAGTGCTTGGCACAAAGTCAGCTAACAAATACCATAATCATTATTAATATTATTATTATTATTATGGTGCCAGTCACATAGTAAGTGTTTAACAAACACCACAGTCATTATTATTATTATTACTACTAGTACTTTTATTAAAACCCTGACTGACCGGTAAATATATGCCATTGGAAAGTAAGTTAATTTTTTATGAAACAACAAGGAGGGAGGTTTAGTTATTTTAATGTCCCTCTTCCCTCATGCAGTTGCTCCATTAATGGAGAGTCGCAGCTGTTGGGCTTCTTTGGGCCTTTTTGCCTGGGAAGATTGCTCAGTGGAAGGTCACATCTGGAACAGCAAAAAGAGAAAAGCTTTGAATGATGGAATGTCCTGAGCTGGGCTTGCTTGGCGGACAAAAACTATAAGCTCTTGGAGGCCTGGGGTTTTCTGCAGACTCAAGGGACTGAGGCAAGGATCAATGGTGATTCTGAAATTCCACTGATTTCCAAGTTTATGATTTCCTGGAGGACCAGACTTCCTTCGGTTTCTGGCTTTAGAATTCGGATTTCACGTTTGTTCTTCTTGTGGCTTTAGCTATGGTTATTTTGTGGCGCTTTGCTATGTAGCGGTCCATTGTCTGATGGCCCAAAGTGCCTCTTATTTCCAAGTCACAGTCTCAACCCCTTAGCATACGCTTGCTTCGGTTCATTTTGACAACGTAATAGAGATGGATGACTCCAGATTTTCTCTGTGTCCGTCTTTGCTTTCTTGTCTAAACTCACCCCGCAGTTTTATCCTAACAGTGTTGTAACAGGCTCTTCCCCACAATCACACAATGGAACCATTTTGCCACTGCAACCTGTCTCCAAACGACCGTGGAGAGCAGGTATCCAAAGACACACACTGAAACCATTTGGGCAGGGTAATCTTACATTTTAATAGCTTCCTACCAGGATATCCAAAGAAACACTCAGGAATCATTCTGCCATCTTAATATTATGGTGTAATGACACTGATACATCCTAAAGCAATCAACTGTAGAATTATCTTTGGCAATAACTTTCTCCATAGACTCTCTTTTATATTTTTTTGGTCTCAAAATACTTTAAGTGCTATTTGCCAAATTTCACTTAAAACCAAACTGTGGCATGTCTAAACTGAAAGGTTCTCATATAAAAGGACTCTTTCTTAAAACCGAATAGGGTCAAGATGACGTAGGAGACATCAGAGGGATGTGTTGCATTTCATAATTATGCTGAATGTATTTTCACATGTTGTTACCCCTTGTGGTCTAGGAAATCCTTCCTAATGGGTTGATTTTTCTTTATTTGCTCCGGCCATCCCTGTCCCACTTCTCTATTTTCCTTTAACGATTCCCCTTTTCCCTGCCCTGTCAAGAGCAGTGACAGATAATAAGCCAGATAGGTCACTACCCCACAGAACAGTACCAGAGGAGACTCTTGTGCAGAGTTGGAGAAGAATATCAGAGGGGACTTAGGTGGTTTGTCTTTCCCAAAGCCAGGGGCTATAAGGTCCCTCAGAAATACAGCAGCTCTGCTGTTCAGATCGGTGTCTTACATAGACAGCACCTGAGTGAGCTTTTACAAAGATGGCAGAGGTGAGGACTAAGTGCCCTTCTCGAAGAGGGCCATAGCAGTGTGGTGTCGGAAGGATGGAAGTGACATGGACAAGAATTGGGATCCAAGTTCTCAGTTGGGGGGTGGTGGTAGCAAGGTAGCCATGGGGAGGAAAAGCCGAGGAGTCATTTGGTCAGTCAGTCGTATTTATTGAGCACTCACTGTGTGCAGAGCACTGTACTAAGTACTTGGGAGAGTACAATATAACAATAAAAGGACACATTCCCTTCCTACAACAAGACTAGAGCCTAGAGGGAGGTGGGTGATGTAGGGGTTGAGGCAACCTAGGAGCGGTGGTAGAGGAGGTGATGGGAAAATGCTCTTTGAAAGGACTTCGGCACAAATCTATGATAGCACTTAAATAGTCAGTTAGTGCTCAGTACAGTGCTTTGCACACAATAAGTACTCAATAACTATGACTGAATGAATGAATCATATTTATTGAGAGCTTACTTGTGCAGAACACTGCACTAAGCACTTGGGTCAGTACAAGTATGATATAGCAATATAACACATACATTCCCTGTCCACAATGAGCTTACAGTCTGGGAGGGAGACAGACATTAATATAAATGAAGAAATTACAGATCTGTACGTAAGTGCTGTGGGGCTGGGAAGGGGGGATGAATAAAGGGAGCAAGTCAGGGTGATGCAGAAGGGCGTGAGAGAAGAGGAAAGGAGGGACTTAGGGAAGGTCTGGTCATCCATCCTAGGTCCTATCACAGTCCTTTCCCAAAGGGAAAAGGGACCTGGGTCATGGCTTTGGGCTGTAGAGAACTGGGGAGCTGTTAGGACTGAGGTTTAGTAAATCTGAACAAAAGTAGAAACAAAAAGAATAGCAGAAAATGATTCTATTACAGTAGTCTGCATTCTACATTTCGGCTGCATTAGAGTACTACTGTATGTAGTTTCTCATCCTATCTCTGTTGCTGAGAAAAGGGAACTTGATGTCACACTTGAAATGTGATTTTTAAAAATTTTGATGGAATTCGTTAAGTGCTAACTATGCGCCAGGCACTATTACTAAGTGCTTGGGTAGATACAAGATGATCAGGCTGTACACTGTACCTGTCCCACATAGGGCTCCCAGTCTTAATCTCCATTTTACAGATGAGGTGACTGAAGCACAGACAAGTTACGTGACTTATCTAAGGTCATCCAGCAGGCAAGTGGCAGATCGGGGATTAGAACGCCAGTCCTCTGACTCCCAGGCCTGGTTTCTTTTCACTTGCTCACAGTGTTTTTCTAGATTATAAGCGCCTTGTGAACAGGGAAGGTGTCTATGAATTCTGTCACACTGCACTCTCCCAAGCACTTACTACAGTGTCCTGCACAAAATAAGTGCTTGAAAAATACAGTTAATTGATAGATCTCTACAGTGAACGTATGTGGTTTGACACATGCATGTTTGCGCTTTCCAGGAGATAGTGTTCACTTGGCGGTAGATTATTTTGGCATTCAACATTACTAAAAACAGCACTCTGACTTCACAAAAGTACACGTTAATTCTGAGAATACATGTATTTATAGATGCAATAAGGATTTGGGGAGAACTTTTTGGAACATATGCCCTTATTTCCCACTGAGGCAATAGTTCTCAAACACTGATTCTGCTCATAACACGTTCTCGTACGATCGACTGTCAGCATTGCGCACTTTTTAAAGTAAAGCTATAACACTCAACCACCTTGGTTGAAATCTCGAACTGCCAACCTAATAGAACTCAGCGTGGCAGGTCGAATGTTTTGGGACCAATTTAAGTCATCATCGTGCCCATCTCCAGTTTGTAATATCTTGGCCTTCAAGAGTTTTCAAGAGCTTTTTGGGTGACATAGGCATTCCACTCCTGTTTACCTGGTGGGGGAATTCAGCTGGAGGAAAATCTGGAAGTACAAGGGGAAGGAGCATGGTTTA
The DNA here is from genome assembly GCF_004115215.2 of Ornithorhynchus anatinus. Lineage (NCBI taxonomy): Eukaryota > Metazoa > Chordata > Mammalia > Monotremata > Ornithorhynchidae > Ornithorhynchus > Ornithorhynchus anatinus. The sequence continues at coordinate 19,864,191 of NC_041734.1, read as the reverse complement.
GTGAAAGGTGCACGGAGTTAGGGGTCAAAAGACCTGAGTTCTCACCCCGGCTCACCCACTAGTCTGCTGTGTGACCTTGGGCAAGTCACTTAAATTCTCTGTGCCTCAGTTACCTCATCTGTAAAATAGAGATTCAAAATCGGTTCTCTCTCCTACTTTGACTGTGAGCCCCATGTGGGACAGGGACTGTGTGCAATCTGTTTATCTTGTATCTACCACAGAGAAGCAGCATGGCTCAGTGGAAAGAGCCCGGGCTAGGGAGTCAGAGGTCATGGGTTTGAATCCTGGCTCTGCTACTACTCAGCTGTGTGACTGTGGGCAAGTCACAACTTCTCTGTGCCTCAGTTCCCTCATCTGTAAAATGGGGATTAACTGTAAGCCTCATATGGGACAACCTGATTACCCTGTATCTACCCCAGCGCTTAGAACAGTGGTCTGCACATAGTAAGCACTTAACAAATACCAACAGTATTATTATTATTATTATTATTACAACAGTGCTGTTGTTATGTGAGCTTTGTCCAGATCCTTTTGACTGGGCAAAGAGACCAAGAAGGCTTCTGATCTTCTTTACACCAGTGATCTTAAGATCTTCTGGGACCCTCATTTGAAATGAGTTTTTATGGAAGACACTACTTGCTGGAATTCGTCCTCTGTGAAAAGAGACTGAAAGGGCCAAACCAGCATATCTTAGTGGCTAGAGCCTGGGCCTGGTAGACAGAAGGTAATCAGTCCTAATCCCGGCTTTGCCCCTTCTCTGCTGTGTGGCCTTGGGAAGTCACTTCACTTCTCTGTGCCTCGGGTACTGCATCTGTAAAATGGGGATTAAAACTGTCCCATGTGGGATAGGTACTGTGTCTGACCTGATTTGCTTGTATCCACCCTAGCGCTTAGTACAGCGCCTGACACATAGTAAGCACTTAGCAAATACCACAATTATTATTACTCATGTTGACCTCGCGGGTCATGGTGAGTGGGTGAGTGGTGTATGGAGCTACACTGAACTAAGGAGGACCCTTTTGGCTAATAGTAAATAGCAGCAAAGATAGATGAATAAAAATGAGCTGCTTAATGATTTAGTGTTGCAATGAAACCAATCGCATGGTGCTCCAATCTGATAGCCGCAAATTTGTATAATCCTCAGGGTAAAACAATTTAATATGCTGTCTTTTTTATAGTTATAAAAGGCCTTTCATGTGATCAATTATACATAAGAGTACAATAAATGTAACTTTCTTCATACTAATCACATCTAACTTAAATTCTCTTGTCGGTCTTTGGAGTGTCTGTAGCATTCCCAATAAAGTTTTAGTCCCGGCTCTTAGCAAAAGTTAATCTGCCCAGAACTTCCAAATAAATCTTCAATTCAAGGTTTCCCCTCCCCCACCTTCTCACATTAAACTGTTTAAACAATACATCTTAGCCTGTTCGAGCCCCTTCCTCAACCCAGCAATCCCGCTGATTCCTATCAGCAGGGAGCAGTAAGGGGCCGGTTTGGATGTTTTCATTTCCTTCGTTTTTGTTTGGATTTGGTTGGAAAGGCTGTGGTTCTAGTGATAAGGACTGTGTTAACACCGTCACCTGATGTTAACTAAACTTGGCGAAGAAATGGGGGTTTCCAGACACGTTCTCCAATACAAGTCCCCTGAGATCCATGGACACCTTGCCCTATCTCTGTGAAGGCAAAATTCCTGTTCTTTTTCATTAGGAATTTAATTGGCTGAGAAAAGGCTGGGAGGTGAGGGGAGGAGGGTAAAAGGGTGTTCTTCATTGTGGACTGCTTATGTGTGGGTTGGAGGGAGCATGGCCAAATGGAAAAAGTCAGCAAACGAGCCTGGGAGTCAGAAGATCTGGGTTCTAATCCCAACTCTGCCCCTACATCCTTGGTGACCCTCAGCAAGTCACTGAAAACTCTGTTCCTCAGTTCCCTCACCTGTAAATTGAGATTGTGAGCCCCATGCGGGACCTGAATACCTTAGAGAAGCAGCGTGGCTCAGTGGAAAGAGCATGGGCTTTGGAGTCAGAGGTCATGAGTTCGAATCCCAGCTCTGCCACTTGTCAGCTGTGTGACTGTGGGCAAGTCACTTCACTTCTCTGGGCCTCAGTTACCTCATCTGTAAAATGGGGATGAAGACTGTGAGCCCCACGTGGGACAACCTGATTCCCCTGTGTCTACCCCAGCGCTTAGAACAGTGCTCGGCACATAGTAAGCGCTTAACAAATACCAACATTATTATTATTATTATTGTTTCTCCTCCAGGTCTTAGAACAGTGCTTGGCACATAGTAAGTGCTTAACAAATACCACAATTATTATTATTACCGTAGGACCCTGATGTGAACAGTCACAAGCAGTTTTGTTTTCCAATGGTGTCAGACTGTCTGTTGGGTCCTGACACTGAACAAAAATTTTGTCGGCTTCGAATCGCACAGCAGAAACTCACACTAAGAAATATCAATATCTCAGGGGGCAAATATCTATTTCACAGGAGCAAAGTTACCCAGTAGACAAGGAAGGGTTGGGAAAAACAGAGGGGCAAAGAAGCCCTCAGGAAGGTTACAGGGCAGAGCTGTAGTAATCAGTCCATCAGTGGTATTTATTGAGCGCTTATTGCATGCAGAGCACTGAACCAGGTGCTTGGGAGTATACAATATAACAGTCACCGTCCCTGCCCACAATGAGCTTGCAGTCTTGAGGGGAAGAAAGACATTAATATAAATAATATTACAGTTAGGGACATAAGTGCTGTGGGGCTGGGAACGTTGTAGCTCTCTTGACTGTAAACTCATGATGGGCAGGGAACTTCTCTGCTAATTCTGTTGTATTGTACTCTCCCAAGCACTTAGTACAGTACTCTGGCACATAGTAAGCACTCAATAAATACAGTTGATTGATTGATTGCTTAGCAGTCTATTGGAGCCTTCTGAGATGGAGACAAGAGACCTGGAGGAGGTTAATTGGGTGACTTATAATTGAAGACCCAGTTCAAGAGCTTTGGGTCGTCCTTCTAATAATAATAATAATAACGTTGGTATTTGTTAAGCGCTTACTATGTGCCGAGCACTGTTCTAAGCTCTGGGATAGATACAGGGTAATCAGGTTGTCCCATGTGAGGCTCACAGTCTTCATCCCCATTTACAGATGAGGTAACTGAGGCACCAAGAAGTTAAGTGACTTGCCCAAAGTCACACAGCTGACAGGTGGCAGAGCCAGGATTAGAACCTGTGTCCTCTGACTCCCAAGCCCGTGCTCTTTCCACTACCCACACAAGGTGAAGAAGCATTTTTTTGTGTTAAACTGAAACCTCAAGCTTTAGTGGGTGTGGACTTTGTGTCTGGTGGTGGGGGATATAGAAACAATTTGGGTTTACTCTGCTCTTACCCTTCACAATTTTGTCGTCTTGAATTTTACCCAAAGGAAAGGATCTATTCGGTGTCCTTGAATAGAAGCTGTTGGCTCTGAACCAGTCTGAGTCCTAAAGAAATAATAACAATAATAATAATAGCCGTTGTGGGCAGTGTGTCTGTCATTATGTTGTACTCTCCCAAGGACCTAAGACAGTGCTTTGCACTCCTAAGCCCAGACTCTTTCCACTGAGCCACGCTGGAAGAGTATTCGCCTCTATGAAAATTGCGGCAAGCTAGGAGTACTTTTAGATTTTTCGATGGTGAATGCTGCCAAGAGACTGTGTTTAATTGACACCTGTGCATTCTCTTCCAGCACTTAGTAAAGTGTTCTGCCCACAATAAGTGCTCAATAAATACCGTTACTATTACTACTACTGCTGCATCTGCTTTCTTGGCCAGATGAGGTGTTCCAAGAGCGTAAACCATGTGCCAAAGAGAAATGTGGAGAAGTGGGCCAGTGGATGGAGCACAGGCCTAAAAGTCAGAAGGATCTGGGTTCCGATCCTGGTTCTGCCCCTTCTCTGTTGTGGGATTTGGGGCAAGTCACTTCACTTCTCTGTGCCTCAGTTATTTCATCTGTAAAATGGGGATTTTTTAAAAGTGGTATTTGATAAGCACTTACTTTGTTCCAGGCACTGTTCTAAGTGCTGGAGTAGATACAAGGTAATCAGTCCGTGTCCCACACAGGGCTTACCATTTTAATCCTCATTTTACAGATGAGATAGACTGAAGCCTGGAGAAACTAAGGGACTTGGCCAGGGTCACACAGCAGTCAAGTGGAAGAGCTGCAATCCCAGGTCCTCCTGACTTTCAGGCCTGTGCTCTATCCACTAGAACACGCTGCTTCTCGGGTTAGGATTGTGAGCCCCATGTGGGGCATGATCTGGGTACAACCTGATTATCTTGCATCTACTCCAGCATTTAGAATAGCTTGACTAATATCATTAAAAAAAAAATGCTTCAAAGGCTCACCTCGTTGGACCCGGGTTGGCAAGGTTGAGCTCCACAAGCCTGGCAGGCCGTTCGTTTTGGGCTGCCAGCAAAGTACAGTAAATTGAAAAAAAATGAACTTGAACATCATAATCTACTGCAGCTCTAGGAAAGAAATAGACATGTGGTAGGCCCACTTGGAAGCCAGCCAATGATGAAGACTTCAATTAAAATAAAGAACTCGTCCTCGGGAGAGCATCTCGGAGCTCGAGAAGTTATAAGTCCTGTGCGCTACTTGAAAGCAGCTACTGGGGAAGAGTTGTCTTAAGTAGAGCAAGGCAGAAACGCCCCCGTGTTTCTCTTCTTAGAGCTTTTCTGAACTCTCTGAGGTGGCTGATCATACCACAGGAGATTCAGGGAGGGTCTTATCAATCAATCATGCTGCCTCTTGTCTGCTGTGTGACCTAGGGCAAGTCTGTAAGCTAGTTGTGGGCAGGGAATATATCTCTGTTTATTGCCGTAGTGTATTCTCCTGTCTGCTAAACAGCGCTCTGTACACAGTAAGCGCTCAACAAATATGATTAAAAATGTCACTTCACTTCTCCATGTTGCAGCCACCTCGCCTGTAAAATGGAGACCGAGAACTGGAAGCCCTATGTGGGACATGGGCTGGGTCCAACATGATTATTTGGCATCTACCCCAGAACTTAGTACAGTGCCTGGCATATAATAAGCACTTTACCAATACTGTAAAACAAACAGTGGTATTTAATTGGGTGCTTATTTCCCACCCCCAGACTGTGAGCTCATTGTGGGCAGAGACTGTCACTCTTTATTGCAGTAGTATGTTTTCCCAAGCGTTTAGTACAGTACTCTGCATATATTAAGCACTGAATAAATACTATTGAATGTATGAATGAATATGGACATAAGTGCTGTGGGGCTGGAAGAAGGGATGAATAAAGGGAGTAAGTCAGGATAATGTAGAAGGGAGTGGGAGAAGAGGTAAGGAGGGCTTAGTCAGGGAAATGCTCTTGACCCTAGCTTTTCCTTTAGGGACATGGTATTATCTTGAACCCCTCTTGAAACTGCTGCTATTTCTGGGTACCCAACTTCCTGTAACAATTTATTTCTTACCCACACAGGGTGAAGAAGTGTTTCTTTGTGTTTGTTAAACCGGCACCCTCAAGCTTAAGTGGGTGTGGACTTTGTGTCTGGCGTTGGGGGATTTAGAAACAATTTTGGTTTATTCTGCTCATACCCTACACAATTTTGTCGTCTTGAGTTTTACCCAAAGGAAAGGATCTTTTCGGTGTCCTTGAATGGAAGCTGTTGGCTCTGAACCAGTCTGAGTCCTAAAGAAATAATAACAGAAATAATAATAGCCGTGTGGGCAGACGTGTCTGTTTGTCATTATGTTGTACTCTCCCAAGAACTTAAAACAGTGCTTTCCACACAGTAAGTGCTCAATAAATACAGTTGAATGAATGAATAATAATATTATTGTTATTATCATTATTACATGCTAACAAGGTGCCAAGCCCTGTTTTATGCTCTGGGGTAGATATTAGATTATCAGATCGGATGGAATCCAGTCCCCTATGGGGTTCACAGTGTAAGTAGATTTGATGGTCTTGTACCTGCCCCAGCTCTTAGCACAAAGCTTGGCACACAGTTAAGTGGTTAATAAATGTCATTATTATCACCAGGATTAATGGCCCTGATCATTTCTCCTTATTCCCTTCTTTCTCCAGAGCAAAAACCTCATCAACTTCATCACCAACGACTAAGGTGAAATATAAGAGCTTACTCAGTGATTCCGCCACCTGCCTACTAAGTGACGTTGGGCAAATCACTTAACTTCTCTGTGCCTCAGTTTACTCATCTCTAAAATGGGGTAGAATACTTGTTCTTCCTCCCCTTTAGACTTTTAAGCCCCATTTAGGACAGGGACTGTATCTGGTCTGATTGCACCGTAACTACCCCAGTGCTTAGCACAGCACTGGATACATAGTAAGTGTTTACAAATTACCATAATGAGTAGTGTTATTATTAATGGATTCAGTGGTGAGGTTGAGGATGAGCAGTCTAAGAAGGTGTGGGGAAGAGGAAGGAATTAGTAATAGGAGAAACGGAGTTGGAAAGAGGGGCTGTCAGAGGACATTATCGTGGCCATTTACGATTTCTGCCTCAAGAATTCCAAGGGATAGCATCAAGAGGACAGAATTCCAGCTAGGAGATTTTCCCAGCCTGCTGAGAAGAAGAGGTCCAGCCCTGCAGTCAGCCAATAGGGCCCTTGTCTAACATCGAATGGATGTTATTTTTCTAACAGATGCCTCTAGACCGTAAGCTTATCGTGAGGAGGGAATGTATACGTTATAGTGCTATTTTGTACACTCCCAAGTGCTTAGTATAGTGATCTGCACACAGTAAGTGCTCAGTAAATACAATTGACTGACTCTAGAAGAGACATAAGTACTTAGTGCCTTGGCCAGCTCCAATTACACTGCTTCTGCAACACAGGATCTAGTTCAGAATGATTTTTTTACCAAAGCTCGAATGCTGTGGGTTGTAAGCATCCTGTAACATGTCCTGAGCGCACTGGAGGTCAAGTGGTGTCTCCCTTACAAATTACCCAGAATGCCGAGGATGATATACAATCCCAAATTCAACCACATTTATTCACCTAGCAGTGGTGATGGAAACCAGGTACCAGTCTGCTTTAAGTCACACACCACATCTGCTCACACAGCACAGTGCCAGACAGCTGTGGAACTCCCCTCTCAAAGCAAAAAGAAATAAAAAAGTTTCTTGAACGAACAACAAAGCCGTAGTGCTGCTGTGGTCCAGGAATCACAGCAAGTTTCCCTTAGAAAGAAGAAATATGGCCCCTTTGGCCTAGAGAGCAGTGTGGTCATGTGATTTGCTTTATTGCTCTACTTGTGTGAGCAGTCAGTTCCCAGTTAACTTCACTGGCTATTCTTGGTTGACGTTTTTGTTGTTTCGGGCACTGCAGAATGGCTTCCAAGGTAGCACAGAAAATTAACAGTATATTCTTAAGTAGGGGACAGTTGGAAAAGAAATTCTTACCATATTACTTTTCTAAGCCTTGTTATCTGGAGTCCCTCTTCTTTGTGGGGTCGTCGCTATTCCTTTGGCTATTACTCCTGGAGAAATCTTCCATTAGGAGCAGGCAGAGAGAAACAAGAAAATACCATGGGGAAGTGACTGTAATTTTGGAATATCCAGTTCAGCCCAGCAAGCATGAATCCCCTAATGCAGCTTCTGCCCCGTAGACTCAGACCCTGAAGTTTCACACTGAAATCTCTCTGCCTTACTACCTGGCCAGGGGCCTACAAGAAAGCACCATGGCCTACTGGTTAGAGCAAGGGCCTGGGAGACAGAAGGACCTGGGTTTTAATCCTGCTTCTGACACCTGTCTGGTGTATGACCTCGGATAAGTCACTTAACTTCTTTGCACTTCAGTTCCCTCATTTGTAATTGGGAATTAAGACTGTGAGCCCCCTGTGGGACTTGAACCTTGTCTAATCTGGTCAACTTTATCCCAGAGCTTAGTAAATTGCCTGGCACATAGTAAGTGCTTAACTAATGCCATGAAAAAAAAAGGCCTACTGGAAGGATCTTTTAGACTGTGAGCTCGTTGTTGGGCAGGGATTGTCTCTATCTGTTGCCGAATTGTACATTCCAAGCGCTTAGTACAGTGCTCTGCACACAGTAAGTGCTCAATAAATATGATTGAATGAATTGAATGAATCAACAATTCTGTCTTGACAATTGGGAATTCCTCCTGGTCTCTGAGAAACAGTGTGGCCTGGTGAGAAGCAGCAAGGCCTAGTAGCAGTAATGGTACTTATCAAGCATTTAGAGCGAGCAAAGCACTGACCTACAGCATTAGAAAAGAGCACATGAGTGGGAAAGAGACATGGAATCTGGCCCTTGAGGGATAGAGAGCAGGCCTGGGGATTAGAAGGACTTGAGTTCTAAACCCAGCATTGCCACTTGCCTGCTGTGTGGGCAAGAGGAAGTCACTTAACTGCTCTGCGCCTTGGTTCAATCAGCTTTAAAATGGAGATTCAATACCTGCTCCCCCTCAATTTAGACGGTGAAATCAGGTGGTACGTGGACTGTGTCTGTCATGATTCTCCTGTATCTATCCCAGTGCTTGGCACATAGTAAGCATTTAACAAATACCATTATTATTATTATTATTTATAGTAAGTGTTCAGTGAATACCATTGATGGATCAATTGATTGATCAATAAGTACTGTGGATTGAGGTAGTGGAGGAGAAGGTAGTCTGACCTGAATTCCAGAACCCAGGATAAATTCTTCCAGTTGTGGCTCGAGGCAGGGCATTCTGGGTGACATAGAGTGGATTTTTTTACTTACACAACATCTGAGATCCCAAATTCTTTTAAAAATAATATTTGTTGAGCACCCTCTGTGTGCCAGGCGCTATACTAAGCACTGGGGTAGATACAAATTAATCAAGTTGGACACAGTCCATGTCCCACAGGAGGCTCACCATCTTAATCCCCATTTTTACAGATGAGGTAATTGAGGCACAGAGAAGTGAAGTGACCTGCCCAAGTTCACACCACAGACAGCAGAGCTAGGAATTGGAACCCAGGTTCTTCTGAATCCCAGGTCTGTGTTCTCTCTACTAGGCTATGCTGCTTCTCCAGTGTCGGAAGCGAGGAAGTTAGTGCAAAGTACGGCATTATAAAGATGAACAGTTTTCAGATTGAGGCAGGTCTCTGTGCCCGAATCAAGCTGGGGAACTGGAAATGGTGTGCGGTAGAAGCCATTTCCTGCCAAGCAGCAAGATGTGGAATTTGTTCAATTAAGCTGTGGGATGGGTCTGAAATGTATTAACTTAATCCACAATGAATGTTGCTCCATCCCTTTAACATGCTTCCCCAATTAAGCTGTTCAGGCCTCAGATACAGAAAGAAATTGAGCTGCTCGTGCTTGCTGCCAATTGGTTAATTCCTTGATGATGGATTAAAGCTACTCACTGCTTTTGCTTTTTAATCTCCATTTTCTTCAGTAATAACCAACCCGGAATCACACGCTATCAAAATCTCTGCAAGGATTTGCCCAGGAGAAGCCTGATGCTAGACTATTACGTACATGTCTGTAATTTATTTATATTGATTTCTGTCTCCCCCTCTAGACTGTAAGCTCCTTGTGGGCAGGGAACATGTCTTTCAGCTCTATGTTGCACGTTCCCAAGTACTTAGTTCAATGTTCTGCACACAGTAAGTGTTCAATAAATTGATTGATTGTTTTATTAAACTCACTGTGGGGACGGAACATGTCTGCTAACTCTGTTGTATTGTACTCGCCCAAGCAATTAGTTCAGTGCTCTGCACATAACCACGCTCAACAAATACGACTGATAGATTCATTGCTTGATTAAGCTCATTGTGGGCAAGGAATGTGCCTGCCAACTTCGTTGCACTGTTACTCTCCCAAGCACCATGTGCTCTGTCCCTAGTAAGCGCTTAGTAAATACTATTGATCTATTGATTGGAATGGGCTGTAATTGGCAAGTATTTTGAGGAGCCCAATAGCCACTATGTAAGTCCGTCTTTATACCAGTCAAGCCACGCCGAATGCCAAGTATAGAGGCTCGGGGGAGTCCCGAATGGCAGTAGAATATCCGACGAGAAGGATGACTGTTATCCTTGGACCACAGACCCCAGGGAGACCAGGCAAAGAGCTGACACTAAAGGGTGGTGGAAGTGGCCGGAATGACGGGAGTGTTGGAAGTATGGAAATGTAGCCACATCTAGATGACTCGTTCATGGATCTGAACCAGTGGCTGATATATTCGGTAACCCCTCACCATCTTTCTCTGGATCAAAGCACGCTGGGAGATTGCTAACTGCATCCTCCGCCATTTCTACTACTGTGGGTGGAAGTTACCAGGCCGGAGCCGGGCTTAAATTGCCAGGTGGATCATATCCAATCCCCCTCTGTCCTAGAATCTGCCAGCTCCCAGCGCATGAGTCATCTCTTCTAATATTCTTGTCTTCCTATGGGTCAGCCACCAATGAGACCCAGATGAGGTCACAGTTCTGAATACACAACTGGTAAAGAGAGAAACACCTCGGCAATAACTGTTTTCTAGGTGATCGCTCCTGGGAATGATCTCTCTCCTGTTTGGAGGGAAGGGAGGGACTTGGCTCTTGCTTCTGCTCCTGCAGCCTTAAATCCATCTGGTGCATTTCAGTAGATCCCCACCAAGCAGAAAGAGGCAGCATTTATAGGACTTTTTTTCCCCTCAACCTCCAATCTTCCATTACTCAGCCCGCCTTAGGTAGAATTCTCAACCAGAAAAAAACCACAATATTTCAGTGACCCTCAAATGGTGGGAATCTAATCATTAGTTCAAGAATTAGAGGAGTTTAAAGAATGGAAGAGGGATTTTAAAAAATGCCTCAGATAAGGTACACTTCATCATTATTTTCATTATTTCATTTACGTTTTCCTGAACTTCATCATCATTCTCTTCATCAAGGCTGGTTAGCAACACAAAAGAAACCTGGATCATAGATGAATCGAAATCCACTTCTTCCTGGAATTTTCTTTCCGACAGAACTGGATCTATCAGGCTAAACACTTTCTTCTTGGTGATTTGGCTAATTGATGTGGAAGTCTAAGGAAAAATTGTTTAACTCATGTCCAGATACGTCTTCAATTTATGTCACTGGCTTCTGTGTGAAAAAAAAAAAGATAACCCTTCAGTTCTGGACACAAAAGGATAAAGCCCCGAGAGACTTTCTGTCATGTCATTACCTGGATATCTGGCTGTATTATTTATAAACCAGGTTGCAGCAGATGTTATCTTTTTAACACAGATTCTCCTTACAGGACATTATGCATGATGACTAATTGTTAATGCTCATATTGTCTCTTTCCCCTACTGATTTATTGTTCTATAGCATCTACTTGGGGACCCAAGGTAGAGCAATTCTATTTTCTCTTTTAATTATTTTCCGGTTTTGATTACTAATTTCAGAAGCCACTTTTTTCCACCATTGACCTCTTTAGGAGTGCATAAGACTGTCTCAGGCACCTGAGTGTTGAGCACAAAAGGCAATCCAAAGGAAATTCTAACTTATTCAATCATTCAAATTCAAGTTTTCTCCAATAATTTCAGCTAAATCCCAATAACAGAAAATCCATGGACTTCAAAACCATGAGCTCAAATGAAAATGTCTACAACAATAATTTCCTGGGCAGTGACTCTGAACCAAATAGCAGCCAAAATATGGGAACAGAAAGAGACCTTATCTAGTGGTTATAGACTCTGTAGACGAGTGACCAGAAAGTGAGACTGAAAGGGAGTTCACATCTCCAGAAAATTAATTTTCTCTTGAACTTAGCCTGGTCTATTTGGTTTAGTTTTATCCCATATATATTTTTGCCTAAGGTTGCTGTTTTTATGGTGCTTAATTTTACTTAGCACTGAAGTAAAGCACTGAAGCATTGAGAAGCATAATGGCCTAGTGGATAGAAAATGGTCCTGGGGGTCAGAAAGACCTGGGTTCTAATCCCAGCTCTGACACTTGTCTGCTGTGTGACCTTGGGTAAGTCACTTAACTTCGCTGGGCCTTAGTTACTTCATCTGTAAAATGGTGTTTGAGACTTGGAGCCCTATGCAGGAGAAATACTGTGTCTAACCTGATTACCTTGTATGTGTCCTAGCACATAGTACAGTGCCTGACATATAGAAAACGCTTAACAGATAACTCTGTCCTTCTAATCCCCCGATTAGACTGTGAGCCCATCATTGGGCAGGGATTGTCTCTATCTGTTGCTGAATTGTACATTCCAAGCGCTTAGTACAGTGCTCTGCACATAGTAAGTGTTCCATAAATACTATTGAATGAATGAATGAATGAATAATGTTAAAACAAAAAGAGAGACAATTCAAGACAAATGGAAACATATCTTCGCCCAGAATGATTGGCAAGTAGAATTTGTTTGCATTGGAAGTTGTGTAGGCTAAAAATATTAGCAGGTTAAAGAAGAGTTGGGATAAACTGAGAAGCAGTGTGGCTTAATGCATAGACCACGGGTCTGCAAGTCAGCAGGACCTGGGTTCTAATTCCTGCTCTGCCGCATGTCTGCTGTGTGACCTTGGACAAGTCTCTTAACTTCTCTGTGCTTCAGTTGCCTCATGTGTAAAAGTCTATGTGAGGCAGGAACTGTGTCCAGCCTGATTACTTGTAACTACCCCAGAGCTTAAAATAATGCTTGGCACTTAGTAAGCACTTAACAAGTACAATAATAAGTATTATTATTATTACAAATTCAGAAATTAATGGTTTAGGTTAGTAGCACTACTATTTCAATGGCTCTTTAATTATTCCAAGGTGTTTTCCTGTCAATTATGACATTTTTATCCACACAATTTCCCATCGACGTGGGGAGAAAGTAATGGATGCAGAGCCAGTCAGTTAGTCAATCTCATTTATTGAGCACTTGCTGAGTGCAGAGCATTGTACTAAGCACTTGGGAGAGTACAATATAACACTAAACAGACAAATTCCCTGCCTTCAACGAGTTTACAGTCTAGATGGGGAGATTGACACTAATATAAATAAATACATAAATTACAGATTATGTACATAAGTGCTGAGGGGTTGGGAGGAGGGATGAATAAAGGGAGCAAGTCAGGGTGACACAGAAGGGAGTCGGAGAAGGGGAGATAAGGTAGGGATATTGCATGGAAGTCAGTTCTCCTTTAACATGGATGTTGCATTTTTGGAGCACTTATGCACTGACCAGGGTCACATGCATCTACACAACTATTTAATAATAATAAAGATGGTATTTGCTAAGTGTTTAGCATGTGCCAAACACTGCTCTAAGCCCTGGGGTAGATACAAGGTTATTAGATTGTCCCCACGTAGGGCTCACAGTCTTAGTCCCATTTTACAGATGAGGTAACTGAGGCACAGAGAAGTTAAATAACTTGCCCAAAGTCACACGGCTGACAAGTAGCAGAGCTGGGATTAGAACCCATGACCTCTGACCCCCAAACCTGTGCTCTTTCCACTAAACCTCGCTGCTCTAGGATTCATTGTGAGCTTACTGAGAAGCAAGAGAAGCAGTGTGGCTCAGTAGAAAAAGCACGGGCTTTGGAGTCAGAGATCATGGGTTCGAATCCCGGCTCTGCCACTTGTCAGCTGTGTGACTTTGGGCAAGTCACTTAACTTCTCTGTGCCTCAGTTACCTCATCTGTAAAATGGGGATTAAGACTGTGAGCCCCAGTGGGACAAACTGATTCCCTTGTGTCTACCCCAGCGCTTAGAACAGTGCTCTGCACATAGTAAGCGCTTAACAAATACTTTTTTTTTTTTACTGTGTGCAGACTTTTAGAGAGTATGGTAGAATTAGTGGATCTAATGATGATGAAGATTTAGCCACCATTATCATGATCACCACCAAATATTTATGGAGGACCAAGGACATGTCCTTCCAAATGCCATTTGAATGAGGTTATATACCTGAAAAAATTGAACGTTGTATTTATAAAAGTTTCTTCATCCAGTGTGAAAATGCCAGGAAGCTAGCAAAGGGTCAGTATAATATTGTGTCAGACCTGATTAACTTGTATCTACCCCAGGGCTTGACACATAGTAAGTACTTAACAAATACCAATAAAAATACTCACAAACAAAAATTAACATAGTCTGAGATTCAACCTCACAGGGGGTGACAAAGATTCCTTTAGCAACTAAGTCAAAAGCAAGACTAATTACCATTGATTTGGTCGTTAACTAAAAGCAGGCCTGTTTATGTCTGTTTGCTAACATTCATTTAAACTAAATTGTGTGTACTTTAGTAACTAGAGTTCTCAGAAAGTTGCTTTGTTTTTCACCTATGAGATTCCTCCTTTGACAAAGTAAATGGACTCCTTTAGATATCTTGAACAAACAACTTAGAACTATAAATTAAGTTGCTCAAACAAGCAGCCCAGGAAAGGAATCATCCTGAACTTAAATATATAAATGGGGAAAGAATAAGCCCATTCAAATTAAGCAAAAGTAAACTGCTTAATATTGCTTCGCTAGATCTATCCAAACAGAAGTCCTAAATTGAGCTGAAAATGGGAAAGTGAACGTAAGGAGGATGTAGGAAACGTTTTAAGGATGCAGTAAAACAAAGTTTCACATATTGCTGCTTCTTAACTGAACACTGAGAAGCTATGGCACAACCAGACTAACACAATGTGCTAAAATCAAGAGACTCTTTTGGACTAAAAGTACCTTTCTCTCATCTTTCTTAATGCCAGCTTCTTGTTCATGGCCCTTTTCTGCCTAGAATTCCCTCTCCATTCACATCCAGCAGACTACTGCTTCCCCTATCTTCAACACCTCCATTTCCTCTTCTTCATTTCTCTCAACTCCATCCAGTCTGTTTTCTGCCCCTTTCACTCCACCAAAACTTCCCTCTCAGAGGTCGCCAGTTATCTCTGTTTTGCCAAATCTAATGGCCTCTGCTCCATACTAATCCTCGTCAACCTCCCAGCTGTTTCTAACACTGTGGATCATCCTTCTCCTGGAAACATTATCCAAACTTGGCTTCACCGATTCTGTCCTCTCCTGGTTCTCCTCCAATCTCTCTGGCTGCTCATTCTCAGTCTCTTTTGCAGGCTCCTCCTCTGCCTCCCACTCCCTAAACCGTGGGAGCCCGTCAAGGTTCAGTTCTGGATCCCCTTCCATTCTCCATCTACACCCACTCCCTTGGAGAAGTAATTCTCTCCTATGGCTTCAACTACTATCTCTATGTGGGTGATTCCTAAATCTCCATATCCAGCCCTGATCTTTCACCTTCTCCACAGTCTCACATTTCCTCCTGCCTTCAGGGCATCTCTACTTGGTTGTCCCACTGGCAGCTCAAATATGACATGTCCAAAACAGAACTCCTCATCTTCCCACCCAAACCCAGTTCTTCCCCTGACTTTTCCATCACTGTGGTACCTCTTCTTCGTTGTGTCACAAGCCCATAACCTTGTGCTACCCTCTATTCATCTCTCTCATTCAACCCACATATTCAATGTCACCAGATCTTGTCAGTTCAATCTTCAAACCGCTAAAATCTGCACCTTCCTCTCCACCCAGACAGCTAACACATTAATCCAAACACTCATCCTTAGTCACCTTGATTATTGCATTAGCCTCATTACTGATCTCCTCGCCTCCTGTCTCTCCCAATTCCAATCCATACTTGGTACTGCCTGGATCATTTTTCTACAAAAACAGTTAGTTCATGCTTCCCCACTCTTCAAGAACTTCCAGAGGTTGTCCATCCACCTCTGCATAAAGCAGAAACTCCTTACCCGTGGCTTCAGATTTTCAGTCCGGAAGCTTCAGAAATGAAGCTTATCCTTCTTTCTTGATGGGAATCTTCATTTTCCTCTTCCTCCCACTGTTTTTCCTCCTCTTCTCTCTTCCTCCTCCTCCTCATCCTCCTCATTATCATCATATTTTCCGAAAACATACAGTCTCTAGATGGTAAACTCATTATGGACAGAGAACGTTACTCCTAATTCTGCTGTATTGGATTCTCCTAAGCATTTAGTGTGGTGCTCTGCACATAGTAAGCATTCAGTAAATATGATTGACTGGGACAGATGAGGTAGATGAGGTCCCAAATTTAAAAATAGGGAAGCTATAGAAGAGAAATTAGAATGGGTTGTAGGTTGCCGAGAGGATCTTTAAGTCAGTGTTAGTGTGGTAAGATAAACTGCCGCACATGGGAAAAATCAGTCTCCCGGCAGACCTCCCTGCCTCCAGTCTCTATCTTCTAGGGCCCCGGCTTCACTCTGCTGCCGGGACCACGTTTTTGAAAACACCTGGCTGGGCATAGCTTTCCATTCCTGGAAGAAAAAAAACCCCAACAATCATAATTGTCCATTCCTCTCCACATCAAGCAGAAAATCCAAAGCATGGCCTAAAGTCTCTCAATCAGCTCTCTCCCCAGTACATATTTTCACTCCTCTCCTACTACACTTCAGCTTCAATCTGGAAAAGTGATAATCCCCTTCTATACTTTAAGTTCACTGTGGGCAGGGGAATGTGGTTGTTATATTGTTACATTGTACTCTCCCACACATTTAGAGAGTGCCCTGCACACAGTAAGCGCTCAATAAATACTAAAGACTGACTGACTGTTTCTCATTAGCCCCCATTCACACAGCATCTACCGAGGAAGGACTGGTTTGGTTAACCTGAGATGAGGTTTTCTGGCAAGGCTCAGTGACTAGGGGCTGGTGAGACGAAGACCCCGCGAACAACTGCAAATGGAACTTGCAGGCTCTCAGGCTTTGAGCGGAAGTTCACGCCCTTCCCGGCTCCAGGAAACCTCAGGCACTAGGGGAAGAAAATGAGGAGGTGGTAGAGGGGGTTGCTGAAAGGAGCTGGCCCAACTGAAGTCTCCTGGAGTTGATCATCCAGGCTCTGAACTGCAGATTTTGACATCTCAGCGGAGCGTGAGGGAGAGGTGGTCAGTGCAAATAAACAGACTCTGGGAGGTGGAGGAGACCAGTGTAGACCCCTAAATCATTCTCTAAAGAGTCAGAGGGGTTCTAAGGGAAAGAGCAGAAGCCCTACCTCCTGCTGATTCACTGTGCCACAATCTCCTCTATTCAATTCATTCGTATATGTTGAGTGCTTTCTGTGTGCAGAGCACTGTACTAAGCTATTGAAAGACTACAATACAACAATAAACAGATACATTACCTGCCCTCACTGAGCCCCCAGTCAGGAGAAGCTTACAGTCTAGAGGAGAGGTACCTGTCCCATTTGGTCTCACAGCAGGAGAGAGTAGAATTTAATCCCCATTTTGCATTTGAGGAAACTGAGACAGCGAGAAACTGTCACTTACTATCTCACCACCGACCCATTTCGCACATCCTCCCTGTAGCCTGGAGCTCCCTTCCCTTCTTATAGGCCAGACCGGCACTTTCTCCAACTTCAGAGCATTACTTAGGTCACAACTCCTCCAAGAGGCTTTCCCTGATTAAGCCCTCTTTTCTCCTGCTCATTCTCCCTCCTGCTTCATCTATGCACTTGGATCAGTGACCTATGGACCTTGATATTCATCCCATCCTCAACCACACAGCACTTAAGTACATAGCTTTAAACTGTAAATTAAATTAGTTATTTATTAATATTACTTATTTATTCATATCAATGTCTGTCTCCCCCTCTAGACTGTAAGCTCTCTGAGGGCAAGGAACGTTTCTGCTAATTCTGTTGTATTGTGCTCTCCCAAACATTAGTACAACTGATTGATTGATTGAGGCATTTGAATGCCAAGCCTCATTGTTCTCAGGGCTTTCAAAGGCAAAGGTGGGAAATTCTGAACTTTGAATAACAAAAATAATAATTTTGCTATTTGTTAAGTGATCACTATGTGCCAGGCACTGGACTAAGTGTTGGGGTGGTTACAAACAAATCGAGTTGGACACAGTTCCTATTCCAAGTGGGGCTCACAGTCTCAATTCCCATGTTATAGATGAGGCAATTGAGGCACAGAGAATAGTAGCCTCAATACTACTAATAGTATTATTAATAATAATAGTTGTATTTGTTAAGAGCTACTATGTGCCAAGCACTGTTTTAAGCACTGGGAGAGATAGAAGGTTTTTTAACCACTCAATCTCCAAGGGCTCCTTCCCCTCTGCCTTCAAACATGCCCACGTCTCCCCCATCCTAAAAAAACCCGCTCTTGACCCCACTTCCCCCTCCAGTTATCGTCCTATCTCCCTACTACCCTTCCTTTCCAAAATCTTAGAACGAGTCGTCTACAATCGATGCTTAGAATTCCTTAACTCCCATTCTCTCCTAGACCCCCTCCAATCTGGCTTCCGTCCCCTCCACTCTACCGAGACTGCTCTCTCTAAGGTCACCCATGACCTCCTTCTTGCCAAATCCAATGGCTCCTACTCCATTCTGATCCTCCTTGACCTCTCTGCTGCCTTTGACACTGTCGACCATCCCCTCCTCCTCCATACCTTATCTCACCTTGGCTTCACGGACTCTGTCCTCTCCTGGTTCTCCTCTTACCTCTCTGGCCGATCATTCTCGGTCTCCTATGCTGGAGCCTCCTCCCCCTCCCATCCTTTAACTGTTGGAGCTCCTCAAGGGTCAGTTCTTGGCCCTCTTCTGTTCTCCATTTACACTCACTCCCTCGGTGAACTCATCCGCTCTCACGGCTTTGACTACCATCTCTACGCAGATGACACGCAGATCTACATCTCCGCCCCTGTCCTCTCCCCCTCCCTTCGGGCTCGCATCTCCTCCTGCCTCCGGGACGTCTCCACCTGGATGTCGGCCCGCCACCTAAAACTCAACATGAGCGAGACTGAGCTCCTCATCTTCCCTCCCAAGCCCGGTCCGCTCCCAGACTTCTCCATCACCGTGGATGGCACGACCATCCTTCCCGTCCCGCAGGCCCGCAATCTCGGTGTCATCCTTGACTCGTCCCTCTCGTTCACCCCACACATCCTATCCGTTACCAAGACCTGCCGGTTTCACCTCTACAATATCGCCAAGATCCGCCCTTTCCTCTCCACCCAAACGGCTACCTTACTATTACGGGCTCTCGTTATATCCCGGCTAGACTACCGTGTCAGCCTTCTCTCTGACCTCCCTTCCTCCTCTCTCGCCCCGCTCCAGTCTATTCTTCACTCCGCTGCCCGGCTCATCTTCCTGCAGAAACGATCTGGGCATGTCACTCCCCTTCTTAAACAACTCCAGTGGTTGCCTATCGACCTCCGCTCCAAACAAAAACTCCTCACTCTAGGCTTCAAGGCTCTCCATCACCTTGCCCCTTCCTACCTCTCCTCCCTTCTCTCTTTCTACCGCCCACCCCGCACGCTCCGCTCCTCTGCCGCCCACCTCCTCACCGTCCCTCGGTCTCGCCTATCCCGCCGTCGACCCCTGGGTCACGTCCTCCCGCGGTCCTGGAACGCCCTCCCTCCTCACCTCCGCCAAACTGATTCTCTTTCCCTCTTCAAAACCTTACTTAAAAATCACCTCCTCCAAGAGGCGTTCCCAGACTGAGCTCCTCTTCCCCCTTTACTCCCTCTGCCATCCCCCCTTTACCTCTCCGCAGTTAAACCCTCATTTTCCCCTTTTCCCTCTGCTCCTCCACCTCTCCCTTCCCATCCCCACAGCACTGTACTCGTCCGCTCAACTGTATATATTTTCGTTACCCTATTTATTTTGTTAATGAATTGTACATCGCCTTGATTCTATTTAGTTGCCATTGTTTTTACGAGATGTTCTTCCCCTTGACGCTGTTTAGTGCCATCGTTCTTGTCTGTCCGTCTCCCCCGATTAGACTGTAAGCCCGTCAAACGGCAGGGACTGTCTCTATCTGTTGCCGACTTGTTCATCCCAAGCGCTTAGTACAGTGCTCTGCACATAGTAAGCGCTCAATAAATACTATTGAATGAAAGGTTGCTGCATGTGGGGCTCACACTCTTAATCTCCATTTTCAGATGAGGTAACTGAGGCACAGAGAAGTTAAGTGGCTTGCCCAAGGTCCCAAAGCAGGCAAGTGAAGGAGTCAGGATAAGAACCCACATCCTCTGACCTTTGAAGAGAAGAAGGAGGCTCCCTTTGGAGGGGGGAGGAGAGGGAAAGATTCCATGAAGCCTATCAGGATGGATAGGGAATATAAAGATTCCAAGGGGGACAGTGGATTTTATGTTGGGCTAGGAGCTATAAAAAGCCCAGTCTTTGTGCACTATTGCCTTTCCAGATTGTCTGGGACTGGGCACGGAGATATGAAAATATAGATTGTCCAGGGAGGTGAATGTAAATGAATTAAATGGGAAACGGTTCCCTTAACTGGCACTCTCTGGAGGAAAATGGTTCATTGCCCAGGAAAGTAATTTCCCATGTTAATCTTGGAATTGGTCCCGGCTCTGATCACATATAAAATGACCCAAATGAGGACCAGAGTAATTTCCTCTAGACTGTAAGCTCGTTGTGGGCAGGGGACAAATCTAACAACTCTGTTATGTTACATCTGTTATGTTGCATCTCCCAAGTGCTTAGAACGATGCTCTGCAAGTCTTTAATAAATGCCATTGATGATGATAATGATATTAATCTCTAGACTGTAAGCTCACAGTGGGCAGGGGACATGACTACCAACTTGGTTAAGTGGTGCTCTCCCAAGTGCTTAGTACAGTGCTTTGCACACAGTAAGCATCCCCAAACTCCAACCCCCAAACCCACTCCCCTGTAATGGTAGCAGAGATTAGATTAATAGTCGATTCCATCTCAATTCTGCTTCTAGAGGTAAGCCAATCAAGCAATCAATCATATTTATTGAGCACTTACTGTATGCAGAGCACTGTGCTAAATGGTTGGGAAATACAGTATTACAGATTAGGTAGATATGTTCCCTGCCCATAATGATCTTACAGTCTGGAGGGGGAGACAGGCATTTATATAAATAAACACATAAATAAATAAAAGAAACCACTCAACTCTAAGCTGTAAGATCCTTGCAAGCTGTAAAGTTCTAGAGGGCAGGGATCACATCTGCCAACTCCACTGTAATGTACTTTCCTAAGTGTTTAGTACAGTACTCCGTACACAGTGAGTGCTCAGTATTACCCTTGAGGGACTGATTTTTTAAATGGTATACGTTTAGTTTTTTCTCTGTGCTAAGCACTGGGATAGATACAAGCTAATCGGGTTGGACAAAGCCCATGTCCCATATGGGGCTCACAGTCTTAATCCCCATTTTACAGATGAGATCATTGAGGCCCAGAGATGTGAAGTGACTTTCTCAAGGTCACACAGCAGAGAGGTGTTGGAGCCGGGATTAGAACCCAGGTCCTTTTGACCCTCAGACTATGCTCTTTCCAATAGCCCACACTTTCTCTAAGCATGTCTGTTGGGTTAAAATTCTGGGAAAATACTCCATTGATTCATTATTGGGCAGAAGGGTCTGGGAGTCAGAGGACCTGGGTTCTAATCCTGCCTCTGCCACTCATCTTCTGCATCCTGTTGGGCAAATCACTTAACTTCTCTGGGCCTCAGTTTCCTCATCTGTAAAATGGGGATGAAATCCTACTCTCTGTTGCTTCGACTGTGAGCCCCATGGTGAGATAGGGACTACGTCCAACCTGATAAGCTTGCATCTCCCCCAGCGTTTAGTATATGCTTGGCACATAGTAAGCCTTTATCAAGTGCCATTATTATTGTTTTTATTACAGACTGTGGACTCGCCCATAGAGCAAGTCGGAATAAATCACAAGTTCCCTTGGTGAAGTGAGTTCATTGTATTTGAAAATACCTCAGGCACTGAGGTTTTGTTTGGTCAAAGATGAGAACAGGGGACAGGCTAAACATACGCACCCACTTTCACAAAATCAACGTTAGGAATCACTGTGCCCAAAGCTACCTAACTTATAATGAATCCTTCACATGTCCCTCTTTGCAATCTGCTCAAGTCAAGACTGGGAGAGGAAACGTAGCAGTATTTTTCTTTTAGGTATAACAGTCTGTCAGTATCAAATTCGCTCAGCCAGTAGGGAGCATATAGTGTTGATTTACTGAAAATCTGGGATTATGTTTGCTCCGTGGTGAGTGTAGATTTAAGAGGGGAGAGGTAAGGGGTCTCTGAAAGGTGAGGAAAAACACAAATGAAAGCCAGCGAGGAAAAAAAATAGCTTGACAGTTAAGATACAGTGCAGCAACCGTCAAAGTCTTCTGGAAGCAAAAACCACGAAAGCACACAAGCACACACACACACACACACACACACACACACACACAGACTCACACACTCTCATGTTTCAAGGACTACTTCCAGAGTGTGATCCAGTTTACTGCCTCTTCAAGCAACCCCTCTCTCTTTCTAGAGACCAAGTTTGCTACCTATTCAATTAACCCTTCTGACTTTCTACACTCTGGCCAAAGTATGGTGAAGCAAAACCCCACCCTGACTTCAATACCCAGCAGAAATTTGGGACCGCTGACCCAAATTTGCGTTAGATTTCGAAAGCTGGGTCGAGGCTGAGGCTGGTGAAAATCAGACTGGTTCCGGTATTTGCTCCCACGGATTATTTTCGCTTGGTTCTTTCCTCAGGGATTTGTGCAGATCTCCGTCTCTTTTCCCAGAATCTCAAGTCTCTAGCTCTAATGAACTCTTGTTCCCCACAAATAAATGCCGGCTTCAGCTATTTTCCTCAACCCCACCTAGCCAAATATTGTAAGCTCCTTATGGGCAGGGAACATGTCTGTCAATTCTGTTGTATTGTATTCTCCCAAGCGTTTAGTACAGTGCTCTGATAATGATGATGATGATTGTATTTGTTAAGCGCTTACTATGTGCCAAGCATTGTTCTAAGCTCTGGGGTAGATACAAGGTTATTAGGTTGTCTCACGTGGGGCTCAGGGTCTTAATCCCCATTTTATAGATGAGGTAACTGAGGCATAGTGACTTCTTCAAAGTCACACAGCTGACAAGTGGTGGAGGTGGGATTAGAACTCATGACCTCTGACTCCCAAGCCCAGGCTCTTGCCATTAAACCATGCTGCTTCACATAGTAAGTGCTCGATAAATGTGATTGATTGATTGATTGACTGAGAGTTCGTAGATGTGATCCCTGCGCATATAAAATTTAGAGTTTGCAAGTATCGGCGGAGACTGTGGACATGACAGTAGGAAGAGAGCGTTTTCTAGTTATTGAGTGCATTTTCTAAAACAAAGTTCAGTCCATGTTTTCCCAATCCTCAAGAACCTCCAGGGGTTGCCCGTGCACCTCCACATCGAACAGAAACTCCTTATGGTCGGCTTTAAAGCACTCAATCACCTTGTTCCCTCATACCTCACCTTGCTGCTTTCCTACCGCAATCCAGCCTGTACACTTTGCTCCTCTAATGTCAACCTCCTCACTGTATTTTGCTCTCGTCTGTCTCACTGCCGACCTCTTGTCCATGTTCTGCCTATGGCCTGGAATGCCCTCCCTCCTCATATCTGACAGATGTCCATTCTCCCCACCTTCAAAGCCTTATTAAAAGCACATCTCCTCCAAGAGGGCTTCCCCATCCCTGGGGTGGATACAATCACATCAAGTTGGACACAGTTCCTGTACCATGGTGGGGCTCACAGTCTTCACCCCCATTTTACAGTTGTGGTAACCAAGGCACAGAGAAGTGAAGTGACTTGCCCAAAGTCACACAGCTGATAAGTGGTGGAGCCGGGATTAGAACCCTCCTAAGAGCTTAGTATAGTTCTCTGCACAGAGTAAGCACTCAATAAATACTATTGATTGATTGACTTATCAAACAGAAACTCCTTACCATCAGCTTTAAGTCACTCAATCAGTTCTCCTTCTCCTCCTACTTTAGCTGATGGTTCTCCTATTACAACCCAAAGAATGTGATTCACTCCAACACCAATCTACTCTCTGTACCTTGATCTCATCTTGCCCACATCCTCCCTCTGGCCTGAACTCCCTCTCATTTCTTATCTAATGGATCAGTAATCTCCCCACTTTCAGAGCCCTACTAAAATCAAATCTCTTCCAAGAAGCCTGCCCTGATTAAGCCCTCATTTCCCCTATTCAGCCTTCCGTCTGCATTGCCTATGCACTTGAATTTGTACCCCTTAATCCACTTGATATGCAACCCACCCCCAGCTCCGCAGCACTTATGTACATATATTCTCCCATTTTGCCTATCTTTAATTTATTTTAATGCCCGTCTCCCCATCTAGATTGTAAAATCCCTGTGGGGAGGGAACATAATTACCAACTGTACTGTACTTTCTCAAGAGCTTAGAACAGCACTTAGCATATAGTTAGTGCTCAATAAATATCACTGCTTGATTGATCCCTTCCCTGCCACCTAAGCACTTAAATACTTGTAACACCCTCTCCCATAGCACTTATGTACATATCTTTAATACTCTATTGTTTCCTTCTATCTGTAACATTTAAGAATCCATCTTCCCCCCTAAATGTAACTTCCTTGAAAACAGGGACCACATATGCTACTTTCTATTGTACTCTCCCAAGTGCTTTGTGGAGTACTTCGCGCACAGTATATGCTGATTAAATACTATTGATAGATAGATTTTTTTAATGGCATTTGTTCAGCACTTACTATGGGCCAGGCACTCTACTAAGTCATGGGGTAGATGCAAGCTAATCAGGTTGGGCACACTCCATGCCCCATGTGGGGCTCACAGTCTTACAGATGAGGGAACTGAGGCACAGAGAAGTGACTTGCCTAAGCTCACACAGCAGAGAAGTGATGACGTCGGGTTTAGAACTCAGGTCTTCTGACTCCCAGGCCTGTACTCTTTCCCCTGAGCTATGCTGCTTCTCTTAGTTGATTATATCCCCATAATACTCCCCTGCAGGGCCCCTTTGGAGTTCTAGGTAGGGTCTCAGCCTAGAAACTAGTTAAGTAGCACATTTCCTTCTTAGCTGAGGGTCAAGCTTCTGTTAAGTGGAGGAAGAATGATTTTACCTTTAGATGTACTAAGGCAACAAAAGAGGGGTTCCCTCTCTCCCGGAATATTGGAAAAAGCAAAAAAAAATTATGGCATTTGTTCAAGCCCTTACAAGGTGACACTCACTGTATTAAGCACTAAAGTAGATACAAGCTGATCGGCTTGGACACAGTCCTTGTCCCACATGGCGCTCACATCCTTAATCTTCACTTTCCAGATGAGATCACTGAGGCACAGAGAAGGGATTTGGCCAAGCTCACACAGCAGATAAGTGGCAGATCCAGGATCAGAACCTGTCAGCCCTTCTTACTCCCAGGCCCACACTCTATCTGTGGAGCCATCCTGTTTCTCTGAGTTATTCTCTGGGCCCCCGTGGGGATAGGGACTGGATCCAATTCCCACCTGCATATTCCCTCCCAGTGCTCTGCACACAGTAAGTGCTTAATAAATGATATTATCTCTATTACTGCTACTTCTACTTCCTGCAAAGCAGCTTTATATCATTCATTCATTCATTCAATCATATTTATGCATTCATCTATCCATTCAGTGCTTATTGGGTGCTTAACGCTTGGGAGAGTACAATATAGCTATTAATAGACGCATTCCCTACCCACAACAAGCTTAGAGTCCAGAGGGGATGACAGACATTAATATAAATAAATTAATAAATTACAAATCTGTACATAAGTTCCTTGGGGTTGGTAGGGGGACGAATAAAGGGAACAAGTCAGAGCGACGCAGAACGGAGTGGGATGAAAGGAAAGGAGGGCTTAGTCAGGGAAGGCGTCTTGGAGGAGACACACCTTCAGTAAGACTTTGAAGGATGGAAGGACAGTTGTTAGTAGGGTAAGGACATCCTGGAAATAGCTCTCCTTTAGATCGGGTCATCTCTTCCCTTGGCTCCTCTGCCAGCTCCTTCTGCCTTCCCGTCAATTCACTGCCTCTTCTTCTTATCCATGGATCCAAGGAAACTCCTGAGATTTGAACACATCCTCCGTTTCACTCTCCAACCTATAGCTGGGCCTCGTATCTGCAAAACTCCTCTCGGTCTGCCCTTTGCAGATGAGTTTGCATTTGTACACTCCACTAGAAGCTGCTTTCCCTTTACGCCATCTGCGCTTCGAGGCGCTCATTTCTCTATCCACTTTGAGGTACTCAGCGAGTTGCTGTTAGAGCCCGATGAAGCCTCAATACTGATCCACGACGCCCATGGTCACCGGGAAGACAATCCGCTGAGACGGGTTCGGGTGCGGGGGCTGATTCATCTTCATTATTGGGGCTCTCTAAGAAGGCCAGATTTCTTGTCTTTCAAGGCCCGGAGAGAAAATCCAGAGGTTCGGAGGAGCTATCTGGGTATCTTGACAGATCTGAAAGGCGAATTTGGAGATGACATTTCGCTTGCCAGTGGCTGCTGAAACCCCAGCTGAGAATTATCACCTGCAGGGTGCAATCTGTGGATAATCTAATTTCTGTAGTTGAGCACGAATTATTAATAAATCAGCCAAATGGAGAAAAAGAGAATAAAAGGCTCCCAAAACAGTTCTCCTCTGGAGTCTGATTTAAATCTTCCCATTTCCCACCTGTGGGCCTTCCCCAATTAAACCCTTATTCCTTCTTCTCCCTCTCCCTTCTGTGTCACCCTGGCACTTAGATTTGCACCCCTCTCTCGGCCCCAGAGCACTTATGTACACATCCATGAGAGAAAAGTGGAAAATAGAGGCTGGAAAAGAAGACCTCATCTCATATAAATCTAATCATAATAATAATAAATGTGATATTTGTCAAATTCTTACTATGTGCTATGCACTGTGCTAAATACACTATAATTAGATTGCCAAACATCATTCTAAGTGCTAAGGCAAATATGAGACAATCAGCCCATACTCCCTTTCCCTCATGGAGCTCATAATCTACGGGGGAGGGAGAACAGTTATTTAATCCCCATTTTAGATATGAGGAAGCTGAAACACAGAGAAGTTTAGTGACTTGCCTAGGCAGGCAAGCGGAAGAGCTGGAATTAGAACTCAGGTCCCTTGACTCCCCCAGGATCTCTGAGTCCAGCCTAGTCTCACCCTCTTCAAGGAATTAAAAGCTTTCAAGCACAGTGACCAGAAGGAACATCCAGACCTTGGTCACTAAAGTGGACCCAGAAGAACTCACTAGGAGGCCCTAAAGTGAGGAGAGGAATGTGGAGACTGAAAATGGCTGAAGAGGAAAGAACCATTAAAGTAATATCAAATAGCCAACATGGGGGTTTTGAGAGTCTGCTTAGCTGGGCCTATTTCCTTCAGGGTAGAGAAAACAATGATAATCCTGGTGAGGAAAATTTTGGAGAAAACATGACTGAGCTGGATAGACAAGAGAAAAGAGTAAAGTTGAACCACTGGGCCTACAGCAGTGGATGAGTTAAGTGCTTAGAAATGTCTGCTGTGTGGCCTTGGGCAAGTCATTTCACTGATCTGTGCCTCAGTTACCTCATCTGTAAAATGGGGATTAAAACTGTGAGCTCCCTGTGGGACATGGACTGTGTCCAACCTGTTTAGCTTGTGTCTACCCCAGAACTTAATAAATTAACTGGAACATAATAAGGGCTTAACAAATATCACAGTTTGTTATTATTACTACCATTATTATTACTAATAATAACAAATACTACAAAAAAGTCAGAATCTCTTAGGCAGAAACAGGTCTCTCTCCCCATCCAAAAAATAGATCCATGCATTGGATCAAATACCCTTAGTATTTGCCAGGATCTCTTAAATAAACTAGACTTCTGCAAATTACCCTAAAGAGTTATGGAAGAGAAACAGAAGCTGAGTTACAATTAAATCTTTCAAAACCATGTATCAGTCAATCAATCATATTAATTTAGTATTCAGTGCTTACTGTGTGCAGAGCATTGCACTCAGTGCTTGGGAGAGTAAAATATAATAGAGTTGGCAGACACGCTCCTTGTCTGGAATGAGCTTACAGTCTAGAGAGGGAGAGAGGCAATAAACATAAATAAATAAATAAATCATGGATATTTACATAAAATGCTGTGGGGTTAATAATGTCTGTCTCCCCCGCCAGACCGTAAACTTGTTGTGGGCAGGGAATGTATGTGTTATATTGCTATATTGTACTCTCCCAAGCGTTTGGTACAGTGCTCTGCACACATTAAGCACTCAATAAATACAATTGATTGATTGATGAGTGGAAGAAGAGAAAATGAGGGTTTAGTAGGGGAAGGCCTCTTGGATGCTTTTCCTCAAGCATCCATTGAGTTTGATAACTTTTTCATTAATTCATGTATTTTTTTTTTTAGTCTGATGAGAAAGATATGGTAAGTTTGTCCAGGCTTAAGGTTTCCAGGAACAGTGATTATCTTCCCAGACAAGAGGGAAAGCACAGTTAATGTATGTCTAGGAAATCCTGACTCCAAGCTCATCCAAGTGAAACAAACTTTTAGCAATTCTTTTGGACTTCTCAGGAAACCAAGAAAGTACAATTACAGCAAGGCCTTTCCATGCACTGTTCATTTTCCTTAAAATAAGATTCTTCATTCAGCAGTTTATAAAGAGATCATATATAGATAGAGACATTTCTGACCATGGGTGTTTCAATCAAACAGTGGTATTTATTGAGTGCTTACGATGAGCCCAGCACTGTACTAAACATTTGGGAGAGTACTATACAACATAATTAGTTTCGAGCTAACTGTCCTCCCTGATATCAAGCACTTAATACAGTTCTCTGCAAACAGTAAGAGCTGATTGAGTGACAGTGGCTAGGAGCTCTGCGAGTGGGGGGGGTGCAGGTAGGAGAATGCAACAGAGTTTGTCAGGTGCTCTAGGGGGAAGGGTTGAGTGGGGTAACTAAGTTCTTAGCGGGTGAGAACTCAAGCGCTAAGCAAGGGAAATAGTGTGGAAAGACGAGAGATTTGTGAGGGAAGGCTTCCTGTAGGAGATAGGATTTTAAAAGGATTCCCTAAATGGGAGAGAACAGTGGTTTGCTTAATGTGAAGGGGAATGGAGCTACAGGCAAGAGGACTGTAAGTTCCTTGTGGCCAGGATTTGCTTCTACTAACTCTAAGATATTGTACTTTTCCAAGCACTTAGTACAGCATTCTGCACACAGCAAGCACTCAATAAGTCCCATCGATTGACGGGTTGGTGAAGGGAAGATGAGCGCAAGTGGGGATCGACAGTGAGAAAAATCGAGGCACAGCGAGGAGTTTGGAGTGGGAAGAGCAATTTATGAGGGCTGGGTTGTAGTAGGACAGGAATGAGGATAAGTAGAGGGAAGAGAGAAGATTGAGAGCTTGTTTTTTCAGGAGTGGGGAGACATGAACGGTAAGATGTTTTAGATGCAGAATATGCTGTTGACACACATATCCAATGTCTCCCTGCCCTCAGAAATGGAGACCGCTGTAAAATAACCCTTGGTCTTGAAAGGAACTGGGCTTGTATGTCCAGGAGAGGGTGCAGTAAGACATATTAATGTGAGGCCTCCTCCAGAGCCCAAGCTTTGGAGTGACAGGATGGAATTAAGGAAAGGAAACATGATGGCTGAGTCTTCGGAAAATATTCCTAACAGTGAGGTCTATTAGTCTGTGGAATCACATCCCGAAGGGAAGCGGTGAAAACCCAGCGGATCGAGACGTCGAGGAGGAGACTGGACAAAGTAGTGGAAAAATCAAGTGGGGGAGCGAGCGTGTCCTGGCCGAAGATGGAGGAGATGCGTTAACAGGTTCTTCCAGCGATAATTTTGAAGGATCTGTTTAGGTCTGTGGAGAAATGAGGGGGGGAAAAATTGCCCAGGAGAGAGCATGAGAAAAAAAATCAGGAGTTGAACTGGGGTGCCCTAATTATTTCCACCAATCCAGTCAGCAAATGTTGAATGGGATTGGTTTCTTAATTCAACTTGAGGGGAGGAAAAAAGCAAGGGCCAGGGCAACCCCTTATCCACCCCTCTCAACTTCGGAATATTGGAGAGACCATAAAAGAGTTTTGGCCACATGCAGGGCCTAAAGAGCTCTGCTTCAGATCTTGGTGCTTTCTGCCTGCCTTGGGTCTCCTCACTCTCTCTTCTCCACTGCCTCAGGGGGAAAGGCCAGCCATCCTTCACAATTCACAGTTCATAGTTGTCAGTTCACAATTTGCAGTTAGGGAAGCAGCATGGTGAGGTGGATAGAGCCCGGGCCTTGGAGTCAGAAGGTCATGGGTACTAATCCTGACTCAGCCACTTGTCTGCTGTGGGACTTTGGGCAAACCACTTCACTTCTCTGCATCTCAGTTGCCTCATCTGTGAAATGGGGATTAAGACTGTGAGCCCTATATGGGACAGAGACTTAAGTCCAACCCGATTTGCTTGTACCTTTCCCAGCATTTAGTACAGTGCCTGGCACAGAGTAAGTGCTTAACAACTACTATAATTATTGGTTATTATTCACACTTTGTTCCAACATATGGGAGGGATCTCCCAAAGATGCCTTATTTCCCAAAGCCCGATTCTGCCTGAAAGTGACTAAATAAAACATCCTGAGGGATGGATTTTCAATTTGACTCTGATCCTTGCTAGGGTCAAGAGTTACTTCCACACATCCGGATTCGATAGAGGCAGGGCCCCTGCAAGAGCAAATTCCCACCTTTATCTGTGTTACCGAGTAAGATGCCTCTATGTGTGTGTGCGTGCGTGCGTGCGTGTGTGTGTGTGTGTGTGTGTGTCAGAAATCCTCTCTTCTTCCTGATCTTTTAATTCATGCCGAACTCCTGGGACATCGATTGACAGCAGAGAGGGTCTGATGAGACATTTTCCCGTAGAGATCCAAACAAAAGAAATATTTCCTCCTCAACAGGAAATCCTTAAAAACGCTCCAACCAGACCCTGCTTCATTTCAGGATTCATATCTTTTACTCCCCCTCTAGATTGTAAGCTCACTGTGGGCTGGGAATATGTCTACGTACTCTGTTGTATATTGTAGTCTCCCAAGCACTTAGTACAGTGCTCTGAAAATAGTAAGTGCTCAAGAAATTCGACTGATTGCTTGGCTGTTGGATCTGGGAGACTTTCAGGCTCTCAATTTTTATAGAGCCTCTATTTTCCCATATGAATTCCCTAAAACTCTACTCAGCCATTACCATCAGAGTGGGTATTTTTTCATTTAGAGTATCTGTCACCTGCAACCATGTGCCAGGCACTGTACTAAACACTGGGGTAGATACAAGGTAATCTGTTTGGACACAGTCCATTTCACATATGAGGCTCATGACCTTAACCCCCATTTTACAGATGAGGTAACTGAGGCACAGAGAAGTATAATAACTTGCTCATGTTCCCGCAACAGACAAGTGGCGGAGCTAGGATTAGAATCTCTGACTCAAGGGCTCATTCTTTCCACTAGGTCAACCCCTCTAGGCTTGAAGCTTGTTGTGGACAGCAAAGGTGTCTACCAAATTTAATATTTCATACTCTCCCAAGCACTTAGTACAGGGCTCTGTGCACTATAAGCATTCATTAAATACCACTGATCGATTGATTTCCAGGAGCTCCTCCTCCAAGCTACCCTTCTTTGGTCGCATGCTCCTCTTTTAAATGGGACAGGCACCAGGTTCTGCAGGATGGAACTGACCAGGCAACTGCAGAGAATCCGATATCTTTCCGTGGGTGTCATTTACAGGAATAATAACACCTGGAAGTCTTCCAGGACTTGTAGGAGGGCCAGTTCTCCCCATAGAGCAAATCTGTTTTCCTCAGGAACAAGCTAGGCACAGCCCATATTTAAGGGAAAATCTAGACAAGCAACAGGGCTATTTTGGATGGTCTCCTGAGCATAGATCTTGGAAGGGTTCTCCTCCTCATCTTGGCAGCCCCAGGTAGAGTGAGTCTGAGCTACTTCATAATAACTCGGGTACTCTGTAGTTTTCTAAAGGGTTTGGGAATATCCTTTTGCCTGCAAGATTGTAAATTCCTGGGGCACAATAGAGCTACAACACTGCCCTGATTTAACATCAGAGAGCCAAAGTATTGGATCTTATCCCTGCTTAGAACCCAGGATGAAAAGGCTCATTCGGCCAAGTTCCCTCTAAACTGCAAGCTGGTCGTGGTCAGGGAACATGTCTACCAACTCTGTTGTGTTGTACTCTTCCAAGCACTTAGTACAATACTCTGAGAACGGTCAATAAATACCACTGACTGGCTGATTTTGCTAGAACAGTTTTGATTCATTTCTGTCAAGTCTGATGCTGACAAACAAGCATCCCTCAAATGGCAATGAAACTGAAAAATGTGATGGGATGTCAACTTAGTAGCTGAGGTGACACCCCTGTAGGAAGGAAGTCAGAAAACAAAGGAAACTCCCCATTTTCCTTATTTTCTTCCATCCTACTACTCTCAGCCATGTTTACGATTCCTCCTGGACTGTTTAGAGGGAGTAAATCAAACTTCTGCTCCTCCAGTTCTCCCAATCTGACATATGACCCCACAGACTGTGTGTCATCATTATTAATCAATTAATCCGTGGTTTTGTTGAGTGCTTAACTGTGTGCAGAGCACTATGCTAAGTTCTTGGGAAACTACATACAACAGAGTTGGTAGATATGATCCTTGCTCTCAAGGAGCTGACACTATACAGTGGGATACAGACATTGAAATGAATTAGAGATAAGGGAAATAGTAGAGTTATCTAATCTTGGCCATTTGTTTCATGGTATTTGTTAGTGCTTACTCTGTTCCAGGCACTGTACTAAGCACTGGGATAGTTACTACAGATTCCCAAAAGTTGTGCTTGTTCTTCTACCTGTCTGAACATCTACTGGTCTACTAACTTCTTCTCCATTAGAATTTTTCAGCAAGACAGAACTGATAATACATCCAAAGTCCTGCATGAAAGTATATGTCTCCTTGGTCACAAGCGCATCCTAAATTTATATCTCTCTCAGGGGAAAGAAACTGGCACAACACAAGTCTGAAGACAGGAGGCTGAAAGGGGAAAGCTATTTTAAAGCTGTTCCAATGTGACTTTTTTCTTTTTAAATGGTATTTGTTAAGCACTTACTATGTGCCCGTCACTGTTCTAAGAGCTGGGGTAGATTCAGGGCAGTCCAGTTGGACAAAGTTCCTGACCTATATGGGGCTCACAGTCTTAACTGCCATTTTACAGAGGAGGTAACTGAGGCACAGAAAAATGAAATAACTTGCCCAAGGTCACACAGCAGACAAGTGGAGGAGCTGGGATTAAAGCCCACAACCTTCTGACTCCCAGGTACCTGCACTAGGCAACACTGTTCCTGGCTGGGTGACATCCATTGTGACTGAGTGGTGAATACATTTACTAAAATATGTTCTAAGCTCTATTCCTTGGGGCATGAGCATGTTCGGACTCTAATGGAGCCTGGTCCAGGATGGTATTAAGATGCCTCAATGCCTATCATTGTCACGTCTCTAGATAAATTCTCCCATGACCTTCCCCCCACATCACTGGAATCATTTTCTATTTAATCCCTTTTGAAAAATAGATTCTGTGTCCCTGACCCTTCCCAGCTGGGGTGATCTGGTCAAGCACACCGGGTAAAAATCCCCAATCCTGGGATCTGACGAAGTTTTGGGGTCGGGAAATATATGCAAGCTATCTGGAAGGAGTGTGCCAGAACCAGTCTGCAATTCAGCAAAAGAATGGACCCCCCGACCCTTCACACATCTGCCGTGCATTTAATTCCACATCCACGCCAAGTCTTGAAAGCCCAGGTCAGGGAGACTGGGAGAAAATGTCACATCATGGAATCTGATGGTTGGTGGAGATGAACAGGCTGTGTAGCTGTGCCTACCTTCTTGTTTATTTCCTTCTCTGTTCTCCCCCAAAAAATGAAAGTCCATAAATTTAGAATAGGCACCAATCCTGTGGAGCGTTATGCTCTCTGAGTCTGGAAGGTCCAGTAGGAAAGAAAGCTGAGATTTCCATCAGTGGTATTTATTGAGCACTAAGGGTGTGCAGAGCACTGTACTCAGTGCTTTGGAGAGTACAGTAAAGCAGAATTGGCAGATATGTTCCCTCCCCACAGTGGATTTACAATCTAGAGGTCAGATTAGCACGAGGAAAGTAGCATAGGCTGGGTGGAGTTGCCAAATTTGGGCTGCTTCTAAAATGCATCTCCAGCAATCAGTGGTATTTACTCAGTGCTTACTGTGTGCAGAGCACTGTACTAAGCACTTGTGAGAGTACTGTAGCATTGTTAGACATGATCTCTGCCTTCCAGGATGAACAGAGCAGCAGGGGAGACAGCCATGAAAATTAGTTACAGGGAAGGGGAAGCAATAGAGTATAAAGATAAGTATGTAAACATGCCCTCTTGAGTCCGTGGAAACACCTCTAGCACAGCCTATGAAATCCCTGATCAAAATGATGAGGCCCACATGAAATCCTGGTCTGCCAACCCCAGTATAGACTGAGGAGGATTGTCGGGGACACAGGTGATGATAATGATAATAATGATGATATTTGTAAAGCATTTACTGTAAGCCAAGCACTGTACAACGTGCTGGATTAGACACAACATAAATCAGGCTCATTTGGGGCTCACAGTCTAAGTAGGCAGGAGAGAGGGATTGAATCCCCATTTTGCAGATGAAGGAATTGAGGTTCAGAGAAGTTAAGTGACTTGCCCAAATTCTCACAAGAGGGGTATGATTAGAACCCAGGCCCTTTGACTCCCAGGCCCACGCTCCCTTCCATTAGTCCACCCTACTTCAGTTTTCAGGTTTTTTTAATGGCATTTGTTAAATGCTCCCTAGGTGCCAGGCACTGTACATAGCACTGTGGTAAGGTACAAGCTAATCAGGTTGGGCACAGTCCATGTTGTCCATTGGGCTCACAGTCATAATATCCATTTTACATTTGAGATAACAGAGGTACAGAGCAGTGAAGTGACTTCCCCAAGGTCACTCGGCAGACAAGTGGCAGAGCCTGGATTAGAACCCACGTCCTCTGACTCTCACGCCCGTGCTCTTTCCCTAGACCACATCGCTTCTCAGTTGTTTGCTGAGCCACCAGCTAAGAAACAGCTTCTTTAAGCCAACAGCCTCTTTAAGCAAAAATCTGGGTCATGTACACTGGGGTGGGTGGGTGTCCATGTTTGATGGGATTCAGCAGGTGGTAGATACTATGAAATCCTGTTTTTCTGAGCACAGTGACTTCTTTAAACCTTAGTCAGGAGGGGTACTTTCCTTCAACAAATTAAATCCATGAAAACGTATGCTGCTCACTTCCTTCCCCTTTCCTGCTCACAGATCTTGGCACTGAGTTATCCCCTGGGTCTTTTCTCTTTGATTCTGAAAATGTGAGGTGTGTCTCTGTGGCCTAAACACTTCCACCACTGCCCCAGTGATCGGGACCAGAAATATGGGGTCCCTAGGCTGAGAGGAATGCTCCAGGAGACAGAATGTCTTCCCATGTTTGACTGAGATTGCACTGATGGGATTGGCAGGGCTTGGGCTGGAGACAGTCAATCAGTTAATCGTATTTATTTAGTGCTTACTATGTGCAGAGCACCTCACTAAGCACTTGGAAGAGTACAATATAACAAAATAACAGACACGATCTCTGCTCACAGTGAGTTTAAATTCTAGAGGGGGAGACAGACATTAATACAAATAAACAAAATTACAGATATGGACATAAGGGTTGTGGGGCTGTGGGGGATTGAATAAAGGGAGCAAGTCAGGGTGAAGCAGAGGGAGTAGAGGAAGGGTAAAGGAGGGCTTAGTCAGGGAAAACCTCATGGAGGAGGTGTGTCTTCAATAGAACCTCGAAGTGAGGAAGAGTAATTGTCTGTCAGATATGAAGAGGGAGGGTGTACCAGGTCAGAGACAGGACATAGGTGAGGGATCAGTGGTGAGGTAGACAAGATGGAGGTACAGTGAGAAGGTTGCCAATAGCAATAATAATAACAAAAATACAAAACCACAGGCTGGGCATCCTTCAAATCTAAGTATAAAACTCTGTCAGGTCAGAGGTGATCTGTCCTACTCAACTCCTGAGCTGATGGCTGGGAAACTGGAGAAGAGAATCTTCTGATCACCTTCACCCTCAGCCACCTCGCCTGTCAAACTACCCACGGGCTTACCAGAAAGTAAATCAAGTCTCTGAACCCCAAGAAGCTTCTACTCCCCCCTTGCCTGTTCATCCATTGGTTTGAGGGCCCTCTTGCCTTCTTTTTCCAGCCAGTGAGAATGCCTTCCCGTATCATACCTCTCTTCCATTCTACCTGGCTCAATAATATTGGTATTTGTTAAGTGCTTACTCTGTGCCAGACACTGTACTAAGCAGTAGGGTGGATATAAGCAAATCGAATTGGACACAGTCCCTGTCCCATAAGGGGCTCACAGTCTCAATCCTCTGAGGCACAGAGAAGCAAAGTGACTTGCCCAAAGTCATACAGCAGACAAGTGGCCGAGCTGTGATTAGAACCCATGACTTTCTGACTTCCAGGCCTGTACTCTATTCACTATGCCATGCTGCTTCCCTAATCAGGTTGGACACAGTCCCTATCTCCCACATGGGGCTCGCAATCCAAGTAGGAGGGAAAACAGGTATTGAATCTTCATTTTATAGATGAGGAAATGGTCTCAGAAAAGTTCAGTGATTTGCCAGAAGTTACACAGCTGGCAAGTGGCAGAGCTGGGATTAGAATCCAGGTCATCTGACTCTTAGGCCCTTGCTCTTCCCATAATGCCACACTGCCTCTTTTTGCTTTTATCAGCCAAAGAATTTGTCTGAGTAGTGGGTGTGTGTGGAACCTGTTATTCCCAAAAAACTTTGTTATTCCTGAGAGAGATTCCCTCCCTACTCAGTAGTCAGCCCTAATTAGTTGAAACCCAAATTTTTCTTTTTTTGTGGGGGGGTTGTTATATTTCAGAGGTATGAGGTGGTGACATCAACCGACTAATAGTAACTAATAATTGTGGCACTTCTTGAGCATTTACTATGTGCCTAGTACTTTTCCAAGTGCTAGGGTAGATATATGATAATCAGGGTGGAAATGGTCCCCGTCCCATACAGGACTCATAGTCTACATAGGAAGGAGTAGGTTTTAATCCCTAATTTACAGATGAGGCAACTGAGCCACAGAGAAATGAAGTGATTTGCCCAAGGTCACACAAGCAGACATGTGGCAGAGCTGGGATTAGAAGCCAGGTCCTCTGACTCCCAAATCCAAGCTCTTTCCACTAGGTCACACTACTTCTCAAACCTAATGGGACAATCCCAGAGTACACTAGTATTGAGCCCTAAAATCGTCCCGTCTGTGACCATTTATTCCTGTGGGTTAATTCCCCCTCTAGAATGTAAGACCCTTGCGGGCAGGGAACATGTCTACCACCTCATAATGCACTCTCACAAGCACTTAGCTTGCATGAAGCGCTCAGTAAATAATGCTGATTGATTGGTTAGACATCAGCTCCTTGGTGTTAAAAAACTGAATGTCCACACCACAGAAGTGATTTAAACATCGCACAGTCAATACAATCTTCTGCCCCCAAAGCACTGTTCAATAGCCACTCTTGACTGATTGATTTTAGTCACGTCTTCTTCACTGCCAAATCTGTCCCTCCTGGAATTTGACATCGACTCACTCTCCAAATACAGAGTTTTTATTTCATTGAACTCTAGAGTGGAAGCTTCTTGTGGGCGGGAAATGTGTCTACCAACTCAGTTGTATTGTCCTCTCCCAAGTATTCGGTACAGCGCTTTGCCGACAGTAAGTGCTCAGTAAATACCATTGATGATGATGATGCTATTAATGTCTGTCTCCTCCTCTAGACTCTAGGATCGCTTTGGGCAAGGAACATGTCTATCAACTCTATTGTTTTGTACCCTCCTAAGGGCTTAGTACAGTGTAGTCAATCAGTCAAGGTATTTATTGAGTGCTTATTGTGTGCAGAACATTCATTCATTCAAGCGCATTTATTGTAAGCAAAGCACTGTACTAAATGCTTACTGTACTAAACGCTTGAGAGAGTATAATACAACAGAATTAACAGATGTGTTCCCTTCCCATGAGCTTACAGTCTAGAGGGGGAGAGAGACGTTAATATAGATGAATAAGTAATTTGTAATATATAATTTAAAGATGTATTCACAATTCAGCTGCTGAAGTATTAGAAAATCCACATGTCCAATGCTTTGTCAACAAGCCATTCCCTCCCATAAGAGGTGCTGGTCATCCCTGACCGGTAGAATATGCAATATTCTGAGCAAAGCCAAGGTTTTCCAAACCTTCCCAGCAAGGAGAACAGTGCTGCCTAATGGAAAGAGTTGGAGAACCTCAGTCAGTCGATCATATTTATTGAGCACTTACTGGGTGCAGAGCACCAAACTAAGCGTTTGGGAGAGTACAACATAGCAATAATCAGACACATTCCCTGCCCACATTGAGCTTACAGTCTAGAACCCAGGTTCTAATCCCAGCTCTGCCACTTGCCTCCTGTGTGACTTTGGGTAATTCACTTTACTTTTCTGGGTCTCAGTTTCCTCAACTGCAAAGTGAAGATCCAATACGCGTTCCCCCTCCTTCTTAGACCAAGAGGTCCAGGTGGGACGGGGACCGTGTCCGACCTGATTCTCTTGTAGCTACCCCTTTGATTAGTCTCGAGTAAGCGCTTAGCAAATAGCACCGGTATTATTAGAGATTCCTCAGGGGTTGGGCATCCAAATGTGCTTCTCCCAAAGGAAGGGGAGCCGTACATTTTCCAGATAGCATTGCTGAACTCACAACCGGGAGAGTAAGGAGCTTGGTAAAA
The DNA here is from genome assembly GCF_004115215.2 of Ornithorhynchus anatinus. Taxonomy (NCBI): domain Eukaryota; kingdom Metazoa; phylum Chordata; class Mammalia; order Monotremata; family Ornithorhynchidae; genus Ornithorhynchus; species Ornithorhynchus anatinus. Next base: position 19,825,543 of record NC_041734.1, on the reverse strand, counting down.
TGGGCGCCTCCCATGTGGACATGAAAGACTATCACAAACATATGGTTCATGACTCATCCCCAATAGAAAAAGCAGTGTTTGTTGAATTACAGGAAGATTTCACATGGCAAAGGTACATCTGTTGCTATTTAGGCCCGACATGTATATGGAGATTGGCAAATTGAGCTCTCTGCAGGGATGAGTGAAATCCAAACCAAACCGCAGGATTTTCAAACTTTGAGACTGACTCCTGGGAAGGAAACTGGTCCTTGATCCCTTGAAACTGCGCCCAGATGGATCGGGGTGACATCCAGGGATTCCAGTCCACGAGGAGTCCAGACGAATGAGTCAAACCAGAGAAAGGCCTCCCAGCAGGATGGAGGGGGGAGGGGGCAAGAGAGAGAATCGAGGGGTGTGGATGGGGCCACTGGATGACTTTGGGGTACACCCTACCACCTGGACACAAACAGGACTAGGAGGGAGAGTACAAAAAAACAGAGTTGGAAGACACATTCACTTCCCACAGTGAGTGGGAAGCAGTGTGGCTCAGTGGAAAAGAGCCTGGGCTTCGGAGTCAGAGGTCATGAGTTCGACTCCCAGCTCTGCCACTTGTCAGCTGTGTGACTGTGGGCAAGTCACTTAACTTCTCTGTGCCTCAGTTCCCTCATCTGTAAAATGAGGATTAACTGTGAGCCTCACGTGAGACAACCTGATTACCCTGTATCTCCCCCAGCGCTTAGAACAGTGCTCAGCACATAGTAAGCGCTTAACAAATACCAACATTATTATTATTAGCTTACAGTCCAAAGAGAAGCAGCGTGACTTATTGGAAGGAGTACGGATTTGGAAGTCATAGGATGTGGGTTCTAATGCCTGCTCTGCCACTTGGCTGCTGTGTGACCTTGGGCAAGCCACTTAATTTCTCTGTGCGTCAGTTACCTCATCTGTAAAATGAGGATTAAAACTGTGAGCCCCACGTGGTACAACCTGATTAGCTTGTATCTAGCCCAGTGCTTAGAACAGTGCTTGGCCCATTGTAAGTGCTTAACAAATACCATTAAGGGGGAAGACAGACATTGATATAAATAAATTTCAGATTTGTACATAGTGCTGTGGGGCCCTGGGTCGGGGGAATAAAGGGATCAAACCCAAGGGTGAGGGTGATATAGAAGGGAGTGGGAGAAGAGGAAATGAGGTCTTAGCAAGATCTTGTTATATTGTACTCTCCCAAGTGCTTAGTACAGTGCTTTGCACAGAGTAAGTCCTCAATAAATACAATTGAATAAATCTTGAGGGTTCTGGAAAATGGTATTTGTCCACTCCCCTCTTGTATTCAACAGATCACGACTCTTTCCACTTTCAAAACCACGTTCAATCGATCTTATTTGAGCACTTATTGTGTGCAGTACATTCTACTAAGCGCTTGAGACAGTACAGTACAACAGATTGTAGTGCCCACAACACAACTGCAATTGTCACATAGTAAATTCTTAACAAATACCATAATTATTGTGTGCATTTGACACCATTTAGTACTGTTGGGGGGCACTGTACTCTCTCAAGCACTTAGTACAATAAATGCTTAGTACAGTGCTTTGCACATAGTGAATACAATTGAATGAATGAATGCTCTGCATGTAGTAAACACTCAATAAATACCACTGACTGATCAATTGCACTGTACTAAAGCATATAAGAGAGTACAAAACAACGGAGCTGATAGACATGTTCCCTGCCCACAGCGGGCTTAGAGTCTAGCAGGGAAGACGGATCTGTGATAGTTTTTTACCCTAAATGACCCTGCCGACAGCGTTCCCTGCCTACAATAAGCTTAGAGCCTAAAGACTGTAAGTGGTTATTAATATCACATCTTCTGACTGTTATAATCATCGTATCAACTCCAAGAGGTCTTCCCTGACTAAGCCCTTCTTTCCCCTACTCCCTTGCTGCTGCTTCTCCCCTGCACTTAGATTTGTACCCATTATTCACCCTTCCCACAGCACTTATGTACATATCCGTACTTTTTTTTCAATGTCCATCTCCCCCTCTATACTGTAAGCTTCTTAAATTGTTCCCTCCCAAGACCTCAGTACAGTGCTCTAGACACAGTAAGTACTCCATGAAAATGATTTCACTGATTCATCCAACAAGACTGGGGAGTATTTTTCACCTCACAACCTTCAGTAGGGGAAGAGGAAGCAGAGATTTTTCTCTGTTGGGTACATGGGGGAAGAAAGTTTGCTCAAGGAGTCTGGATAGCTGTTGCTCCTTGAATAGGTTTTCCTGGTTTCTTTTGTCTGAGATTGGAACTCCTTAGAGGGCTCAGTTTATTTGGCCTTCGGTCTGGTGTCCGACAGAGTAGCATGTCCTAGTGCATAAAGCATGGCCTAAGGGGGGTGTCAAAGGATCTGGGTTCTAATTCCTGCTCCATCACTTCACTTCTCTGGGCCTCAGTTACTTCATCTGGAAAATGGGGATTGAGACTGTGAGCCCCATGTGGGACAGGGACTGAGTCCAACCTGACTTGCTTATATCCGCCCCAGGGCTTAGTACAGTGCCTGGCACATAGTAAGGCTTATCAAACACCATAATAATAATAATGTCAATCAATCAATCAATCATTTTTAAGTGCTTACTCTCTGCAGAGCACTGTACTAAACACTGGGAAGAATACAAAATAACAGAGTAGGTAGACACGTTCCCTACCCACAAGGAGCTTATAGCCTACATGGGGAGATAGGCATTACTACAAATCACTAAATTACATAATATATATATATATAGGTGCTGTGGGTCTGAGGGAGGGATGAATAAAGGAATCAAATCTAAGTGCAAGGGAGATGCAGAAGTGAGTGGGGGAAGAGGAAATGAGGGCTTAGATAGGGAAGGCCTCTTGGAGTAGATGTGGCTTCAATAAGGGTTTGAAGGTGGGGAGACTGATCATCTGTCTGATATGAAGAGGGAGAGCAAGTCACTTAATATTTCTTAGCTTCAGTTTCCTTGTCTGTAAAATGGGGACTCAATAGTTGTTTTCCCTCCTACTTAGACTGTTGAGCCCCATGTGGGACAGGAACCTGATAAACTCGAATCTACCCAGAATTTAGGACAGTGCTCGATACATAGTAAGTGCTTGACAATACCAAAAAAAAAAAAATTATCTTGATAATGGTAAAGGCTTTTGGCTCCCACTAGATTACCCAAAGTCAAATCTCATTTTCTGTTGTGAGTATCCTACCTCCATTTTCAATATCATCATCATCAATTAATACTATTTACTGAGTGCCTACTGGATGCAGAGCACTGTACTAAGCGCTTGGGAAAGAGTTGTCAGGCACGATCCCTGTCCACAAAGAGCTGACAGTCATCACCATCATCACCACCATCGTCATCATTTCATTCAATTGTATTTATTGAGCACTTACTGTGTGCAGAGCACTGTACTAACCATTATTCAATGATGTTATCTGTTAAGCGCTTGCTACGTGCCAAGCGCTGTTCTAAGCGCTGGAGTGGATACAAGGTAATCAGCTTGTCCCATGTGGGGCTCACAGTTTTAATCCCCATTTTACAGATGAGGTAACTGAGGCACAGAGAAGTGATGACTTGTCTTAGATCACACGGCAGGCAAGTGGCAGAGCTGGAATTAGAACCCATGACCTTGTGACTTCCAGGCCCGTGCTCTTATCCATTACGCCATGCTTATTTATTGATCGCTCACTGAGTGCAGAGCACTGTACCAGACACTTGGGAGTGTGCAATAAAAGGAGAAGACAGAGCAAATCTAGGATAAAGTCTGCCATTGAATCCTTTTAAATAATAATTTGTGCCCTTAAATCTAGAGAAATCTATTTAAATTCTAGAGTAGTCATTAACCCTTTACACATCATCCCAGCATTCACTGTTTCACAGTGGCTTACTGCCAACCTGAGGCTAAATGAGAACGCTAATTTCCTTGATCTCAGGTGCCTTATAGGAAACAGACACTAAATATAAAAAGCAGAAACATAATAGACTCTAATACAGTTGGAGTGGGACTACTTCAGCTAACTCATTCACTATTTGTTTCTAATCAGCCTCGGTGCAATCTCTGCCTGTCGCGTGTTGTATTACTGCCATTGCTCCGTATGAAATTCAAGTTATTTTTAATATTGTCTAAAGCATCCTCATCTAAATCGACTCCTTCAAGGTCTGCAACGGGAACAGCCAGAAAATCTATTACCCTCAGAATCATGGAAAATGTATTTAACATTCTTATAAATATTGTAGCACCTATTTTGGCGGAATTTCTTTCAGTACTTGATTCAAGTGAAGTCCTCCTTCTGGTATGCTCATGCCTGAACGATAGCAGGAGACATTGACTACTCCTTTTTTTTCATCACTCCCCCCATTCTCCCCGACCCAAAAAGGAGATTTCAGGAATGATTCAGAAACAGGGCTGGAAAAGAATTCCGAGTCTTTGTGAAATGCAGACTCTGAGTTCCAGTGTGGTTGAAAGATTCAGGATTCTGACTGGGATCTGAAAGGAGCAGAAGGAGATGAAGCTGCCAGGACATGATAAATCTTGAGGAGGGAGGGGATGTGCAGGAGACTGGGGCTAAGAAGGAGTCATCTCCTCCTAAGACCTACCTTATACCAAACCAAAAACCATAAAAAAATATCGACCTCATTGCCTGCTACACTAATTACAAATCCCCTTGGTTGGTAAAATACTCTTTGCATCTGGTTGAAAGTGACCATAATTCAAAGTGGGCTGGGAAGAAGTGTTTCCATGAAGAGAGGCCAATGGTGGAGTGAGAAGAAAATGGGGAAAACAATAGTGATAATAATAATCATGGAATTTGTTAAGCACTTACTATGTGCCAGGTACTGTTACTAAGCACTGGGGTGGATACAAACAAATGGGGTTGGATGCAGAGAAATAAGAGAACTTGAAATACCAGTAAAAATAATGACTGTGGCATTTGTTCAGTGTTTACTATTTAGAATTGAGTTTAGGGCCCTCATCATTAACCCCTTCACAACTGCTTTGTGCTCTAAATGTTCACTTGATTTGGGTAGGTCTGTGTCCTTGTACTCTGCAAGTCTATTTGCCAAGAATATTAACTTCCAGGATACAGAGGATCAAGTCATTCCCTTATCTCTCAATCAATGGTGTTTGTTGGGTGCTTAATGTGTGCAGAGCACTATATTAAACACTTGGGAGACTAGAGTACAATAGCCTTGGTAGACACCATCCCTGTCTTTAAGGAACCTATGATCTAGTTGCCAAAATACTAACTTATAGGATGCAAAGGATCAAACTATCAATCACTCAATCAATCATATTTATTGACTGCTTACTGTGTACAGGGCACTGTACTAAGATCTTGGGAGAATACAACACAACAATATACCAGATACATTCCCTGCCCACAACCAGCTTACAATCTAGAGGGGAGAGACAGACATTAATATAAATAAATAAATAAATTATGGATAGGTACATAAGTGCCGTAGGTCTGGGTGATACAGAAGGGACTGTGAAAAGAGGAAATGAGGGCTTATTCAGGGAAGGCCTCTTGGAGGAGATGTGCTTTTAATATGACTTTGAAGTGGAGTAGAGTAATTGTCTGTCAGATATGTTAGGGGAGGGCATTCCAGGCCAGAGGCAGGATGTGTGGAAGAGGTAGGCGGCAAGATAGATGAGATCAATGTACAGAGAGTAGGTTGGCATTAGAGGAGCGAAATATACAAGCTGGGCAGTAGGACAGTAGAGAGGTGAGGTAGGAGCAGGCAAGGGGATTGACGGCTTTAAAGCTGAGGGTAAGGAATTTCCATTTGATATGGAAGTGGATGGGCAGCCACTAGAGGATCATGAGGACTGGGGAAACATGCTCCGAACCATTTGTAGAAAAATGATCTGAGCAGCAAAGTGAAATTTGGTCTGGAGTGGGAAGAGACAGGAGGCAGGGAGGTGTAGCAAGGAGGCTGACACAGTATTCAAGGAGGAATAAGATAAGTGCTTGAATTAATGCAGTAGCAGTTTGGAAGGAGCAGAAAGGACAGATTTTAGCATTGTTGTGAAGTTTACTGATGGACTGAATATGTGGATTAAATGAGAGCGAGCAGTCAAGGATAATGGCAAAGGTAAGGGTTTGTGTTAAAGGAAGGTTTGTGGTGCCGTCTACAGTGATGGGAAAGTCCGAGGACAATTCCCTTAACTATCATTCAGTGGTATTTGTTGAGCACTTATTCTGTGCTGAGCACTGTGCTAAACTATTGAGAGGCATAACGGATAGAACATGGCCCTGGAAGTCAGAAGGATCTGCGCTCTAATCCCCCTCCTCCACATGTCTGCTGTGTGACCTTAGGCAAGTCTCTTAACTTCTCTGGGTCTCAGTTACCTCAGCTATAAAATGGAGATTAAGACTGTGAGCCCCATGTGGGAAAGGGACTCTGTCCAACCTGATTAACTTGTAACTACCCCAGTGCTTAGAACAATGTTTGGCAAATGGTAAGTGCTTAACAAGTACTATTATTATTATCATTATTATTATTATTTTTGTTATTACAGTAGTCTTGGCAGCATGATCCCTGTTCTCAAGGACTTACAATCTAGTTGGGGAGAAAGACATGACATAAATAAATTCACCCAGCTCCAGGGTTGAAAGTCAAGCAAACTCATTGGGCCAGCTTCCTAGAATCTCCTTGGGATAGTGACCAAAGTAGGCCTTAGGTCTCTGGTCTCCTATTTTCCACCTCCTACCCTGAAAAATGGAATGATCTAGAAGTCTCCTGAGGAAAAGCCAGCCCCACCAATTGAGCTGCATGTCGACGTAACAGTGACACTTCTCGATATCCTGACCCTTTCTTTGCCTTCGAAGTGATTCTCAAAAAACTGCCAGATGCAGATCAGGCACGAGATCTCCTCCTCCTTCTCCTGCTCACCGGTGGCATTTATTGAGTGCTTACAATGTGCAGAGCACTGTACTGAGCACGTGGAAGAATACGATACAACAGATTGGCAGAAATGCTCTCTGTGCACAACTGTAAGCTTGCTGTGGGCAAGGGAATGTGTCTGCTGATTGTGATATCGTATTGTCTCAAGTACTTAGTACAGTGCTCTGCACACAGAAAGCGACCAATAAATACAGTTGCCTGAATGACTACTGTCTATCTTACCATGGACATGGAAAGAGCACAGGTCCCGGGTGTCAGAGGACCTGGGTTCTAATCCTAGGTCTGCTGCTTGTGTGCTATGAGACCTTGGGCAAATCACTTCACTTCCCTCTCAGTCATTCAATCAATGGTATTTATTGATTGCTTACTGTGTGCAGAGCACTGTAGTAAGTGCTTTTGGAAGGGTACGATACAGCAGAGTTGGTAGACATTTTCTCTGCCCACTATGAGCTTCCAAAAGAGACTGTTTCTTGCTCAAGGCCCACTTTAAATTGACTCTCTCCTCGAGGAATAATAATGACCTTCTTCAAGAAGACCCTGAGGGAGAGGGCGATGGAGAGGAGGGAATCCTTCTCCCTTGTGGAAGAAATTGAAATTAGCCTAATTAGATTTTTCTGAGCACTTAGATACCACAGTGATAGACCCCCATCTAAATGCATAGATAGGAAAAGAATGCAAATGTGTGAGACCACTGATTTAGTTCCAAGACAATACTCTTAATTAACTGCAAACTGTTTAAATATATAACATTCCCAACATGCAGTCACCTATATAGAGCTCTTCATGTGAGCACCTCAAAAGCAGAATACGAAGGAGCAACCAGAAGCTGCGTGGCCTAGTGGAAAGAACACAGGCCTGGGGAGTCAAAGCAACTGAGATCTAATCTTGGTGCCTAATCAGATTGAATTGCTCTGTTCACTGGGTGAGGGGGTGAGGATGGGGCAGGGACACCCGAATAAATGTGGTATTTGTTAAGCATTTACTATGTGCCAGGAACTGTACTAAGCACTGAGCTGGATACAGGCAAATCGGGTTGCACACAGTCCCTGTCCCACGTGGGGCTCACAGTCTCTATCCTTATTTTATAGATGAAGTAACTAAGGCCCAGAGAAATCAAGTGTCTTGCTCAAGGTCACTCAGCAGACAAGTGGCGGAGCCAAGATTAGAACCTAGGACCTTCTGACTCCCATCTTCCTGATATAGAGTCATTGCTCAATCAAGCGTGGCTTAGTGGATAGAGCATGGGCCTGGGAGTCAGAAGGTGATGGGCTCTAATCCCGGTTCTGCCACTTGTCTGCTGTGGGATCTTGGGCAAGTCACTTCATTTCTCTGGGCCTCAGTTTCCTCATCTGTAAAATGGGGATTAAGACTGGAGCCCCATTTGGAACAGGGAGTGTGTTCAACCTGATTTGCTTGCATTCCCACCCAGTGCTTGGTACAGTGCCTGGAACATTGCTATAATCCCCCAGTTATTATCATGGACTGCTTATGGTCAGCCTCAAAGGTAATCCTGTATGGAAAGATTATTATTATTATTATTAATAAAGCACTGCTGGAAAGAACACCATGAGACACCAGAGTAGGGTCTGGCAGATATGGTAGAAAGTGAAAAAATGACTGAAAGCTCTGTAAGCTCACTGTGGACAGGGAAAGTGTCTGCTATTCAGCGCTTAGAAGAGTGCTTGGAACATAGTAAGCACTTAACAAATACCATCATTATTATTATATTGTACTCTCCAAAGCTCTTAGTACAGTGCTCTGCACACAGTAAGCACTCAATAAATACGACTGATTAACTAAAGGACAGGTGAGAAGTCAGAAGCAGCTTGGCCGAGTGGATAGAGCATGGGCCTGGGGGTCAGAAGGACCCAGGTTCTAAAGCCGGTTCTGCCACTTGTCTGCTGTGTAAAGTATCACTTTACATCCCTCTAGACTGTAAACCCATTGTGGGCAGGAATTGTCTCTCCTTATTGCTGTTTTGTACTTTCCAAGCACTTAGTACAGTGCTCTGCACAGAGTAAGAACTCAATAAATATGGCTGAATGAATGAATGAATCTCTGGGCCTCAGTTACTTCATCTGGAAAATGGGGATTAAGACTGTGAACTCTATGAGAGGCAGGAACTGTGTCCAACCCAATCTTGTATCTACTACAGTGTTTAGTACAGTGCTTGGTGCATTGTAAGCACTTAACAAATACTGTGAAATCAAACGACTCCAATTCCCTGTTTATCAGGGTTTATCAATGCCATTGATTGAATGATTGAGAGGGAAGTGAAGTGATTTGCCCAAGGTCTCATAGCACACTAGCAGCAGACCCAGGATTAGAACCCAGGTCCTCTGACACCTGGGACCTGTGCTCTTTCCATGTCCATGGTAAGATAGACAGTTAGTCATTCAGGCAACTGTATCAATCGCATTTATTAAGCACTTACTGTGTGCAGAGCACTGTACTAACCACTTGGGAGAGTACAGTATAACAATATAGTAGATACATGTCCTGCCCACAGTGAATTCCCTTGCCCACAACAAGCTTACAGTTGTGGACAGAGAGCATTTCTGCCAATCTGTTGTATCGTATTCTTCCATGTGCTCAGTACAGTGCTCTGCACATTGTAAGCACTCAATAAATACCACCAGTGAGCAGGAGAAGGAGGAGGAGATCTCGTGCCTGACCTGCATCTGGCAGTTTTTTGAGAATCACTTCGAAGGCAAAGAAAGGGTCAGGATATCGAGAAGTGTCACTGTTACGTCGACATGCAGCTCAATTGGTGGGGCTGGCTTTTCCTCAGGAGACTTCTAGATCATTCCATTTTTCAGGGTAGGAGGTGGAAAATAGGAGACCAGAGACCTAAGGCCTACTTTGGTCACTATCCCAAGGAGATTCTAGGAACCTGGCCCAATTGCCTGTATTGAGCATGGCTGAAGTCACATGGAAAAACAACCCAATAGAGAGGATGACCAAATCTCATTACGGGCAGAGAATGTGTCATTTATTGTTCGATTGTACTCTCCCAAGAGTTTAGTACAGTGCTTTGCACACAGTAAGCGCTCACTAAATGCGATCAACTAACTGACTAATTAGTAATTCAGCACAGCCTCAAATTCCCCATTCAAGTTAAAATCTCTTTCGGTGAAAACCTTCCGGTTCGTTTCCTAATGAAAACTGCATTTTACTATAGCAGTCTCTTCCCAACAAGACCATCCCTCTCAAAAAACCGAAGAGTAATTAAACCATATTTGCTAGGGTGAACTTAGCCCCTCTTTACATAATTAATAAGTAAGAATTATGGTATTTGTTAAGCACTTTTTATATCTCAAACACTATACTAAACACTGGTGTAGATAGAGGGATACAGGGATTTGGACATAGCCCCTGTCCTTCATGGGGCTCACAATGTAAGGGGGAGGGGGAATCAATCAGTTGATTGATTGGTGGTATTTACTGATCACTGTAAAAAGCATTTGGGAGAGTAAAGTACTATGATTACCTGCTCACAACGAGCTCACAGTCTATAGAAGCAGGATGGCTTACTGGAAAGAGCACGGACTTGGGAGTCAGAGGACGTGGGTTCTAATCCTGACTCAGCCACCTGTCTGCTGTGTGACCTTAGGCAAGCCACTTTACTTCTCTGTGCCTCAGTTACCTCATCTGCAAAATGGGGATTAAGACTGTGAGCCCCACCTGGGACAACCTGATTACCTTGTATCTACTCCAGCGCTGAGACAGTGCTTGGCACATTGTAAGCATTTAACAAATACCATCATTATCAGAGGGGAGAACAGGTATTTAAACCCCATTTTACAAACGGGGGAACTGAGGCACCGACACAGCAGAGCTGGGATTAGAATCCAGGTCACCTGACTCCCAGGTCCGGGCAGTTTTCACTAAGCCATGCTTTGCTAAAGCCATAAGAAGCATCTGTATTATCCACATTTTACATTATTCACGGTATTCCGGTTCCCGCCCACATGGATAATCAAGGCTCTACTAAACAACATTTTAAACGCGTTTGGGTTAAGGTATTTTACAGCACCCTCATGGGGAATAGAGAGAAGGTAGACTCCTTTGAAGATTTTCAGCCTGATCTGAATGTCACCGATATACATTTGACTTTGGAGGCCAGGGACTGAAAAAACACTGACCTGCAGAAGAATCTAAATGCCAAGTATAATGAGTTCCCGGGTAAATCCCTTGGTGATCTCAGAAACAATTTAGGTAACATGAGGCTCAAAAACAATAAACTCTGTATGTTGAGAAAAATAAGATTCAAACCAAGGAAGTGCTTTTCCAGATAGACCAATACAAGTCTTCGTCAGCTGCAATAAAAGCTCTTGGTTAACGGTATCAAATGCCACAGAGGTGGCCAACGGTAGCAAGAAGGAAATAAAACCCTGGTCATTAGACACAGCAGACCCATGCAAGGGTTGTGGTACGGTCATAAACCGAATAAAAACCAGATTGATTGAAATTTTCTATATAAACTGTAGATATGGGGTCTTTTGGTAGCAGTGTGCTGAAGGCAAACTACTCATTAACTGAGGAGAAATAGGATAATCAGCATGTTCTTCCCCTAAAACATCCAGGGAATTTCAAAGTTGGTACCAACCTTATTTCCACACTAGAAGAATGTCCCAGTGGAAAAGAAAAGGAGGAAGAGGGCAGGGATGAAATAATCAAAGTCTTGTGAACTTGGGAAGCAGCATGGCCTAGTGGAAAGAAAACATTCCTGTAAGTCATAGGATCTGGGTTCTAGTTCCGAATCTACCACTTGCCCGCTGTGTGATCTTGGGTAAATCACTTAACCCTCTCTGTGTCTCAGTTTCCACCACTGTAAAATAAGGATTTTTACAGTGTTCTCCCTCTTACTTAGACTGTGAGTTCCTCGTAGGACAGGGACGGTGTCCAACTGTCCAACTGATTAACTTGTAATCAGTCCAGCGCTTAGAACAGTGCTTGACAAATAGTAAAAACTTAAGAAGTACCATAAAACAATTATCTCAAGGGCAAAATAGTCTCTAGGGATAGTAAAGTGTCATAATCTCTGTCTAATACATCCCACCAGTTCCAGGTGGTCTTGGTTGAAGTAAAAGAAAAGGAATAGATTGGAAATTCCTAAGAGGGCAGGGACCCTATCTTCCAATTCTATTGTACTCTCCCGAGTGCTTAGGGCAGTGCTCTGCAGATAGTTAGCACTCAGTACCACGGATTGATGGCTATGACCATCACATATTGATGTCATCAGGCTTGTTGTCTGCACCAAACCCAGGAAGATTCAGGATTCAGAATGAGAGACTATCCATCAATTGATCCATTGATGGTATTGATTGAACACTTGCTATAGCAGATCACTGGACCAAGCACTTGGGTGAGTACAATAAAACTGCCTTGGCAGATGCATTCCCTGCCCACAGTGAGTTTATAGTCTAGAGAGACAATTTAGGAAGCATAGTTTATTCAGTCGTTCACCCATTCGATTGTATTTATTGAACATTTATGGTGTGCGAAGTATGGTATTAAGCAGTAGGGCGAGTACAATAGTACAACAATAATAATAGTACCAAGTAAGGACTGATAGGGCGACTTACCCCCATAGTCTTTCGAAGGAGACAGTGGACAGAGGAAGCTGGTTTTTTTTTTTCCTCCACTGATGCAGTATTGCAAAGAATGGGCATAAACTCCAACTGGGGAAAGTTAAGTTGAAAAAGTGAAAATCTTTCTTAAACAGACTGAGTTGTGAGACCATACTTCTCCTCCTCCTCTTCTTCTCCCTCTTCATCCTTCTCCTCTGCCTTCTCCTCCTCCTCCCCCTCTTCCTCCCCCTCCTTCTTTTCCTTCTCGTTATCATCATTACCATCAGTATCTTGCTATCACCACCACAAACATCATCAGGAATGACAAAACAACGACTGAGTTGAGGGCACAGGACTAGATAATTAGGGGAAATTCAGAGTAAATAGGTGATGACTGCCCTTCTCCTGCAGATTATGGAGAAGAAGCATGGCCTAGTGGATAGATACATTTATTCAATTGCATTTATTGAGTGCTTACTGTGTGCAGAGCACTGTACTAAGCGCTTGGGAGAGTGCAATGTAACCCGGGCCTGGGGAGTTAGAGGACCTGGGTTCTAATTGCATCTCTGTCTCTTGTCTGCTGTGTGACCTTGGGCAAGTCAGTTGACTTCTCTGGGCCTCAGTTACCTCATCTGTAAAATGGGGATTAAGATGGTCAAATCCTCTGTGGGACAGGGACAACCCCCTGTTATCTTGATTTGAGAAGCAGCATGGCCGAGTAGATAAAGCACAGGCCTGGAAGGCAGAAGGATCTGTGTTCTAATCCCGGCTCTGCCAATTGTTTGCTGTGGGACCTTGGACAAGTCATTTCACTCCTCTGGGCCTCAGTTACCTCATCTAGAAAATGGCAATTAAAACTATAAGCCCCTTGTGGGACAAGGACTGTGTCTATACTGATTAACTTGCATCTACCCCAGTGCTTAGAACAGTGACTGGCACATAGAAAACACTTAAATGCCATTCACAACAACAACTTGCTCTAGTGCTTAGTACAAGTGCTTGGCACATTGTAATCGCTTAATAAATTCCATGCAAAAGACCAACAGACAAAAAATGATGTAAAATACTTAAGAGCATGAAAGCATGTGCAAATAATAAAAACAAGTGGATGAAAAAAATCAAGGGCAAATAATCAAACAGATAAGAAAGCTGAGACAGTTGATAGGCATAATGATATTTATGAAGTACCTTCTCCAAATCTGAATGAGAAAGCAAAGTTTCTGGATCTCAATCCTTTATTCTGGGAAAGTCTGCTCCTGGAGACTTGGAACTGTTCAAGAGTCTGGCTCACATTTCCAATGTCCATCTACTCCATCTTGTCTATCTCACCACCCACCTCCATCTTGTCTATCTCACCACCCACCTCTCATCTAAATCCTGCCTCTACCCTGGAACGCCTTCTCTCTTTATATCCAACAGACAATCCCCACCTCCTAAGCCTGATTAAAGGCACATCTACTCCAAGAGGCCTTCCCCAACTAAGACCGCATTTCCTCTTCTCCCACTCCCTTCTGCATCACCCTGGCACTTGGAATGCATCTGCCAAGGCAGTTGTTTTGTACTCATCCAAGTGCTTGGTCCATTGATCTCCTTATAGCAAATGTTCAATCAATACCACTGATGGATCAATTGATGGACAATCTACTCTCACTCTGAATCCTGAATCTTCCTGGATTTGGTGCAAATAATAAGCCTGGCGATGTTAGTATTGGACCCTTGGTGGAGTGGAGTGAGTGAGTGTCACTCTCTTGCATGCTGGTAAAATAAGTAAAAATCCTTTCACAGTAACGTTGGTGATCAGAGCTGTGGTTCGACTTCTACTATGTGTCTCTCGAGGCTTCCCCACTCCAGAAAGGTCCTGGTTGGTATGAACTAGGTTTCACGTGACACTTCTGACTCCCAGGCCCGTGCTCTATCCTCTACACCATGCTGCTTTTCACTCTGGGATTTCTTTCCTATCCACTGAGGGGCTTTTATGCTCCCAGACGTATTATCGGGGGTCTCAACTTAACCCTAGGGTTAAGAAGGAATTCTGGTCTCTTTTTTGCCCAGATTGGTCAGGGCTGTCACCCAGTGTGGAAAGACAGGATGGAATGACTGCTTGAGAACATAGTCACAGTTGCTGCTGCTATTTTGATGGTCAGCCTTTGCTGCTCCCATCCCCAGAGGCCCCTGAGTGCAAAACTCTAAGTGCCGGAGTCCTGAGTTCTAATTCTGACTTCTCTGCTTACCTGCTGTGTGACCTTGGGCTGGTCACTTCACTTCTCTGGACTTCAGTTTCCTCATCTGTAAAACAGGGTTTCAATATCTGTTCTCCTTCCTATTTATACCATGTTGGTCAGGGGCTGTGTTGTATCTGCATATGCTGTATCTACTCCAGGGTTTAGTTTGCCATATTGTAAGTAATAAACAAATATTATTATTATTATTATTATTTTTTAACTTGGGAAATGGGTGGAGGGAGAGGCCTCGGGTGTCTGAAAATCTGGCCCTCTCTAGGGCAGGCAGCTGAATCATCATTAATGGTATTTATTGAGCATTTACTGCGTACAGACCACTGTACTAAATGCTTGGGAAAGTGCAGTACAACAATCGTTCAATCGGTGATATTTATTGAACAATTACTATACTCCAAGCACTGTACTAAGAGACTGGGAGAGTACAATATAAGAGAGTTAGCGGACATGTTCCCTGCCCACAGTGAGCTTACAGTCTAGAGGAGAAGACAAACAATGTAGTTGGAAGAAGTATTCCCTGCCCACAGGAGCTTACCATCTAGAGGGTATTCACCAGCTGGATTCACTCCTGCTCCTCAGCTGAAGGTCCAGACCATTAATGGCATCTGGCTGCAGTGATAGCTTGCCTTGGCCATCCTATTCCTGCAGACAGAGATCAGTACGCTTGCCTCTTTTCTGCAGGACCTGAATCAGAATCATTTCTCAATCCAGAGCTTTATGACACAATCACAAGTTATTTCAAACCACCACCAACATATGTGGAGTTATAACCCATATTACCAACTCCATATTTATTTTGTTTTTATACAAGATGTAGTCTGGAAAATCTAATTTTTTTCCAACCAAACTGCCGTTGTATGCTTAACATTAACCTTTCCTGGCAAATGTCATTAGCTGCTAATTAAGAGGTTGATTCGCAGATTGTATATCTTACAAGAGAATTGATTTGTGAATGCTTACTAGGTGTTTATCAACCTGCATCACGCCTATTGGTGGAGAATGAGCCTGTTGCATTTTAATTTCCTCAACAGTTTCCCACTTCTTCACTTAGTTTTGTATGTGAAAATAAAAGGAAAGGGAAAATGTGTAATACTGTACATGATATCTGGAGAAAAAGGCCATGTGAAACCAGCTGGATGCAAGAAAGCATTCAAATCAGTGCACAGTTGATTGGATTTATTTTTCGTTTTTGCTAAGAGTCAGGGTTTAAGGAATTATTTGATACATATGAACAGGTGTGATGGTAACTTTATCTAGGCTATGTGGATATGGATGTTGTTGGTAGAAAGCTGGGATGGATGGGACATGATGGATCAACTATTTTATTGGTCTTCCCTGTCCGTTTCTGATCTGCCAAGGCTAGTTAGCAGTCTTGTCCCCCCGGATGGCCTTTAAGGTTTTCCGAGAAACGGGCCCGTTTCTTAAAATAAGACCTTTAATCAAAGAAATAGAAGGTTCACTCAGTCTGCTGTAAAGGATTCGGTAACATAGAGGACATTTTCACAGGACTTTTTAATATAATTTATGAATATTTGCTAGCAACATAATTGTCTTTTCTGCTGACATTTTCAAAGCAACGCTGTGATTTGTTGGGTCTCTAGAGAGTCCGGCTACAAAACTGATAATTATATTAAATATACATAGACAATAAAGAGTGTGTTTACATAACTATGCCCATAAATATCTGATTGAACAGTCATTGTTCTCAAACCCCTTTTAGGCAGCTCTCTGAGGGATCCAGGTCTAATGACATGATGGTTTAAAAGATGTTGCTCCGTCTTGTTCCATATTTAATTAACTTTCCTTTTTTAAACTTGCGATGGCAGAGACAATAACAAATAGCTTTGAAAAGAGAGAGAGCTTTGAAACATGAGTGAGACCTTGTCAAGCAAGCTTTGGGGGGGTTCATGCTCCAGAAGCCAAGAGGGGGCCTGTTGACTCCAAGGATTTCATTAGTGAGGAAGCCAGGCACCCTCACACCCACGGTCTCAGACACACAGATTGAATAAACATCCAGACCCACACACACGGAAACATGCAGGTACACACAAATACACCCCTATGTGCTCAGACCCCCATGTACGCACCCAATCACACACCCAGGCACACTTGAATCTGCAAACATTCACAATCACACCCATGCCCTCATACCCTTTGGCGTATGCACAAACACTCACCCATACCCAAGGATTCCAGCACATATGTACACACACAAACACACATCCACCCTCACAAACACATGCTCATACACACTCAAATACACACCCACAGTCACACACATATGGAAACACAAACACATTCACCCTCTCATGATCTCAGATACCTATGTACATACGCTCACACTCTCACACTCAGACACAAATGTACAACCACACTCCCATCCACCTTCACACATATGTAGATACATTCACAAAAACACTCATGTAAACACACCCACACACTCAGACACAAATGTACAGACATACCCACATTCAGAGAAGCAGCCTGGCGCAGTGGAAAGAGCACGGGCTTTGGAGTCAGGGCTCATGAGTTCGAATCCCAGCTCTGCCACTTGTCAGCTGTGTGACTGTGGGCAAGTCACTTAACTTCTCTGTGCCTCAGTTCCCTCATCTGTAAAATGGGGATTAAGACTGCGAGCCCCACGTGGGACGGCCTGATTCCCCTGTGTTTACCCCAGCGCTTAGAACAATGCTCTGCACATAGTAAGCGCTTAACAAGTACCAACATTATTATTATTATTATCAAACACAAGTACACCCCCACTCAAACACACTCACATCCAAATTATCAGACACATATGTACCTATTCAAAGACACACGCACATTCACATATACTCATATATACACAACCATTTTCAAACATGCTCTCACACACTCAATCACTCGCACACACATTATTCAAACATGCTCAGATACAAATACATATCACTGATACATTCAACTCCACCCCAGATAAACACCTGAACATATTCAGAAACGTAGCTGAACACAATAGTGTCCAACCCATACATGTCTACAATGATCTTCCTCTTTAAAAAAATGTCAAATTTGCCAGAGTTGGAAAAGGGGAATGAGCAGAGTCAGAACAATGTTTAATTTACCTTATTGTTAAGTCTCTCTGTAGCCAGTGGACCAAGCAATTTTAAGAGAATGGTACATTTACCACAAAATCGTAAATATCTTTTGAACATTAATTGAATAGTAATGTGTGATTGAATACATTAGAGTGGAATTAGCCCCCTCTAAAAAGAAATATAAAAGCAAACTAATTTAATGAGTCCTTTTCCAGGTTCAGAAGATGAACTCCTGCTTACAGCAAAACACAATATTCTGTTTGGGGTTGAACTATTTCTTATTGTCATCAATTATGATTCATTTACTTTTAGATGTCTGGATTGTCATAATATTAACATTTGTACGTCTTTTCCTTTGCAGACTGTGGGAATCTGTTGTGACATCTCAATAAAGCAGGATTCAATCAAGGTGTGAAGGAATTGTTAATCTCGTTATAAATAGAAAGTACCATATGGCACAGTGCAATGGACACCTCCTTCTTGGTTGAAAGCAGTGTTAGGGAAACGAGGCAAAAGGAGCTTTAGAAATAGTGAGCTCACGACACTGGGATTGAAATTACATTAGCTCCAGGAAGGCAGAAAGGACTGTGGGATATTTTTGCCTGCATCCTGAGAACAAATAGAGATCCACATACTTTTAGTTTTGAATCAGCAATTGAAAGAGGAAGAAGGGAGTCATGGATAAACCAGTCCATGGGGCAAGTGGCTGATTTCTTCATCCTGGAGGTCTTTCCTCTCCTCAGTTTCAAATACTGCCCTAATAATAATAAAATGATGATAATGACAATAGTGCCTCTTATTAAATGTTTAGTACATGCACTGTACTAAGCACTGGAGTAGATAATTTTTAACAGCAATATTCTTGAATCCTCAATTGGATGATGGGGTGACCCGACCAGGAGAGGAATCCTAACTGCCTCTTGGAGAAGGTGACTTTGAAGGTAGGGAGGAATGTGGTTTGGTGAGAAGAATAGGATGTCCAATGTGCAGAGGGTTTGAAACGGGAGTCTTGAGAGCGAGAGACAACTTAGGTTGAAAATCAAAGAGTGCAACTTGGATGGTAGCCCCAATCTTTATAAAGCCATCATGACATTCATATATTTATTGCCTTTAAATATATGCTCTGGATAGCTGTTTGCTAAGTCACTGATTGACTGGGAGAGGAGACAGCAGAGGAAAGAGAGAGGTGCAGTTGTAAACACTAGAGGAGAAGTTTGGAACTGACGGTTGGCTGAGATTTTGTCACATGCAAGAACTGGAAACCCACTGTGTGCAGCATGATATATTCGGATCAATATTTTAGAAAGCCGACGTGCGTAGTAGTTATAGGATAGACTGAAGAAGAAGCACATTTTTATGATCTATTTCCATTTCTTCTTTCTGTAGTCTAACGTCTATCTCTCTCATTAGACTGTAAATTTCTTGAGGGCAGGAATCATGCTTACAGATGAGGTAACTCTGTACTCTCCCAAGCACTTAATACAGTGCTCTGCCCATAGTAAGCACTCAGTAAATACTGTTAATGCTGCTAGTGTTTCAGTTGCTGCTGCTGATTGACTGACAGGATTAGAGGAGGGTCGGGGCCAATGACCAGGCTGGGATGTAAGGAAGGCTGGAATAAAGCCAGCGATAATACGTGTGGAAAGGAAGCACTGTGGCCTAGTGGAAAAAGCAGGAGCCTGAGAGTTAGAGGACCTCGGTTCTAATTCCAGCTGTGCCACTTGTACAGTCATTCAATTGTATTCATTGAGCACTTACTGGGGTGCAGAGCACTTGTCTGCTGTGTGACCTTGGGCATGTCACTTAGCTTCTCTGTGCCTCAGTTTCCTCATCTGTACGGTGGGGAGTAAAACTGAGCCCCATATGGGTCAAGGGACTGTGCTCAATCTGATGAACTTGTATCTACCCCTGTGCCTGGCACAGAGTAAGCACTCAACAAATACCACAATTTACCATTATAATTATTATCATTAATCCCATTCTGCCACTTGCCTGTTTGGCTTTGAGCAAGTCACTTAACTTCTCTATGCCTTGGTTTCTTCAATTGAAAACTTGGTATTCAATACCAGTTCTTCCTCCTATTTAGATTGCAAGCCCCATGGTTATCTCATATCAACACAAGCACTTAGCACAGTGCTTGACATATAGTAAGCACTTAACAAATATGAAAAAAGGAAAGATGGTAGGTCACTGAACCACTGAAAAGAGCCAGAAGATTTTGAAGACAGACTGAATGTGGGAGGTAAATGTTAGAGAGGAGTCAAAGATTGATTTTCCAATTATTGTTGACAACACCACCATTCTTCCCGTCTCACAGACAGGCAACCTTGACATTATCCTTGGATCTTCTCTCTCTTTCAACCCATATATTCAGTCAGTTACCAAATCCTGTCGGTTCTATCTGCTCAACATCTCAAGAATCTGTCCTTTTCTCTTCATCTAAACTGCCATCACCGTGGACCAGTCACTTATCATAGCCTGTCTCAACTACTCCATCAGTCTCCTCACTGACCACCCTACCTCCAATCTCTACCCGCTCAAGTCCATACTTCACTCTGCTACCCATATCATTTTTCTAAAAAAAAAAATCATTCTGTGCACATCTCCTCAGTCCTCAATGAGGAGTCACCATTCATCTCCACATAAAGCAGAAACTCAGCACTGTTGACTTTAAGGTACACAATCAACTCTCTCCCCCCTAACTATCCTCTTTCCTCTTCCACTGCAATCCAGACGACTTCAACCTACTCCCTGAGCCTCCTCTCATCCATCTCTCCAACAGACCCTTCTTCACATACTCCCTTCTGCCTGGAAATTGCAATCTGGAGGGGGAACCTACGGTAAAATGAATTACGGGTACAGGAAGTAACCGAGTAGAACGCGGTTGCTGATCCATAATGGGGCTCGGAGTTTAAGCTTCTTCTGACTCCCAGGCCTGCGGTCTTTCTGCCAGGTCACGCAGCTTCTCCGTGTCTACCCCAGTGCTTGGCACATTGTAAGCTCTCTACAAGTACCCCAGTTATGGTTAATATTTAAGTAGATGATTCATACCCTTTAAACTGTAAGCTCATTGAGAAGGGGAATGTGCCTGTTTACTCTTCCAAGTGCTTAGTACAGTGCTTTGAACACAGTGGGAGCTCAATAAATGAATGAGTGAATGGATGAACATCCTTGTTCTCCTGAGGAACATCGAAACTCACCATTGTGGATGCCCTCCTTGTCTCTCTGTCAAGACTTGCTTGTGCTTTTTTTTTTTATGATGTTCGTTCAGAACTTACTGTGTGTCAGACACTGTACTAAGCACTGGGTAGGTACAAGCTAAGCAGGTTGGACACGGTCCACATCCCACATGGGGCTCGTCACTGTAATCTCCAGGTTACAGATGAGGTAACTGAGGCATAGATGGGAGCAGAGGTCACACAGCAGACACCTGGCAGAGGCAGGAATAGAGCTCAGGGCCTTCTGACTCCTAGGCCTGTGCCGTATCCACCAGGAAACGCTCTCGGCATGGGAATGGGTTGCAGTTTCCTGACCAGTCAGTCACTTGTCCTCACCTGGAGCCGCTCAGAGGTCCAAGCTTCTCCCTTTCTCTCATCTACCGGCTTTGGGGGCCACAAGCCTGCTTTTCCATCCTACTTGCAGCTGCTCTACTAGCTGCCGCTTTATTTACACAACTCGGAATGGAACACCCTAACATGTTTTGCAAGCTGTCTTGACACAAGAAGCTCGTAATACGCTCTATTTTGCTTGCTAACATATTTCTGACATATTCTAGCTTTTGATTATAAGATTGCATCTTTGCCTGCTACCATCTGTCTCTGCTCAGGGGCACGCTGGCATTTACAGAAACAGTGGGGTGTAATATTTCTTAGACACTTGAACTCTACCAGAAACATGTTATTTTCAGTCAGAACCAATATGTCATGCTTTCGCACGTGAAGCCTGGAATAGGAGCTATCTTTTAAGGTATCTGTCAGCAACAGAGGATCCTAACACCATCTCCAATTTGGCTGAGAGGGGCAATCTTTTGACGAAGGAACAGAAGCTATTCTCCAGCATCTAAATGGAGCCAGCATTTTCTGGGTGTTGTACTGTACTTTCTTCAGTGTACCCTTTCGTCGACATAATGGATGGGCCTGAGAGTCAGGAGACCTGAGTTCTAATTCCCGCTCTGCCACTTGCCTTCTGTGTGACCTTGGGCAAGTCACTTAGCTTCTCTGTGCTCCAGTTAACTCATCTGTATAAAACTCATCTAGGCCTGTGGGGCAGTCCCCATGTGGAATGGGAACTGGATTCATTTTGATTGCCTTGAATTTCCCTGCATTCCAAATACCAGTAAACTCGTTGTAGACAGGGAAAGTGTCTGTTTATTGTTATATGGTACTCTCCCAAGCGCTGAATACAGTGCTCTGCATACAGTAAATGCTCATTAAATGTGATTGACTATTTCTTGAGAGCTTACTGTGTGCTGAGCAGTGTTCTAAATGCTTGGGAGAGCACAATATAACAGAGTTGGTAGTCACATCCTTGCTCACAAGGAATTTCTTCTTCTTCTCCTTCTCCTCCTCTTCTTCTTCCCATTCCCAAAGTTCGTTCATTCATTCATTCAATTGTATTTATTCAGCACTTACTGTATGCAAAGCACTGTACTAAGTGCTTTGGAGAGTAGGGACAGCAGTGTGGCTTAGTGGATAGGATGTGGGCATCAGAGTCAGAGGACCTGGGTTCTAATCCTGGCTCTGCCCCTTACCCGGCTGTGTGATCTTGGACAAGCTGCTTAACTTCTCTTGCCTCAGTTCCTTCATCTGCAAAATAGGGGTTTGATACCTGCCCTCCCTCCTACTTAATCTATTAGCCCTATGTAGGAGCTGATTATCCTGTATGTACCTCAGTGGTTAATTCAGTGCTGCATAATAATTATGGTATTCGTTAAGTGCTTACTATGTGTCAGACACTGTGCAAAGCACTGGGTTGGGTACAAGCAAATCTAGTTAGACACAGTCCCCATCCCATGTGGGGCTCACAGTCTTAATCCACATTTTACAGATGAGGTAACTGAGGCAGAGAGAAGTGAAGTAACTTATCCAAGGCACGCAGCAGACAAACAGTGGTGCCAAAACTAAAACCCGTGACCTTCTGACTCCCAGGCCCGTGCTCTATCCACTATGCCATGCTGCTTTTCTTAAGTGCACATAGTAAGCACTTAACAGATGCCGCTCTTAATATTAATATCCATGTACTTAGCTCCTGCCCATCTTCAGAAGTGACCCATCATCAGTATGGGTCGCCCCTGCTGGCCTGTTTTCTGCCTCATGGCACGATCCCCAGGGCAGAGATCGGACAGGCTGCGTCCAGCCGGATGACTTTGCTTGAAGCATCCTAATCGGCCATTTCTGCAGAGGCAGAGAAACCCGAAGGACTTTGGAAGAGGCAGGTATTTTATTCTGATTTTATAGATAAGAAAAGCGGGGCCCTGAGAGGTCACGATTCACTCAAAGTGACGCAGCAGTCCTGCCACAGCTCTTCACCATGTCTCTATTTGTTCTAAACTGGCAGGTGACCTGAGATCAAAGGTTAGCAGCCCTCTATGGCTTACAGTTAGGGCAGCCATTTTCCACATGCCCAATCTTATCTGGCACCACAGCTTGGGGTCTGAGAGGGAGGCCCGAGGCTGTTTCTGTTGCGGCTTCACTACTGGGAATTCAAGGAGCTATATTTAGGCAAAAGTCCGTGGAGGGATCAATTGCTATAGACACGTAGGTGATTGCCTAACAATGATAATAATAGTAATCATTGTGTTATTTGTTAAACATCTACTATATGCCAAGCACTGTTCTAAGAGCTGGGGTGGATACAAGCAAATCAGGTTGGACACAGTCCCCGTCCCACATGAGACTCACAGTCTTAATCGGCATATTACAGACAAGGTAACTGAGGCCCAGAGAAGTGAAGTGACTTGCCCAAGGTCACGGAGCAGACAAGTGGAGAAGTGGGGATTAGAACCCAGATCCTTCTGACTCCTATGCCCGTCCTCTAGCCCCTAGGCCACGCTGCTCCTCCACGGAATCACTCAGCTTCTACCCATGCCAAGTTTCCCTCTCTGCAGAAGGAACTCGGCTGGCTTGGCTACTGTTGGCTCAGGATGTGAGTCCAAGATGGAATTCCACAGCAACACCTGCTTGGAAATAAAGGGGCTTCTGTGTTTCCTGTCTCAGGGACTGGATGTCTGACTTCACTTCAGAGGAATCTGGCTGCATGGCAAGAGTTATTCCGGGGGCTTTTGGGGAGGGGGGCTGGTTTCCAAGAAGCAAAGGGCCAAACAGGCCTGTTTTTCAGAACGAGTCTGATGCATCTCTCCTGCCTAGTCTGGTGACCATGGGAGCCCTGGATATCCTCCATCATCACCATCCTCATGATGATGATGATGATGATAATTTTGGTATTTGATAAGCGCTTACTATGTGTCGAGTACTGTCCTGAGAGTTGGGGTAGATACAAGCAAATCAGATTGGACACAGTCCCTGCCCTACATGGAGTTGACAGTCTTAATCCCCCATTTTACAGATGAGGGCACAAAGGCACAGAGACATTAAGTGACTTGCCCAAGGTCCCGCAGCAGACAAGTGGCAGAGCTGGGATTAGAAACCAGGTTCTTCTGACTCCCAGGCCTGTGTTCCATCCACTATGCCACACTACTTCTCATCATCATCATTGTCATCAATGGGCAGACCACTGTACTAAGCACTCGGGAGAGACTTCGTAGGCACGTTTCCTGCCCACAGTGAGCTTACAGTCTAGAGAGAAGTTTGCAGGCATTCTATGAGCTCCGGTGAGAAGTGGCCTGAAGTGTGTTTGTTTCTTTGCTTGTTTTAGGGTACTCACTAAGCACATACTATGTATCAAACATTGTTATAAGTGCTGGGGAGGCCATCCCGCATGGGGCTCACAGTATAAGTAGGAAGGAGAACAGGTGTTCCCCATTTTACAGCTGAGGAAACCGAGGCAAAGAGAAGCAGCATGGCCTGGTGGCAAGAGTATGGGCTTGGGAGGCAGAGGAATTGCGTTTTAATCCCGGCCTCACCGTTTGTCCTCTGTGTGATCTTGGGCGAGTCACTTAACTTCTCTGTGCCACAGTTACCTCATCTGTAAAATGGGGATTAAGACTGGAAGCCCCTCGTGGGACAGGGACTATGTCCAACCTGATTATCTTGTATCTACCCTGGTGCTTAGAACAGTGCTTGGCACATAGTAAGCTCTCAACAAATACCATAAACATTAAATTAAGTGATTTGCCTAAGCTCACACAGCAAGCAGTTGGTAGATCTGGGATTAGATCGAGGCCCGGGCTCCTTCCACTAGGCCATGCTGCTTCTCAGTGGAATGAAGAGGTCTTGATTCTGTTTCCTGGGTGCTTCGGAGCCCCACATCCTCCCACAGTGTAAACTGCCCTGATTGGTCTTGGTTTCCCAACTGGCTGCATCTTTCCAGTTGGTACTGGTGGGAGAGCATAGGAAATACCCGGACTGGAGGAGGCGGGGGGAGAATGCAGAGGCTGGATTGGAGTGGCCAACCCCACGGCCCAGAGGAGAATAGTCCTCACTGGTCAGGAGTCTCCAGAAGGAAATCCAGTAATAATAATAATGATGATAACATAACTGAGCTATTTTTCTTTTGTTCTGTTTTGCTTTGCTGACTGTCTCCCCCGTTTAGACTGTGAGCCCATTATTGGGCAGGGATTGTCTCTATCTGTTCCCCAATTGTATATTCCAAGCACTTAGTACAGTGCTCTGCACACAGTAAGCACTCAATAAATACTATTGAGTAAATCAATATAGGCTAATTGGGTTGGATAGAATTCCTGTCCCATGTAGGGCTCCCAGTCTCAATCCCCATTTTACAGATGAGGTAACTGAGGCCCAGAGGAGTGAAGTGACTTGCCCAAGGTCATACAGCAGACAAGTGGTGGAGCTGGGATTATTAATAATAAAAATAATAATGGTGTTTGCTAATCACTTACTATTTGCCAGGCACTGTACTAAGCTGGGGTGGATATAGGCTAATAGTGTTGGACACAGTCCCTGTCCCAAGTGGGGCTCACAGTCTCAATCCTCATTTTGGAGATGAGGTAATTGAGGCCCAGAGGAGTGAAGTGACTTGCCCAAGGTCACCCAGCAGCCAAGTGATGGAGCCAGGATTAAAATATATGACTTTCTGACTCCCAGGCCTTTGTTCTATCACTACGCCATACTGTTTCTCTTGCTTCTCCATGAAGAGTCATTTCAGGGAAGATCACCTGGAAGAGGGGGTCGCCTTGGCCAGAGGCAGGCCGATGGTCAGGGTGTCCATCGAAGGTCTTTAAATTGGCTTCAGGTGTTGCTTGTGATGAGTGGAGTCTAAAGCACTGTAGCAATTCATTCTTTTCTGATGTCACTGAGAAGCGCTGTGTTCTAGTGAAAAGAGCACAAGCCTGTGAGTCAGAAAGACTTGGCATCTAATCCTGGCTCGTACATCTGCTGTGTTACCTTGGGCAAATCACTTCACTTCTCTGTGCCTCAGTTACCTCACCTGTAGAGAGGGAATCAAGACTGTGAGCCCCATGTGGAACATGGACACGGTCCAAACTGATTAGCTTTCATTCAATCAAATTTAATGAGTGTTTACTATTCTACTATTCCTAATAATAATCATGGTATTTTGAATTGCTTACTAAGTGCCACATATTGTGCTTATCACTGGGGTGAATACAAGAAAATCAGGTTGGACACAGTGCCTGTCCCATGTGAGGCTCACAGTCTCAATCTCCATTTTACAGATGAGGTAACTGAGACCCAGAGAAGTGAAGTGACTTGCCTAAGTGACTTGTTGCACAGCAGACACTTGGCAGAGCCATTATTAATAAAATAATAATAATGATGGTATTTGTTAAGCACTTACTATGTGCCAAGCACTGTTCTAAGCCCTGGGGGAGATACAAGGTTATCAGGTTGTCCCAAGTGGGGCTCACAGTCTTAATCCCCATTTTACACATGAGGTAACTGAGGCACTGGGAAGTGACTTGCCCAAAGTCACACAGCTGACAAGTGGCAGAGACAGGATTAGAACCCACAACCTCTGACTCAGCCTCTGCTTTTTAGAACCCATGACCCATTAGAACCCATGACCTCCTGACTCTCAGTTCTGTGCTTTATCCACTATGCTAAGCTACTTCTCCATGCACAGAGCACTGTATTAAGCACTTGGGAGAGTACAATATAACAAAAGACATATTCCCCACCTGCAATGAGTTTACGGCCTAGAGGCACTATAGCTTGTATCTACCCCAGCGCTTAATACATAGGAAGCACTTAATAAATGCTATAAAAACACAGTGATTTGGCCTAGTGGAAAGAGCATGTATCTGAGTGTCAGGAGACCTGGATTCTAATTCCAGCTCTGCTGTGTGTTCTTGGGCAAGTAGCTTAACTTCTCTCGTTTCAACATCTCTAAAATAGATTTTAAATACCTCCTCCTTAGATTAAAAGCCCCATTTATATTGTATCTACTTTGTTGCTTGTCACATAAAAAAGTTTAACAAATGACACAACTATCACTGTTCATTCACTCATTCATTAATATTCTTTAAGCGCCTACAGTTCACAGGTTTTATGATTGAATGTAGAAGTAAAAGTCCCTACCCTAGAAGAGCTTACAGTCTGAAAGACATCTTTCCCGCTCCCCTCACTACGCAACAACAGGTTTTCCGAAATCTAAATTTGGTTGTGTTTGTCAAGCCCACTTGGTCCTGCCTTTGGATAAAACTCCAACTTGCTCATTATCCAGGTAAAACAGTGAAGCATTTAAAACTTATTATTAAATCTGGCTATGATATTTGGAAATCTAAAGTCCTGAATAGGCCAAAGACTTTAATTTTTTTAAATATAGCTGAGTATTTTAATTATGAATGCACTTGCATATTCTCAGCATGTTTCATTATTTATGTTGCCGGTGAAAAAGCTTTTTAATTAAATAGCATGCTGGCAATCCATTGTGGAATGTATAGATGAAAGTTTCACTGCCATTAAAAAGCTATATATATATACATATCAATAAAAGACAGGGATTAATAGAAATCATTGAAAGTTCTGAATAGTTGAACAATGATGAAGCACTTGAATGAATGTAAACTGGGTGCTGGAATATTACAAGACAAATAACACATGTGTAGCAGGAACCTGCATTTTCTATAATAGTTACGGTACCTGCTAAGTGTTTACTATGTGCCAAGCACTGTTTTAAGCACTGGGGTAGATATGAGTTAATCAGTTTGGACACAGTCCCTTCCCACATGGGGCTCACACTCTTATCCTCATTTTCTAGATGAGGTAACTGAGGCCCAGCAAAATAAAGTGACATGCCCAAGGTTACACAGCCAACACGTGGCTGCGCCAGGATTAGAACCCAGCTCCTTTCGACTCCCAGGCCTGTGCTGTATCCACTAAACGATGCTGCTTCTCTATCTGTTCCTTCATTCATTCAATCGTATTTATTGAGCGCTTTATGTGTGCAGAGCACCATACTAAGCACTTACCAAGTGAGGAGGGTTGTGGGTTCTAGTAATCCCTGCGGAGATTTCAGGGAGATCTTGTGTCTTACTGAACACTTCCTTCGTAGCAAGGGGCTAGGATTAAGTATCTTTGCCTGTGATTCTGTTTCACCAGCAGCACGTGGGGCAGCAGAGTGGCACATATATTTGCTGGAGGTTCTAGATTCTTGGCAGGAAGGTGTGGTGAATACATACGGAGAGGAGAGCTATAAAAATAACCCAACGATCATAATAATAATGCATGAGACTGTGGCACCGTAGCAATGCTGATCGTGACCATCTTAAATGAAGACTGGGTTTTTGGGAGGTCAGGTAAACTGTTTTGGGGATGCTTAGGAATCCGTGGAGAAAGATTTCTTATAAACAGAGCTTTATTAATGTTTTACATCCTTCTCAGCACGCAGCCGAAAGGGAAAAAATAGAGTTCTGGTGTGGATTGGCCTAATATTATGATATAATTACATATTCTATAATAATGAAAAATAACAATGATACTTTTTTCAGCAAAAAAAAAGGAAATGACCACATATTCCTATTTGCCTTTATGCATGATCTGCCCCCTCTCCCAACACCAATTTTTTGAGGAGGAAATAAAAGACTGTTTTTGTAAGTAGTAAGAAGGGTCAAAAGGTGGTAATGCCCTGTATGGGAAATCTGGGATAGGAAGAAGCGATGGGAGGTGGTAGTGGATTCATCAAATGTTTTTTGAAAGCAACACTGGGGAGAGTGCAATCTTAGCTTACTGAGGCACACAGTCCAAAATCCCTCTTACCTTTTTCTTCCTTTTTCTCTCTGTTTCCCCTCTTTTTAAAAACTTTTTTTTCTCCTGCTCCTCTTATTGCTAAATCCTCCACAAAACAGCACTTTCCTCTTTGGGGGGTGCAAAAAATGAAGCAAAAAGGAGAGGCTAAGCGCTTACTATGTGCTGAGCACTGTTCTAAGTGCTGGGG
Source organism: Ornithorhynchus anatinus (assembly GCF_004115215.2). Classification (NCBI taxonomy): domain Eukaryota; kingdom Metazoa; phylum Chordata; class Mammalia; order Monotremata; family Ornithorhynchidae; genus Ornithorhynchus; species Ornithorhynchus anatinus. Next base: position 19,796,209 of record NC_041734.1, on the reverse strand, counting down.
TAGATACAGAGTAATCAGGTTGTCCCATGTAAAGTTCACAGTCTTAATCCCCATTTTACAGATGAGGTAACTGAGGCACCGAGAAGTTATGTGACTTGCCCAAAGTCACACAGCTGACAGGTGGTGGAGCCGGGATTAGAACCCATGACCTCTGACTCCTAAGATCTTGCTCTTTCCACTGAGCCAAACACAGTCCACACCTAAAAATGTTTCAGATTTAAGTTAGAGTTGGGAGGTGAGGAATCTGGGAAAGGGAATTAATTTTGAAAAACCACATCCACCCCTTCCTCCAGTCCTGAGACCACAAAGTTCTCCAGAATTCAAGGTCTGAGAGGAGAGTTTCTATTAACAGAATTATTAGCCATTTCTGATCTGTTGTCACCCGTAATAATAATAATGTTGGTACTTGTTAAGCACTTACTATGTGCCGAGCACTGTTCTAAGCGGTGGGGTAGATAGAAGGTCATCAGGTTGTCCCACGTGGGGCTCACAGTCTGAATCCCCATTTTCCAGATGAGGTCACTGAGGCATAGAGAAGTGAAGTGACTTGCCCAAAGTCACACAGCTGACAAGCGGTGGAGGTGGGATTAGAACCTTTGACCTCTGACTCCAAAGACTGGGCTCTTTCCACTGAGCCACACTGCTTCTCTTAACATGTAACATGTTAAGCCCCGGTAACATGGGGCTTCTGAATCTCCCACCTAGAGGGAGACTAAGCCCACTCCACAGATGGGTGAATTGAGGTAGGACAAAGTTGAGGGATGGAGACGAAAGCAGGTTGGAAGCCAGTAACCAGGTCAGCTGCCTGTCCAGCACTAATGACAACAGTCTGCTAGCCAGATAATGCTCCTCGGTTAGCCCCACTCGCCTTCAGATTCAAATCAGCTCAGCGGGGCTCGGATCAAGCAGTGAATTATGCACAAAATAGCCATCACCACAGGCTCTGATGTCGGCATTGCAAGTAAGTATCCTAGAGAATTGAGGTATACTGGGGCCTGATCTCCCAGTTGAATTTGGCCAAGTTTGAAAAGGTTTAAAATGATTGAGGTTATAACATGAAGTAGAAAAGCGGTGCCTGAGAGATTCTCTCGAAAGCAGATTTCATCTCCGAGATGCAGCCAATTAGATTTTTAATGGTAGAGTAACTGGCAAAAGAAGAAACACAAATACCCTCATACATAATGGTAAACTGAATTTATTTCCTCTTGGAAAACAATTCCAGTAATCTCCAGGTTCAGACCGCAGAGTAAACATTAATAACAGTAACATACAGGTTAGTTCAACTGATTCAAGAATTTGGCTGTGTGAAATCATTAAGGAAAATCTTGAACACTCAAAGCATCAAATGGTTTCCAGAAAAAAAAAAAGTTCCTCGGACAATCTACGTAACAACTATTGCATATATGGTAATGCTATCGCTCATATCGCAAGGCTTACAAATATATATACGGGCCTTATTCAGTTGTGGGTTTCTGCTCTGTGAGAGTCTCTTCGTGGTTTGTGAGAATCTTCGGCAATAAAAAATAGTCTTGGGTTCAACAGTTCTATACCAAAAGAGAGATTCTAGACTTAAGTGGGAAATAAAAGGAAGCCCAAATGGAGTTGTTCCGAGTGACGTCGTTGGTTTTTAAATCCCTCTTCCTTGAAAAATGACGCTTTTACTTAAGCCTTTTCCTCACATTTAAAAATCTTGCTTGAATAGGGCCCAAGTCCACCTGTCTTTATAAGACCATTTTAGTATCAGACAACATAATACATGTGCAACACTTTATATACAGGAAGTCTATCCGGTGCTCAAAAGTTCAAACACATGAACATCCAACAGTTTTGATAATACAAGTTTTATGGTACAATACAATGTTTCGGAATAATATACATTAACAATGAAAGTTTCGTGCAAAGAGTAAAACATGTTCCCTTTTTGTGCCGCAAAGAGTTCTCCTCAAGAGATGGGCCTTACACTAACTGCTGTGTTGGGTCATCGTATGATTCTGTGAAAAAAAAAAGAGAGACATTTTAAGTAATTTGGTTTTCTCTAGACCAAGACGCGCTGATGTTCAGAATGATGCTCAGCTTCTGTTCTTCTGGTCAAAGAAGGTGGGTTGGATATTATTCTTCAGAACATTAGTCAGCTTCATCACCTAAATCACCATCAACATTGTTCTCAGAGTATAATGACCACCGTCATTTCCACCAAGGAAAGTGTGGATATCACTGTGTAGCACTGGACCATTTTCTTGTAGGGTGTAATGTGCTGGATGCATGATATAAAGGAGGCATGGGGGTCTTGGAAGCAAAGGGATTAGTTTCAGGCACCCAAGATGCTCAGATCTGAAGCAATATGGCCTAGGGGAAAGACCACTGGCCTGGGAGTCAGAATTTGCTGCCATTTATAATTATGGTACTTGCTAAATGCTTACTATGTGCCAACCACTGTTCTAAGCACTGGGGTAGATACGAGTTGATCAGGTTGGACACAGTCCCTGTCCCACATGGGGCTCAGACTCTTAATCCCCATTTCACAGATGAGGTAACTGAGGCATAGAGAAGTGAAGCAATTTATCCAAGGTCACACAGCAGACATGTGGCGAAGCCAGGATTAAAACCCAAGTCTTTCTGACTCCCAGGCCTGGGCTTTGTCCCCTAAACCATGCTTCTGTGTGACCTTAGGCAAGTCTCTTCACATGTCTGGGTCTCAGTTTCCTCATCTGTACAAAGGGGATGCCTGCTGAATGCCTGTTCTCCCTTCTACTTAAATGGGAGTCCAGTGTGGGTCAGGGACTGGGTCCAAAGTGATTACCTTACATCACGTGTTGCTCGGCACATAAAAAACACTTAACAAATACCACAGTATTATTATTTTATCTGGAGAAGGAATTATGATGGTTTTGGGGTCTCTTCCAGCCTTCTCTACTGAGTCAAAATTAGCCCGGCAGCCCCTTGAAGTGAAGCGTAGATGCCTCGAGGTGACGGCGGGGTCCTAGGTCCACCTCATTTTCCTGCCAGTCAGTGGTAATAATAATAATAATTATGGCATTCGTTAAGCTCTTACTATGTGCCAAGCACTGTTCTAAGTGCCAGGGTAAATACAAGGTAATCAGTTTGTCCCACGAGGGGCTCACAGTCTCAATCCCCATTTTACAGATGAGGTAACTGAGGCAAAGAGAAGTTCAGTGACTTGTCCAAGGTCACCCAGCAGAAAAGTGGTATTTATTGAGCACCTACTGTGTGCAGAGCACTGTATCAAGTGCATGGGAAGGTACCATTCAGCATGAGAAACAGTGTGGCCTAGTGGAAAGAGCATGGCCCCAGGAGTCAGAGGACCTGGGTTCTAATTCCAGCTCTGCTATTTGTTTGCTGTGTGACCTTGAGGAAGTCATTTCACTTCCTCTGGGCCTCTGTTTCCTCTTTTGTAAAATAGAGATTAAGCCACTGAGTCCCACATGGGACAGGGATTGTGTCCAACCTGCTTATCTTGGATCTATCCCAGTGATAGGGTACAGTGCCTGGCACATAGTAAGCACTTATCAAACACCACAATTATTATTACTACTAGCCAATCAGTCAGTTGTATTTACTGAGTGCTTACTGTGTGCCAAGCACTGTACTAAGCACTTGGGAGAGTTCAATATAACAGTATAACAGACACATTCCTTGCCCCCAGTGAGTTAACAGTCTAAAGATGGGGAAAGACATTAATACAAATCGATAAATTACAGATATGTATATAAATGTTGTGGGGCTGTACTGTTATTGAAAAGTCGATAGGCACATTCTCTGACCACAAGTCTAGAGGGGACACAGACATTAGTATAAATAAATCATGTCCAGATACGTACATGAGTCCTTTGGGGCTGTACTATTATACAAAAGAGTGGGTAGACTCATTCCCTGACCCCAACAAGTTTAAAGTCTAGAAGGGGGGAAATATGGGGTCTTTTTCATGGCTCACCATAGTGTACCCCCTACCAAAGCCTGGCCCCTCATTATATTGCCACCATTATCTCATGGTCATGCAGTTCAGCACTTCCAGGTGGCCAGGAAATGATAATGATGGCATTTGTTAAGCGCTTACTATGTGTCAAGCACTGTTCTAAGCCCTGGGGTAGATAACGAAATCAGGTTGGACACAGTCCCTGTCCCAAGTCTCAATCCCCATTTTACAGATGAAGTAAGTGAGACGAAGAGAAGTGAAATGATTTGCCCCAGGTCACACAGCAGACAAGTGGCAGAGCTGGGATTAGAATAATAATTGTGTTATTTGTTAAGTGCTTACTATGTACCAGGTACTGTACTAAGTGCTGGGGTGGATACAAGTAAATCGTGTTGGATACAGTCCCTGTCCCTTGTGGGGCTCACAGTGTCAATCCCCATTTTGCAGATGAGATCACTGAGGCCCAAAGAAGTAAAGTGACTTGTCCGAGGTCACCCAGCAGACAAGCGGTGGAGCTGGGATGACCTTCTGACTCCCAGGTCCATGTGCTCTCCATTATGGCATACTGCTTCAAACTCTTAGAACCCAGGTCCTCCAGACTCCCAGACCCATGCTCTATCCACTAGGCCATGCTCCTTCTCTAATGATGGTAGCTAGCCCCTAGAGCAGGTCAAAGTTTCCCTTTCTCTTCCCTGCTCCTCCTCGACAAACCCCCGCCTCACACACTCTGCTCACTCGGCCTCTAGGGGTTATGGATCATCACCGGTTTTTAATTAGTTTCAGGTTAACAACAGGTCACCGGTGAAGACACTTTAACTTCAGCAAAAGATATAAATAGAACAGAACTAGCCCCTTTGGTTTCAGCCCAGGCATGACCCAAAGAGTAGTATTTTTACAAAAAAGCAAAATCCCGACAGCAAATAGGTTCTAATCCAGGCTCCGCCACTTGTCTGCTTTTGGGTTCTTGGGCAAGTCACTTCAATTCTCTGTGCCTCAGTTACCTCACCTGCTCTACCTACCATCCCACGCTATTTCTAGCAGCTTTAAACTGGCTGATTGACTATCACAGAGACCCCAGGGACAGAATGAAGAATGTGTCTGATTGGGCTCCAGCAACTTCTCCTGAAAACTTCCCTTTCTCCCAACTGACAAACCAACCAGAAAAGAAGAGCAGAGTCTGGGCAGAAACACACTTTCTGGATACATAGAGGGGCAGGAGTTCCAGTGGAAAGCATATGGGCACAGGAGTCGAGGACCTGGGTTCTAATCCTGGCTCTGCCACTTGTATGCTGTGTGAACATGGGCAAGTCACTTAATTTCTCTATGCCTCAATTACTTCATCTGGAAAATGGGGAATAAACCTTCCGTTTTCTGACTTAGACTGAGCACCATGTGGAACAGGGACTGTGTCCAACCTGATTATCTTGTATCTACCCCAGAGTTTAGAACAGCACTGGACAAAATAAGTGCTTAACAAATGCCATTATAAAAAAGCAAACAAAGAAACCCTGTTTTCCCTCCCTCTTACACTGAGAATTCCCTGTGGGACAGGGACTGTGTGTAATCGGCTTATATTTTATTTAGTACGGTGCTTAGCACATAGTAAATGCTTACCGATGTCACAACTATTATTTAGGATATTGAGAATTTGAAATTCTAAGACGGTCCTGGCGCACTTGAGCTTTGTACCATTTAAAACTTTTGCTTGAACTGTGTGAACATTTCAAGCTTCAGTGTTTTGCTATAGAAAGCTTTTTTGTTACGGGGTTAAAATTTGAACATATGACTACTTCCTATATATTATTCCTCAGGATCCAGGATCTCTGGAAGAGATCAAGTGCTTAGTAAATACTTTTGTTCCTGTTGCTGCTGGAATGGAAGGATTAGTAATACTAATAACAATTATAATAATAACAATATTTGTTTAGCGCTTACTATGTGCCAAGTTCTGTTCTGAGCACTGTGCAAGATACAAGATAGCCAGGTAAGATACGGTCCCTGTCCCACATAGGGCTCACAGTCTAAGGGGGAGGGAGAACAGGTATTGAATCTCCATTTTAGGGATGACGAAACTGACCCACGATTTTTGACAAGTGCTGCTGAGATGGAATAATATCAGATAGCAATACAAAAATTAATGCATTTATCACTCATTATTGAACATCTACACTGTGGAAAATGTAATGAAGGTAAAAGACATGATCCCTGCCCTTAGGAGTACACAAACTCAGAAACTTTCAAAACATCATGTTAAACAGATAACACAATATCTGTTGAAAGCTGCTACGATGCTACCAATTCCACACAAATGAAAAATAAGGGAATCAGAATAACACTATGGGCTGTAAATTTGAAGAAATCTATGGTTATCTACCAGGCTACTCCTGGGAAGCCCTATACCCCAAATTTCTCAACAGAATTAGTGCTGTCACTGAATGCTACTATTTAGGTCGCCCACCATCCAGTGATGACCAGATAGACCTAGATTAACAGAGAAGCATTTGGCAACAACAGGGCTTTCAGCATGGCTGGGGCAGCAGAATGGATCAGTGGAAAGAGCACAGGCTTGGGAGTCAGAGGTCATGGGTTCGAATCCTGGTCTGACACTTGTCAGCTGTGTGACTGTGGGCAAGTCACTTAACTTCTCTGTGCCTCAGTTACCTCATCTGTAAAATGGAGATTAAGACTGTGAGCCTCATGTGGGACAATCTGATTAGCCTGTATCTACCCCATCGCTTAGAACAGTGCTCTGCACATAGTAAGCGCTTAGCAAATACCAACATCTTTTTTTTTCAAACAGAAACTGTAGCAGTGTCCAACTTGTGAGTCCAAGAATGAGCAGAGAAGCTGCTTCTGACTTAGGCAATTTCACCAACATCAGACTCAACATCAAATAATAATCATAATATTGTGTTATTTGTTAAGTGCTTACTATGGGCCAACCACTGTTCTAAGCACTGGGGTAGATACAAGATAACTGGGTAGGGCACAGTCTGTCCCACATAGGGTTTGCGGTCTTAATCCCCATTTTACAGATGAGGCAACTGAGACACAGAGAAGTGAAGTGACTTGCCCAGGTTCACAGAGCAGACATGTGCTAGAGCTGGGATTAGAACTCCTGTCCTCTTACTCCCAGGCCTGGGCTCTTTCCACTAGGCCATGCTGCTTCCCAAATGGCAGAACAAGATCACCAATGGTGCATACGAAGTCAGCTCACACTACTGGGGCTATTCTTATGACAAAATCTTTCACTGAGGAAGAGGAGGAGGAAGAGTAGGAGAAGGAGGAGGAGGAGGAGGAGGAGGAGGAGGAGGAGAAGGAATGGTAAGAGGATACTGCTGCTAAATTGAAATGGAGAACATGAAAGCAAGGAGAGTGGAGCGAAGATTTTGAAATCCCAAAAAAGTATAGTTTTCAACAACGTGGTACAGCAGCGGACTGTTGGAAGACTTCTGCCTGGTATGTGGAAATCAGAATCAATTTATCAGTCAAACAATGGCATTTATTGAGCTCTCATTATGTTCTAATGAGGGAGTGCTGAATCGGGAAGGTTGAATGGATAAGGACTTTTATGAGACCGAAGAAAGGGGCAAACAAGCACAATTAGCTCATCGTATGAGATATGAGTGAGGTGAAACCAAGCCTCGGACCTGAATGGCTGCAGCAGAGAAATACCCCACATGGCTCACTCCCCTGGCTTCTGAGTCTATAGAACCCACAAGGGTGGGAGAACACAGACCTGGAGAGTCAGTCCTTCTCTGTGATTCCATTATACTTAGGAATGTTTTGGCACTTGGGCCAGACATCCGTAATTTCCCAAGACTCCTTGGGTGTCAACAGAAAAATCCTTGACAACCTTATGCCCTCCCACTGCACCTCTGCATCAGGCTAGAGTGGGGATGATGCCGCGTGTGCCAACCCCACCATAAATGACTCACATGTTCCAGCTGACACATGCGGAAAATTCTATATGCAGTAATGGCATTTACTGAGTGCCTACTGAAAGCGGAGCACTGTCCCTTAGGAACTTGGAAGAGAACCAAAAAAGAAAGATACCAAAGTTAACAATCCAATGGGGGAGAGAGAGACAAACATAATTGAAAAATAGTAGGATTACTAATAAGACCAAGGATAAAACAGAATATAGAATAGGTGTATCAGGATGAATTGGTTGAATACACAATTAATATGCAAGCATGGCTCAGTGGAAAGAGCACAGGCTTTGGAGTCAGAGGTCATGGGTTCGAATCCCTGCTCTGCCACTTGTCAGCTGTGTGACTGTGGGCAAGTCACTTAACTTCTCGGTGCCTCAGTTACCTCATCTGTAAAATGGGGATTAACTGTGAGCCTCACGTGGGACAACCCAATTACCCTGTATCTACCCCAGCGCTTAGAACAGTGCTCGGCACATAGTAAGCGCTTAACAAATACCAACATTATTATTATTATTGTTACATGGGCAACTAATCACAGAGGGAGGGAATGGAATACATTGGTGATATGGTGATGTTGGGCTGTCATGAAGCAATCAGAAAAGGCTTCCCCCAGCAGATGGCATTTTATGAGGGCTTTGAAGATGGGGAGAGCTGTGTTCTCTTCCCTCTTTGGAACTGGATTCCTTCCCCTGGCCCCGCCTCCCAGAATGTCACTGCATCAAACTGGATGGCAGAGACAAAGGAGTGGGATATTTGCTGATAATAATATTAAGTCCTTACTATGTGCCAAGCATTGTACTAAGCCCTGGGTTAGACTCAGGATAATCAGGTCGGACACAATCCCTGTCCCACATGGGGCTAACAGGCTAAGCAGAGGTCAGAATGGGTATTCATTCCAATTTGAAGATGGAGAAACTGAGGCATCGAGAAGTGAAGTGAGTTGCCCAAGTTACAGAGCAGGCAAGTGGTGGACCTGGGATTAGAACCTAGGATCCTCTGACTCCCAGGCCTGTGCTTTTTCCACTAGGCCACACTAGCTTCAAATTCATTCATTAATTCAACCATATTTATTGACAACTGTGTGCAAAGCACTGTACTAAGTACTTGAGAAAGTACAATATAACAAAAAACAGACACATTCCTTGCCCATTACGACCTTATTATTAACGACCTAACAGTCTATGGGGGAGACAGACATTAATATAAACATAGATATGTACATATGTGCTGTGGGGCTGGGAGGGAGGATGAATAAAGGGAGCAAGTCAGGGTGATGTAGAAGGGAGTGGGAGAAGAGGAAAGGAGGGCTTAGTCGGGAAGGCCTCTTGGAGGAGAGGCTTTGAAATCAGGAACAGTAATTGTCTGTTGGATTTGGGGAGGGAAGGCTTTCCAGGCCAGAGGCAGCACATGGTCGTAGGGTTGGTGGTGAGATAGACAAGATTGAAGCAATACAATCCCCCTCAGGAAGTCTAAAGTCAGAAACAACTAAAAGTGGCCTGAAGAAAAATGTCAGGAAAGACAGAGGCAAGCAGTCTTTTCGGTAGAGTGCTACGCAGCCTATGGATCCTGACAAAGTCACCACCCTGCTTACTTCAGAGTGTAGTGCTGAGTAATCACCCGCTTTGATCCATCAATTGACATTCCCCGGAGCACCTGAATGCAATCACATGGAGAGGTGGGAAGAGAAAAAGGAAAGAGGAGGGAATTCTGTTCCAGGTTGAGAGGAGTGTTTTACAGAGGTGAGAAGCACGGGGCCACCATATCCATAGAGACATGGTTAGGGACTGGGGGGGAATTAGAAGAGGAACTCAGAAGTGGAGAAAACTTCTGTAATTCCTCTGGGAGTCATATTGTGCTTTTTCAAAAGCTATCTCTTAGACACCCTCGGTCTGGGTACTGAAAATTGCCAACCATTACTCCCAGTCATGAATAGCTGCCTCCCGGTGTGGGGTTAAGGGTAAAAACTCACCCTAAGCATAGAAGAGGATCAGTCTAAGAGGATCAGTCTATCTTGATCTCGTCTATCTCATCGCCGGCCCTCTCCCATGTCCCACCTCTGGCCTGGAACTGCCTTCCCCTTCGTATCCAACAGATTTTCACTCTCCCTACCTTCAAAGCCTTATTAAAATCCTATCTCTTCCAAGAGATATTCCCTGACTAAGCCCTCATTTCCTCCTCTCCCACTCCCTTCTATGTCACCCTTGAACTTGGATTTGCCCCCTTAATTCACCTCTCCCTCAGCCCCACAGCACTTGTGTACATATCCAAAATTTATTTATTGATATTAATGTCTGCCTACCCCTCTGGACTGTAAGCTAATTGAGGGCAAGGAACAGGTCTACCACCTCTGTTATATTGTATTCTTCCCGAGCTGTTAGTAGAGTGCTCTGCACACAGTAAGCGTTCTATAAACGTGATCGATTGACTGATCTAGAAGTAATGCCATAAAGGTGAAAGTTTTCCGAACACCTTCTCTCTGTGTCCCAGTGAAACATGCTCCGTTCAGAAGCTTCTAGCTGTATTACTTTGGCTAAATGGACAAAATCCAACCCAAAAAACTAAAACACCACATCCGCCTCAACCATCCTTTCGCTCACAGTGAAGTTCTTTTAAAACAGGAGCGCATATCTGCCATAGGCTGGAATTCCTCTTCCATACTTGGCAGGCAAACAGATGACTAATACAGCCTCCCTTTCTCAGCTCCGACCACATCTAAATAGCCAAGCTGTTTATTCCTCGGTTTAAGAAAACAAGCGAGGGGAAAAAACGAGGTTTAAAACAATAAACAGAACTCCCTCCCCTCCCAATCCTCTCAAGCAATTCCATCCTGAAAACATTCCCCATGGATAGCAGATCCCATTTTTACCTCTGCCACATGAGGAAATGCTGTTTATTTAGGACCTAGGTGGCTTTCCAAGCACATGCCATCCTGGCAGAGTTAGGACCTGGCAGGAGGGGCTGGAGACTTGATTATCTTGGGGTTAAAGAGTTAAAAATCGGTCACCAGTCATGGTGTCACTAGCCACGGTATCAGGCAGAGACCTCTGTACTCTCTCTTAAATTGCAGAATGCCGATCCTCCTCCATAATCTGTGACCCCCTCCTCCCAGAGCCACCCACAAAATCCACACGTCAAAACCCGCTCCTATAAACTGCTGGACGGGAAACTGGATGGAAGCTGCTGGTGCTTGGCACATAGTAAGAGCTTAACAAATACCATCATTATTATTATTTACAGTCATTTGACTTTTCATTTTCCTCCCCTTTGTCTAAACCCAAGGAAGGGCACCCAGAAGCAGTGCAGCCTAATGGAAAGAGCACCAGTCTGGGTGTCAGAGGACTAGCTTCTAATCCCAGATCCACCTCCCATCTGCCGGGTGACCTTGAGCAAGTCGCTTCACTTCTCTCTGCCTCAATTACCTTATTTGTAAAAATGGGGATTAAGACCTTGAGCCCATGTGGGGCAGGGACTGTGTCTAACCCGATTAGCTTGAATTTACTCCAGTGCTTAGAACAGTGCCTGGCACACAGTAAGCACTTAACAAATGCCATAAAAAAAAAACAACTACAAAAATGAAAAGCAGACAACAAAGAGGTGCCTAGAGCACCCTGGTACCCCAAGAAGGGAGAAAGTGACAAGCCACAACTTCAGTCCCCCTTCTGGAATTCCTGATCCAGAGGGCAGTTGTCTTATCTATCCGGTGAAACAGCAGGACCGTCCCCTCAAAGCCACACGGGAATAGAAAGATTAAACACGGATGTTTCTTTCCCCGGATGCCGACAGCTCCAAACTAGCGCGTTATCTTCTCTTTGGTTGAACACAAACAACGGGAATCAATCACTCCGAATGAACTCATTACAACCCCCCTCCCCCACCCCGTGTTATCATTTGTGGGGGGGAAGGGGGTCCTTTATCCGAACACATTAGGGTGCTCTCAAAGCAGTTATTGTTCCAAGAACCCATTCCACTTCCCCGATCCGTTTCAGGCTGGGAAGCAGAATTCCACCTCGCCATCAACCTTTAAGCACCAATGCTTTTTTTTAAACAAAAGCAATTGGTTTCCAACAGGCTGGATAATAAGTCTTTTGACCTGCAATTCTGCTTTGACCCATTAAGGTCACCCTGTGCTCAGACATCTCGCTGACTTAGGAAATGCCTGCAAGCCCTGCATTTCATCTCCTGCCCACTCCAAATAAAGCTTTCTTTAAATGGGTCTGTGTGGGCCCCTGAAGGCCAGGGAGACATCCCTGGAGCGGGCAATGGTGGGACAGAAGCTTCTGCCTTTATTAATGAATGCAGGCCATTACGAGTCTGGCTGGCTCCTGTTCTTTTCCCAGAAGCATATACCGTACGTGACTTAAAATGCTAGAATATTGACACAAAGCAGGCTGGGGTACCCTAAGGAAAATTACTCCTTGGATATAATGTAGGCTCGTAACAGCTATTAGAGTACAAAATAAAACCCTCCGGGATCAAACTGACATATACCGCATTCTACCTAGTCCTCAAACATTAGAAGAATTTCTTTGTGAAGGCATTCTCAAGGACAGCATTAAACTGACTTTTGGAGCAATCTGCAATGGCTTTTTGGCTCCCAGCTTTTAGTACTAAATCTCTGGTTTGAATCAATAGAAGTACTATATCTTCTGCATTAATCAATACATTTGGTTCAATACACGTTCTATTAAATTATACTTTCTAATCAAGATTTTCTACATCTCCACCCTCCTCCCCTTTTCAATCCCACCGTCTTTGCTGGGATAATACTCTGCAGACACCTCCAGGTAACCCTGACGGAAGCCGGAGAGTCGGTTAGGGAGAGAATGGGGACAGTAGCAGAGCTTCCTCTCGGAAAACCTTAAGGAGGTGAACGGCCCTCGGATGATTCATCATTTTCCAAGGCCCTGGGGTTGCCGAACTATTCGTCACTCTTGGCTGGCTAAAGGAGAACTCGTTTGGCTTGGAGGTGGTGGCAGGAATGTTGGGAAGATGACATTCAACTCGTCTATGGGAAACAATCTGGATTAAGCCAGGTAATTCCAGCTGTCGGAACTCCCAAGCCTCCATGAGTCCAGTGGTGCTCAATTTATCCAGTCAGATTTGGGCACTGGACAATTCTTATAGGGCAAGGATAAGAATCATATTTGTAGTACCGGTTCAACGCTTACTCTGCACCAAGGGCTGTGCTAAGTGCTAGGGGAGATAATGGAGATTTTAATATTTAAGAAGTGCTTACTATATGCTAAGCACTGTACTAAGTTCTGGGGTAGAGAGGCAGGATAATCAGGTGAGCCCACATGGGGCTTGCAGAGTAGGTAGGAGGGAGAGTATGCATTAAATTCTCATTTTGCAAATGAGGGAACTGAGACACAGGTCCCCGCTAGATGGTGAGCTCATCGTGGACAGGGAATGAGTCTGTTTGTTGTTGTATTGTACTCTCCCAAGCTCTTAGTACAGTGTTTTGCACACAGTAAGCACTCAGTAAATACAACTGAATTCAAGTGAACTGAGAAGTTAACTGATTTGTCCAAGGTCACATAGCAAGCAAGTAGCAGGGCTGGGATTAGAACCCACGGCTTCTTTCTGACCCCTAGGCCCATGATCTTCTCACTAGGCCATGCTGCTTCCCAAAGATAGAATGCAATCAGATTAGAAGCAATCCACGCCCCGCATGAGAAGCAGCGTGGCTCAGTGGAAAGAGCACGGGCTTTGGAGTCAGGGCTCATGAGTTCGAATCCCAGCTCTGCCAGTTGTCGGCTGTGTGACTGTGGGCGAGTCACTTCACTTCTCTGTGCCTCAGTTCCCTCATCTGTAAAATGGGGATTAAGACTGTGAGCCCCACGTGGGACCACCTGATTCCCTTGGGTCTACCCCAGCGCTTAGAACAGTGCTCGGCACATAGTAAGCGCTGAACAAATACCAACATTATTACATTATTACATGGGGCTTCCAGTCTAAGAAGGAGGGAGAACAGGTATTTGAGTCTCCTTTAATGTAGGGTGGAAACTGAGGCACACACACTGGCCAAAAGTCACACAGGGGCAGTATCAGGACTAGAACCCTGATGTCTTAACTCCCAGCCCTGTGGTCTTTCCACCAGGCCAGGCTGCTTTTTAGTAACAGGAAGAGGAATATGGCTCACAGGCTCCTGAGATTTCAGATAACGTCAATGACATGTGATCTGAATGAGCAGGGCTTTGAGCAACCCAGAAGTGAATGGCGGAGGAAGGATTTTCAAAAGGCAAGGCAGGGAAGGAACAGGTACTTTTCGCTTAGGCGGGACTTGCCCAAACGGGGCCCTCCTGCTCTGTTTGACACTGTAGTTTCCAGAAACTCACGCTGCCACTGAATTCTTTTGCCACAGGTCTTTAATGCCACAAATGATGCATTTATGATAGTGAATGCACTGACAAGAGTCTCCCCTTTTGCTCCCTTGTAGGGTAACGTCATCATCGTGAACATACAGAGACACCGATGCGTTTTCTTTTGACATTTAACTATGCACACTGGCTTAAACTGACATCCCAGTACCCTTTCCGGCTGACACTAAGCTTAGGAGATCGGAAGACAAAAATCACCTCCTTGAAAAACAGCAGGAAAATCCAGAATATCCCAAGCGAGAAAATGACTATTCGGTTATCTGACCCGTCCCCCTGCCGGTATACAATTGGCCTCAAAAGTCTTTTTTCTAACCTGGAGTTAGACGGCTCGGACCATTGGCTTCCACCGCCTCTCCAGGGAAATGCTTGTACAGCCTAATAATTTGTTCCCTTGATACCCAGCCTGAATTACCTAGATGACAGGGCTAGAAAAATCCTTCCAGGTCATCTGGAAAAACCCTGCGGCTGGAAGCAGGATTGGTATGGGGGGGCGGGGGGGTGGTGGCAACTGTGTTGTCCCCCTGCACTAAAAAAAAAGAACAGAGATGGTTTTCCAGCCCAGGGAAATACCAAATGTAACATTTGCTCAAACCTAATCTGACTCAGACTGCAGTTAAAAAAAAAACACAACAAAGCAAATCACAAGATAAAAGGGTTGGTACCCCGGCTCTGTCACTTACTTGCTGTGTGACACTGGGCAGGTTGCTTAACTTCTCTGAGCCTCAGCCTCCAAATCTGTAAAACGGGGATTCAATATCTGTTCTCCCTCCTACTGAGATTGTGAGCCCCATGTGGGACCTGATTACCATGTATCTACCCCAGCGCTTAGTACAGTGCTTGACACTTAGTAAGTGTTGATAAATACCACAGTTATTAATATTAAGGCACAAAGTTCAGGATTCCACCAGATTTTCTGGGTTTACAGACTGCCCCTTGTGGAGCTTGGAGATTGGGGTTCAGTATGAGAGATCCGGGCCGGAATGGAATGATGAGGGGGTCAACAATTTAATCAATCGATCCAAGGGATTTATTGAGTGTGTACTGTGTGCACTAACACCTGGGAGAGTACAATGCAATGGAGTTGATAGACACAATCCCTGCCCTCAAGGAGCTTACAATCAAGAGGGGGAAATTGGGGGGCAATCTGAGAGGAAAAGGTTTGGAAGAGGCAGGTAGGAATGGGATATTAAGCAGCTACAGCCCTCCAGAAGTGGGATTCGATATTGGAAGAGTTAAGGAGTGGAAAGAAAAGTTAGCAGGCATGGGGCGGGTGGAGGAAGATACCAACCGACTGGAACAGTCAATTTTACCTTTCAGCAGAGCAATGGGAATGCAGTGCGATGGCTAAATTTGCCAGGAAATAGGGTAGCTTAATGGAAAGAGCAAGCGGCTGAGAGTCAGGTGACTTTGGTTCGAATCTCAGCTCTGCTACTGTGACCTGTCTCTGAGCCTCAGTTCCCTCATCTGTAAAATGGGGATAAGATGGATTATGAACTCTTGGTGGGACAGAGATACTCATCTCATAATCTTGTATTTGGCGCCTAAATATCAATCAATCAATAGCATAGCAGTTTGGGAGGTTTTACTGGGTCCAAAGCACTTAATAAATGCCATTATCTTTATTAGTATAATTACCATTAGGTTGGTGATTAAGATGGTGATAATGATGATGATGATGGTATTTGTTAAGCGCTTACCATGAGCCAAGCACTGTTCTAAGCACTGGGGTAGATACAAGATAATCAAGTTGGATACAGTCCCTGTCCCACATGGGGCTCACAACTCAATCCCCTGGGCATGTCACTCCCCTTCTTAAAAACCTCCAGTGGCTGCCTAGCAACCTCCGCACAAAACAAAAACTTCTCACTTTAGGCTTCAAGGCTCTCAATCACCTTGCCCCCTCCTACCTCTCCTCCCTTCTCTCTTTCCACTGCTCACCCCGCATGCTCCGCTCCTCTGCCACCCACCTCCTCACCATCCCCCATTCTCGCTTATCCCGCCGTCGACCCCTGGGCCAAGTCCTCCTGCGGTCCTGGAATGCCCTCCCTCCTCACCTCTGCCAAACTAATTCTCTTCCCCTCTTCAAAACCCTACTTAAAGCTCACCTCCTTCAAGAGGCCTTTCCAGACTGAGCTCCCCTTTTCCCTCTGCTCCCTCTACCTCCCCCCCTTCACCTCTCTGCAGCTAAACCCTCCTTTCCCCCCTTTCCCTCTGCTCCTCCCCCTCTCCCTTCCCATCCCCTCAGCACTTACTCATCCGCTTAACTGTATATATTTTCATTATCCTATTTATTTTGTTAATGTTCATCCCCTTGATTCTATTTATTGCTATTATTCTTGTCTGTCCGTCTCCTCCAATTAGACTGTAAGCCCATCAAAGGACAGGGACAGTCTCTGTTACCGATTTGTACATTCCAAGCACTTAGTACAGTGCTCTGCACATAGTAAGTGCTCAATAAATACTATTGAATGAATGAATCCATATTTTACAGATGAGGTAACTGAGACATAGAGAAGTGAAGTGACTAATAATAATAATTATGGCATTTAAATGCTTACTATGTGCTAAGCACTGTTCTAAGTGCTTGGGTAGATACAGGGTAATCACGTGTCCCACATGAGGCTCACAGTCTTAATTCCCATTTCACAGATTAGGTAACTGAGGCACAGAGAAGTGACTTGCCCAAAGTCACAGATTTGACAAGTGGCAGAGCCAGGATTAGAACTCATGACCTCTGACTCCCAAGCCCGTGCTCTTTCCACTAAGCCACATTGCTTATCTAATTATTATGGCTGATTCTAATAATAATGATGACTCTGGTCTTCGTTAAGTGCTTACTTTGTGCCAGGCCCTGTACTTAGCACTGGAGTAGATACAAGGTGATTAGGTTGGACCCAGTCCCTGTCCCATGAGGGGCTCACAGTCTTAATTCCCATTTTACAGATGAAGTAACTGAGGCACAGAGAAATGAAATGACTTGCCTAAAGTCACACAGCAGACAAGTGGTGGATCTGGATTAGAACCCAGGTCCTTCTGTCTCCCGGGCCTATGCTCTATCCACTAGGCGACACTGCTTCTCTAGTCTACTTGAAAAGGATGAGCAGAGAATTCACACGTGTGTTAGCTGTAATGAAATCAG
Organism: Ornithorhynchus anatinus; assembly: GCF_004115215.2. Classification (NCBI taxonomy): domain Eukaryota; kingdom Metazoa; phylum Chordata; class Mammalia; order Monotremata; family Ornithorhynchidae; genus Ornithorhynchus; species Ornithorhynchus anatinus. The sequence goes on along the minus strand of NC_041734.1, from coordinate 19,778,821 downwards.
GTCTGACGTTGAAAGTTAGGTTTGTTGGGAACACATTTGGGCCAGAAGGAATATTTTAGGAGACAATTCCTTGAACACTCATTTGAGACTGGATGCCTATATATAGGTCACTATGCAAGAAATGCATCGATGCTTTAAAGTCTTAGCTGCCCCCAAATGACTTGTGTTAAAGACTGAATGAGAGACTTTAAAAAGAAATTCAGAAAGCTCTGCTTTTATGGGACATTGGAAAAATTTGCCTGACATAAAAACCTTTCCAAACAATCGTTTTTAGCATCCTATTTCAAGGATGTCTCAGTGTAAAATTTTGTGTGAATAATGATGATGATAATTGTGGCATTTGTTAAGTGCTTATTATGTGTCTGATACTGTCCTAAGCACTGGGGCAGATATAGTATAATCAGGGTAGACCTAGTCCCTATCTTAAACGGGGCTTGCAATCTAAGGGGGAGGTTAAACAGGTACTGAACCCCCATGTTACAGATGAGAATACTGAAACAGAGCCATTAAAGTCCCTGTCAGGCAAGTAGTTGAGCCAGAATTAGAATCCAGGATTTCTGACTCCCAGGCCTGTGGGCTTTGAGGGTCAACTTGAATAGTAGCAGGGCCCAGTGGATTGAGCATGGGCCTGGGATGGTAAAAGGACCTGGGCTCCAATCCCAGCTCCGCCACTAGTCTGGTGTGTGACCTTGGTCAAGTCACTTCAGTTATCTGGTCCTCAGTTACCTCATCTGGAAAGTGGGGAAAATGTGAGCCCCATGAGGGACAGGAACGGTGTCCAACCTGATTATCTTGTATCTAGCCCAGCCCTTGGAACGGTGCTTGACCCCAGTAAGCACTTCAGAAATGCCATCATCATTATTATTACTATTATAATTATTTGGTACCCTGTAGATCAATCCTCGCTGGCCCCTCTTCTCAGGGCCCCTCTTCTCAGGGTTTGCCCGCCTTTTTCCACATGAACCGGGATTGCATTTTCAATTGTGGCAGGGATAAGCTTTGGTGAAAGATTCATCTTTACCCTTCAGAAAGAAAATGAGGATTGGGTCAGAATATTGCTAACAGTTGTGTTGGTACAAAGGGGATAACTAGAACAGAGCTTGGAAAGGTATGTTAATGGCAGGCACCATGACATTCACGTTCAGCGCTTGGGAGAGCTAAAGCCTTTCAAACCTCCTCACACCTGTTCTCCCTCCTGCTTAGACCGTGATCCCCACTAAGAATGGGTACTGTCTGACCTGATTATCATGTATCTGCTCCAGCTCTTAGTACAGTGTTTGGCCCATAGTGAGTGCTGAACAAATACCTTGAGTATATGAATAATAATGATAATAATAACCCTCAAGCTTAAACTGCAACTGTAGGCCTTACTGGACCTAAATTTTAGGTCTGCCGCTCTGAGGAACAAAACCAAGTCCCTCTCAAGTCAGACTTGCAACCTAATACATTTCTGCTCTGTAAATTAAAGTTTAAGATAGGTAAAAGATAAGCCCACTGAGGATGTTAAAGCAGGCTCACTTTATAAAAATAATAATGATATTAATAATTGTGATTTTTTTAGCACTTATTAAGTGCCAGGCACTGTACTAAGCGCTGGAGTGGATGCAAGCAAATTGGGTCAAACACGGACCCTGTCCCACGTGGGGCTCGCAGCCCTAATCCCTACTTTACAGATGAGGGAACTGAGGCACATAGAATGAAGTGACTTGCCCATGGTCACACAGCAGATGAGTGGTTGAGCTGGAATTAGAACTCAGGTCCTGCTGATTCCCAGACTCGTGCTCTACCCACTAGGCCACGCTGCTTCTCTTTCTATAGGTCAGCCAAGTTTGAGAGAAGGAAGAACATTTTAGGAGAGTCTTTTGCGGTGAACCATGCGTCGAATAAAGCAGTATGTGAAGGAAAGTCGCTCTTGTGGCATGCAAGGAAGACTTCCACAGCCTTGGCAGTGTCTAATTGTTTCATTAATTCTGCATCCACGTGGCTAATGTAACACAATGCATCCCTGTACTCTGACAATTCTCATGTTTTGTTCAGGAAAACAAGACCGCGCTCTAAGTAGATAAATAGGAGGGTCACGGATATAATACGGAATTTACAAGCACGTAACATTTTCACTTTTCATTAGCAACTTACAGAAAGCCAGCAGTAAAATTTCCTGTGACTAGCTGACCTCAGTTTGTAAGCGTTGTCATCTGCATACTGATCTGAAAGCACTACTTGCTATTTGGAGAAGTCTATCACACGCCGATTCTTTTTCCCTACCCATGATAAAAGTCCTGGACAAGAAAGCTCTCAAGGGCTTCTGGGACATTTATGAGGTGTGAAGGCCTGTTTTTAAGGAACTGAGCACACGTTCCTTCACCTATCTAGGTTCCTGCTTTCACCAATGGTCAGCAAACAAGGCCTTCCCCAGCTAAGCCCTCATTTCCTCTTCTCCCACTCCCTTCTTCGTCGGCCTTGCACTTAGATTTGCACTCTTTATTCACCCCTCCCTCAGCCCCACAGCACTCACGTCCATATCCATCATTTATTTACATATTTACATTAATGTCTGTCTCCCTCTCTAGACTGTAAGCTTGTTGTGGGCAGGAAACATGTCTATCAACTCTGTAATACTGTATTCTCTTAAGTGTTTAGTATGGTGCCCTGCACCGTGTAAATGCTCAATAAATACAATTGATTGAAGTCAGCTCTGGTGGTCAAAGAGACAACCAGTAGGCAGAGTTAAACAATTCCCTGCTGATCTAGAACTTAGAACTTTGTGGAGCCATGGGCCTCGGAGTTATGCTAAGTTTAATACGCTTTTCAGGGATTAAGGAAGTGTTTTACAGACAGATGTGTCTCTGTTTCAGTTGTTGCCATGCTTTAATTTTTCCCTCTGTAATGTTTAATTTATGACACCAGTGCTTTCGAAACCCAAACATCTGTAAACAAGGTTAGAAATGACCTCCTTCTGATTTTACATCCACACCACAGTGCCCCTTCTCCGTGCTCTAATTTTAGATACCTTAAAGATAAAAAAAATCTGGGCAAGGGGGAGAAAACAAATGGAAACCACACACCTTGCCCAATGCTAAAATGAGTACATCTTCTGCGAATACAAATTTCCTCTGTTTTGCACTGAGTGCACAGAATTGGCTCTTGGTCTTAGCCAGCCAGCTTCCTTATAGAGTCAAACCCAATTAAACAAACTACTACTAAATATTTAACAGCCCTGGGTAGTAATTAGCGACAAATAATGGAAGTTTAAATTGATAATTGCTCAGAAATGTCCTGTTGCAAACACTACATATTTCCTGCTCTTCCCTCTGCTCTTAGTCTTTGGCTCCCAGAAGGTCTTTTATAGTTGAATTACCCAGTCTCCTTAGTTGGTGCATTTCCTTTCGGAAAGGATTTGGGGTTAGTGCCTGATGGTCATACAGTGCCTCTTGTACTTATCCTATCCCGCCGCTCCAGTGTAGAGTTAGGAACTGCTTGTCCTAGAAATGGAGCATTGATGAAAATGGAGGCCAGAGGGTTTGGGATTTAAAGTTTTGTCCCTGGGATTCAAAAGGTCATGCAATTAGAATGGGGCTAACACAATGTATGAGAAGCAGACTGGCCAGGCAGAAAAAGCATGGGCACCGGGAAGACCTGGGTCTTCATCCCGGCTCTGTCACTTGTCTGCTGTGTGACCTCGGGCAAACTGCTTCACTTCTCTGGGCCTCGGTTACCTCATCTGAAAAAATGGGGATTAGGACTGTGAACCCCATGTGGGACAGGGACTGTGTCCAACCCGATTTGATTGTATCTACCCCAGCGCTTAGTACAGTTCCTGGCACATAGTTAGTGCTTAACAAATGTCATTAAAAAATATCTATGACAATACTCATGTCAATGTGTGTGTGAAGTCAGTGAGAATGTGTGTCTGTGTGCGTGTGTGCATGTGTTTTGTGAGATGCTAAAGGGGAGACTGTAAGGCGGTTAAGGGCAGGGAATGTGTGTCTGTTATATTGTTACATTGTACTCTCCCCAACACTTAGTATAGTGCTCTGCACACAGTAAGCACTCAGTAAATACTATTGAATGAATAACTGATTGAGAAATATGGCTTTTGGTGTCTAGGCCTGGTGGAGAGGAATCCAACCCTCACCCTTCGGAATTTTCTTTCCCACTGGGTGTGGGTCTCTGCCTCGGGAGGCCCACCAGTTTGAACATTCTGGGAACGATTCCAGCCCAACCAGACGTGGAAGGACAACCCAAATTTTATACCCGACTATACCCTGCCCCTCCTGAGCCAAACACCCTGCTCTCTGGGCCTCCCGCCAGGAAAATTGATTCTGGACCCTCGTGTTGTGAAACACTTTCAGGAGGAGAGAGGAGCCTTTGTTTGGAAATGTAGCTCTTGAAATGAACTTTTCTGAGTTCCTTGTTATGGCCCCTCGGTCTTCCCCTCTCTGGCCTCAGGAAGAGAGAAGGAAAGAGAAAAGACCGTTCCTTTGGCCGTTTCTCTGTGGGCATTTCCTGACCCATACGGAGCATGAAATCCACCTCCCTGACTGCCTCTCCCCGCCTCCAACCATGATTCCGGGATTCACGGGAAGTGTCCCACCCGCAATCTGCCTGGCTTCTTCCCGGTCTCCTCAGAAATGACTCCGGTCCATACCCTTACCCAAAGATTCTTGTGTCCTATTGGGTGGCAATCGCTGCTGTACCAGTATTCAAACAGCCATCGTCCCCCTGTCCTTGTGTAATGATTCGCCGGTGGTGAGGTGGAGGAACCCTCCCCCGGGGCCCCTCCAGTGCCCGCCGACCCCAGAGGGACAAATCCCCACCTCTCTGCCTTCCTGGGGAGTCCAGAACCTTCAGAACGACAGCACTTGAATTCCCCCCTTCAAGTCGATGCTCTGTAGCTACGGAGAGACTAATCTATAACCTTTCCATTCTTCTATAATTTCCCCCTCTAAGTTAATTTTAATTCATTACAATGAAGGGACGTAATTAAAAAAAATCTTTGCAGTGAAGTATTTAACTTGATCCGAGAAGAAAGGGAGAGGGTCGAGTGGCGGAGGACAATGAAGCTCGCCAAGGTGCACACTCAGGCGAATTCCAAGGTAAAGCTCTAAACAAGTTCCCTCAGAAATGCTGCCTCGCACAAAGAGGCCAGGCAACAGGAGGCCTGAGTCAAATCAGTCCTCAAAGGAATCTGCCAACCAGAAGTGGCACTTATTCTAAATTAAAGCCACTGCTCTTGCTTCAATGTTGCGAAATTTATAAAAGAATGGCTTCATTAGACCGCCTGCCACCGCAAACACAAATGCAGACCAGTCACAACCCGGAAGGGGTGGACAGGAGGGAAAGTGAGCTTTCCCAGGCCAAGTGGATCGAGGGGGATGGGGCGGGGGCTTCTGCAGAGGCAGAACATATCAGCAGTTCCATTTCAAAGCCCTAATACATGGAACCAACTTGTTCCACCACTGTCGCCATTGCGTTTTTCAACATTTAAGAGGATTCTGCTCTAGAAATATATCCGAACGAAGCCCTGTATCCTCCCTGCTTGACCGGAGCTGCTACTCTTCTGGTCCGTGAAGTTGTCAAGGAGATAGGCCATGCTGCTTCTAGGCAGAACCAAATAGATAGAGCAACAGGCCTAGAAGTCAGAAGGACCTGGGTCCAATTCTGGCTCCGCCACTTTGCTGTGTGACCCGGGGTAAGTCACTTCACTTCTTCGTGCCTCAGTTATCTCAACTGCAAAATGGGGATTTAAAACTGTGAGCCCCATAAGGGATGATGTGATTAGCTTGTATCTATCTGTGTTTAGTACAATGCCTGGCACATAGTAAGTGCTTAAGAAATGCCACAATTATTATTAGATCTTTGTGAAGGTTCAAATTCATTTTGGTTCAGGTTCATGTAAACTGAAGAAAAAAAAATGCCCACACAGTCAAGGAAAGCCAAAAGCCAAAAGCAATGACAAGGGTTAAGTGGAAATGATCTGTAGAATCCACACTTGGCTTTGGAGGGAAGTTACTGTCATATTTTAAAGCTCACCTTTTCAGAGCGACTTTTTCATTCTGTGAATCAAAGCAGCACTACAGTAAAATAACTCGAGGCTAAATTCCTAAGTTACAATGCAGTTTGTGTCAGAACACACATCACTTCATGCTGAACTGTCAGCATATTCCTCCGAACCATTTGGAACACAATGAAGAGAAAAAATCTGCAAATCTGGAAGAAAACTTCAGCCTCTTCAAAGAACGTGGGCCTCACATACATTGCTCTGGATTAATTCATCTCTATTGATTCTAAGAATAAATGATACTTTCCCCCTCGTTGAGCTCCTTTGCACCGAGGTGTAAATCTCTGTTAATATTGGATATCGGAGAAAATACATTTCTAAGTGGCTCCAAATAGTGAAATAGTGTCTCCCGAGATGCTTTTGGTGGGCAGAAGGTCTGCAGTGCTCCAACAGCAATAGGCATTACATCAGTGAAAATCCCACAGACAGTTAAATTCGAGTTGCTATTTTCAGACAACGACGCCCCAGAGTAACACACCCAAGATGTGCACCTGATTGTATATCGTTTGCTGAGTCAGTCAGGTGCTGGGGCAGACAGTAACTTTGGAAGACCCAGAAGTACTATATCAGTTTGCTCTGGGAATCCTTTCATGCTCCCTTTATTCATCGCCTCTCCCAACCCTGCAGCACTTAGGTCCGTATCTGTCATTTATTTCTTTATATTAATGTCTGTCTTCCCCTCTAGACTGTAAGCTCATTGTGGGCAGGGAATGTGACTGCTTATTGTTACATTGTACTTTACCAAGCGCTTAGTACAGTGCTCTGCGCACAGTAAGAGCCCACTAAGTACAACTGAATGAGTGAATGAATGAACCAAAGACTTTCCCTGTCATTCTACGTTGTTGCTTCGGTCTTGTTACTGAGTCCCCTGCTATATAACAATGCAACGAGAGTCTCTAGACTGTAAGCTCGTTATGGGCCAGCAATGGGTCCACTAATTCTGTTGAAGGGGACTCTTCCAAGTGCATAGTGCAGTGCTCTGCACATAGTAAGTGCTCAATAAACACCACTGAATGATAGACAAGGAAGAAAAAAAATCAAAGCTTCCTCTAGACTGTTAACTCGCTGGGGGCAGGGAATGTGTGTGTTTATTGTTATGTTCTACTCTCCCAAGCGCTTAGTACAGAGTACAGAGCTCAATAAAGTAAGGGCTCAATAAATATGATTGAATGAATGAATGAATGAAATCGAGCATGTCAATACATCCTTTGGAAGATGGCCAGAGTGAGAGCGGTAATGCATCAGACGTCAGACTAAATTGGAGGTCGACAGGACTAGGAGGCTAATCGATCACTCAGTGGTATTTAAGGGGTGCTTACTATGGTTAAAGCACTGAACTAAATGCTTGGGAGAGTAAAATGCAACACAGTTAGCAGACATGTTCCCTGACAACAATGAATTTACAGTCTTCTCTATGGTTGTGAGAGATGGTCCTCTCACAAAGGCCAAATCTGACTCACTGAGCAAGCAGTGTTGCCTCGTGGAAAGAGCCCAGGTGTAGGAGTCAGAGGACCTGGATTCTAATTTGGACACCGTCACTTGTTTGCCGCATGACCTTGGGGAAATCACCTAGTTATTCCTTGCCTCACCTGTACGATGGGGATTAAATAGACGTCCTTGCTTCTGCTTAGACTATTAGCCCCATGTGGCTGTGTTTGACCTGATTATGTTGGATCTACCCCAGCCCTCAGTATTGGATTTAGCACATAATAATCAATCAGTAGCATTTATTGAGCACTTACTGTGTGCAGATTACTGTATTAAATGCTTGGGAGAGTACATTATAACAGAGATGGTAGACACATTCTCTGCCCTCAAGAGCTTACCGCCTACAGGGGAAATAAGTGTTTAACAAATATCTCAATTATAATTATTCCATCAGAACCGTTTACAGGCCATGCCCATGATGAGTAGCTACCCAAAATCATAGACAACCCAGTCAAGGAGCTGTGTTCAACCCTTAGATATGAAACTATCTCCCTTCATCCCAGCTTCTCTGGGTCACACCTGTGAGGAGAATGGAGGGAAGTGAAGAAAGCCACAAAGCTCTTCAATGGTGAGCTGGAAAGGGACGACATTAAGCTAGGCCAGCGCATCCCTCCGGGAGACTGTTGACCTCAGATAACACAGCATCCCAACTAAAAAATGGTTGTCAGACTGGCAGAGGGCTCTGAGATCCATAAAGAAGCATCGCTGTTCAGCCAGAAACTGTAAGAGGGCCTTGAGGCAAAATGGTGCCCGTGGAAACAACGAATACAACATCAAGACAAAGCACAGCCTCTGTGGACAGGCAGAGAAGGAATTGAGGTTCCTGAATTGGCTTTCTCAGGTCCACAACTACCCATAAGTGAGTTTTGCCATGTGTGCCAGATTCTTCAACCATAAAGGAGCATAATTAGATATGTCAAGTAGGACCGTCTAGCCCCCAGTCCATTCTGAGTCTGGGAGTAGATGACCTAAAGATGAGCTCGCCCAATGGTATGATTCATCCTCAGCTTCCTCCCTGGAAAATCATTTCCCAGAGATGGAAGATGGAGAGACTGGCCTATCTGGGAGAGCCAGAGCAAATACACTTGTTTCTTCCTTTTATTTATGTCATTTGTTAAGCGCTTACTATGTGCCAGGCACTGTATTAAGTGCTGGGGTAGATCCAAGCTAATCAGGCTGGATGCAGTCCAGGTCCCACATGGGGCTCACAGTCTTCATCCCCATTTGGCAGATGAGGTAACTGAGGCCCAGAGAAGTGAGGTGACTTGCCCAGTGACTTGCATAGCAGACAAGTGACAGAACCGGGATTAGAATCCACATCCTTCTAACTCCCAGGTCCGTGCCCTATCTACTAGGACTTGTCTCTGTGGGTAAGATTTCACTTAGTGCATGTGAGCTCACTGTGGGCAGGAATGTGTCTGTTTGTCATCATATTTTACTCTTCCAAGCGCTTAGTACAATGCTTTGCAGACCATAAGTGCTCAATAGATATGATTGAATGAATGAATGAATGAATGGAGAAGAGGCATCCTTTATTGTCATGACTTTATACGACAGCCTGTTTGAAAAGGGGTCTGGCAATGTGGACGGCCCCAGAATAGAACAGTTTGCCTTCCGTTGGGTAAAATAATTTCACTGAACCAGAAGGGTCATGCAGAAATGAAACTCATGTGGCAAATGGAAACTCATTGGTGACTCCTTACCGAGGGAAACTGTCGGGCGAAAACACCCATAAACTTATCTTGATTCCACCCCCTGGCCCATCTCCCTTTTAAACTTTAAAAAAGACACCTGAAGTTTTCTGAGCCCAAACCTCACCATGCACCAAACAATGTGCTCTCTATTTCTCAATTACTTCTTGGAGCGAACTCCCCTGCATTCTCATCTGCTGGTTTCCATTCTTCTCCTCTTTCTCTGCCACCTGCCTCCATCTCCTACAGACAGCAAGTAGACACATCTCATCTTCCCTTTTTCCAAAAAAAAAAAACTGAGTTAACACATGTCCCCGGTTTGGATAAGCATTTCCGTAAAGCAGGGGTGAGTGGGCAAATGAGTTGTATGTCTGGAAAACCCCTCTGAAAGGAGAGAATGAGGGACACTCAAGAATGCTGCCCCGGAGTTTCAGGCTGTTCGGCTGCAGGCCAGAAAATGAATCCAATTTTTCATTCTGTCATTATAAATATTTCAGTGCAAGTGGTACTGATTTTCTGCAACTGTGGTTAAGCATAGGGCCGTGGTGTGAATATTTAAGGAAAAAAAAGATACCAGAAGAGGAAGACCAGGAAGAAGGAGGGGAAAGGAAAGGTTAGCAACCAATTAATTTCATACTTTAAATGTAAAAGATTCTGGGAGAAATTCAACAGTGAGGTAGCGTGAGACGCAAAGAAGAAGAAAAAAAAACATTTACTCTGCTCTTCTTCTGACAGTTTCTCATAAAATATCTGCAGTCCATCTATCTTTTAGTACTCGAGGCTCCTCTGGAGAGCAGAAAATGGTAGTTTAAAGCTCACTTCAGTGCCGGTCTGCAGGAGATTGCTTTCCACAGGACCCCTGCTGCTTCAGGCCTAGGGGAAGAGGCCCAGGAGTTATTCAATCAGCTGGAGACTCTAGGGCGGCTTGGAGGTCCTTTGAGGGCTGATTATAAAGCTGCCCTCCTGTTGCCTGCCTCAGAACAGAATGAAATGAGCAGCCTCTCGCTGAGCAGATTCTGCGAGAAGGAATTTCACCTGTCATGGAGTTTGTCAGAATTTCAGGATTTATCTTGGTGCAAAATTAATAAAATACCAACCAGGATTTCAGCCGGGCTAGTCGGTCGTGTCTTCTCCGAGTGATCTCTCACCTAAGGAAACCTTAGTGGTGGAGGGGAGGTCAAGCCCCTACCCGGCTTTTTCCTTCGATCAGGGGGCCGGGGCTCCGGCGGGGTGGGGGGTCGGATCACTCAGACGCCGATCCCGTGGAGGGCTGGACGGCGGGAGGGAGAGAGTGGGTGGATGTGTGGGAGTTTTTACTGTCGACACGTCTGACTCGTCACTTCTATTGAGGACAGGGCAGAACCTGAAGTCTAAAAAGGCCATTTTTTAAAAATCGCATCTTGTTAAGCGCTTACTATGTGCCAGGCACTGTTCTAAGTGCTGCGGTAGACACAAGGTGATGATAATAATAATAATAGTAATAATAACTGCGGTATTTGTGGTGTGCTTTCTATGTTCCAGGCAGTGTTTTAAGTGCTGTGGTAGATACAAGGGGATAATAATAACTGTATAATTTGTTAGGTTCTTTCTAAGTGCCAGGCACTGGGGTAGATACAAGGTAATCAGGTGGGACACAGTCCAAACCCCCCATGGGCTCGTAATCTTCCTCATTTTAAAGAAGAGGGAACTGAGGCCCAGAGAAATCAAGTGACCTACCCAAGGTCACACAGCAGACAGGTGGAGCAGGGATAAGAAACCAGATCCTTCTGACTCCGAGGCCTGGGCTTTATCCACTAGGCCACACTGCTTCTCATTTCTGCAGTTTACTGTTTTATGGCATCCCAAGGTGTTTAATTCACACCCCAGTGTTTCGGGTCTCGCATTGACGGGTCTCGTTTTAAGGACACCCAAAAAGCCGACCATGCACGATCACCAATTGCGCTTTGCCACTAACCAAACCGCTGCCGCCGCTTCACCTGGTCTTCTCAGGGCATCCTATGTATGTTTGATTTGCTTCTCACCCCCCAACCTTGGGCTCTGGCAGTAAAGGGTCCCGGCAGAACTATGCTGGCCACAAAGACTCAGTTCTCATCTAGTTCCTCGCAGAGATATGCATGGCCTCAGTGGCTCAGGCATGCTCATCTGGAAACCCACAGGTCTGGTTTTCACTGGACCGAGGCTCGGCCTAATCTGGAGGCAATCACTTCTCTAGGCTTGCTGTGGGCATAGAATGTGTCTGTTTATTGTTATATTGTATTCTTCCAAGCGCTCTGTACAGTGCTCTGCACACGCTAAGTCCTCAATAAATACGATTGAGTGAATGTACTTTCTAGAGTCAAGAGAAGCTGCCCTGGCCCACCTGTACTAACCCAAAGAGGATCGCACCACGAGGGAGAGAACCGAAAGATTACCAAAACACTCAGACTTCACTTCAACCCCTCTTCCTTGCCGGGAACGAAACACACTCTGCCCCCAACCCCTTGACCTCTAACTTGACCCCCAATCTGGGCAGCCATGTTGGTAACTGGTGATGGGCAGCGCATTTTGGCTTCTTTCAGTCCGAGCTCGTGGTTCTCTATCCATTTCCTAATCAGCATTTTCTAAATGGGACGTTAAACGAACCACTGACGTCTTCCTTCCAATTCTCTGCCAGTTAAATGACAATTCGGCATTAATACCCTTCATAAAGCCACCTTTCCCCAGTGGTAGTAGCCTGACGGTTTTAACACTGTGAGTTCTCGGGGAGCTGGAGGGAGACAGAGGAGAGAGGCAGAACATGCCAGAGAATGCACAGATGGTGGGAGGGAAAGCAGGGTGCTCACAGCAGGCTACAGTGGAGATGCATTAACTCCACAGAGAGATAAGGGCTTCCCACCAGTACAGTCATGAATTATAACTGAGTATGGGGGAAGAGTTCTTAGTGCCTGTCTCACAGCAAATATACTGTTCCATTTTCTTCCCCGTCACCTTTCACCTTTACAAACTCAAAGGAAAGCAAAACACACTGCTAATATTTAATGGTATCACAGTTGCTTTTTATATATCTACCCGGTATGTACACTCGGTGGAAGGGGAAGGGATTCTGTTTCAGAATAAAGCCCTGGCAGGGCAAGAGTTGGGCGGGGCCCTTGTGATAATAATAATAATTAAAAAGCAACAGCACAATTGTAGTTTTTGCTACGCACTGGGCTAAGGATTAGGGTAGATACAAGATAACTAAGTTGGATACAGTCCTTGCCCTACATGGGATTCCAAGTCTAAGCAGGGGGAGAATAGGAGACTAGGAGAATGGGGGAGAATGAGTCTCTATTTTTCAGATGAGGAAAGTGACTTGCCAAAGGTCACACAGTGGGCAAGTGGCAGAGACGGGATTAGAACGCAGGTCCTCTGACTTCCAAGTCCATACTCTTTCTACTGGTCCACAGCGAGAGACCATCAGCTCTCATCATTCTTAGTAATAACTGTGAGTACAGCATGGAGCTAGGCATTTGAAAGAGAACAAAAGAAGTACAGACTGTCATCCCTGTTCTCAAGGAGCTAACTGTCTTTCACACCGGGACCTGGGAATCAGAGGACCTGGGTTTAATTCTGGCTCCATCACTTGTCTGCTGTGTGACCTTGGGCAAATCACTTTACTTCTCTGTGCCTCAGTTACCTCATCTGCCAAATGGGGATTAACACTGTGAGCCCCATGTGGGATGTGGACTGTATTCCACCTGATTAGCTTGCACTGCACATACTACAGTGCCTGACATAGTAAATGCTTCACAAATACCATAAAAAAAAGTACTGAATCATCAAAGAACAGAGGAGGTCACCAGGAAAGAAGTTCGGAGGCTGCTTGGAGTTGGAATTCTTTTTAGAAAACAATTTTTTAGGGTCGTAATCCAATCTAGGCAACGGGCGACAAGCCTCTTTGAGGTAAGTGGGCCCAGTTGTAAGGAATTACAGACAACAGAGAAGCAGTGCAGCCTAGTGGATAGAACTTGGACCTGGAAGTAGAAGGACATGGGTTCTAATCCCAGCTCCGCCATGTGTTTACTGCGTTACCTTGGGCAAGGCACTCTGCTGCTCTCCGCCTCAGATACGTCAACTGTAAAACTGGGATTAACATTGTGAGCCCCATGTGGCACGGGGATTGTGTCCCAAGTGATAAATTGTGCCTATCCCAGCAGTGAGTACAGTGCCTGGTAAAAGGTAAGCACTTAATAAATGCTGTAAAAAAAAATGATAATGCTTGTGTCCCTTCAAATCAGTCAGTGGTCTTTATTATTAAGTACTTTATATGTGTAATGAATTGTACATTCCGAGCGCTTAGTACAGTGGCGCTCAATAAATACTATTGAATAAATAAGTGCCCCCATTTAGCACAACCGTGACGTGATGTCACGTGAGGACGTTGGCCAGTTATGTCTCTCCATTCAGTGAAGAAGAGGCATGCAAACCCTGGAAGTTCTGCAGAAGGTGAAAGAGTTTGGAAACAGTGTGGTCTAGCAGATAGAGCCTGGACCTGAGAGTCAGAAGGACCTGAGTTCTAATTCTAGCTCCACCACTTCATTCCTAATCATATTTATTGAGTGCTTACTGTGTAGAGCATTGTATTAAGCTTTTGGGAGAGTTCAGTAGAACTATAAACAGACACATTCCCTGCCCACTGTCTGTTGCGTGACACTGGGCAAGTGCCTTCAATTCTCGGGGCCTCAGTTCCCTCATTTGTAGAATGGGGATTAAGATGGTTAATGTGTGGGACAGGGACTGCATCCAACCCGATTCATCCGAGAACAGAGAAGCAGTGTGGTTCAGTGGAAAGAGCCCGGACTTGGGAATCAGAGGTCGTGGGTTCTAATCCCGGCTCTGCCGTTTGCCAGCTGTGTGACTTTGGGCAATTCACTTAACATCTCTGTGCCTCAGTTACCTCATCTGTAATATGGGGATTAAAACTGTGAGCCCCACATGGGACAACCTGATCACCTTGTATCCCCCATTGCTTAGAACAATGCTTTGCACATAGTAAGTGTTTAACAAATACCACCATTTATTTACTTATTTATCTAATATCTACCCTAGTGCTTAGTACAGTATTTGGCACATAGTAAGCGCTTAACAAATACCATTTAAAAAAAGAGTCAGCAGGCTCACTGGAGCTCAGTCTGGGATCACCCAATCTGCCACGATTTAGAAATGTTTCTATCCATCCAGAGGGCAACCTTCTGGTCCCAGACTCCTCACCCCATCCATGAAACGATCGCTTCTGAGGGTGGCTGGTTATTTCGGGCTGTTTTAAAACATTGCTCTTAAAGGCTCTGTCTCCGCCTGTCTTTCACTTTCATTAAAAGGCTCAGTGTTCCTGATCTAAATGACAGCACCACCAGTGTTGCTTTTTAAGCACTATTCATCTTGCCGACCACATCTCCGGCTTTGCCACATGACACTGCTCTCTCCCCGATAACGGGGAAGTCTTCCTTCAGTGCTCCGGGGCAGAGATTCTCCGTAGACCAGCTGCAGATACCACAATAAAGGAAACGGATGTGAATTGCTCTTAAAATCCAAACTCAGCTCTGCCGCTGCCTGGCTGTAGCAAATTCTAGCCAGGGCAGTCGATCGATCTCCCAGCCCAGGTCCCTAGAAGCCTGTGTCCTAGAGAGCTGCCTATATCATCAACTATGTCACTAGCCTAAGATGAATAATAATGAATAATAATAATAAATGTGGTATTTGTTAATCACTTACTATGTGCCCGAAATTGTGCTAAGTGCTAGGTTGCATACAAGCAAATCAGGTTGGACACAGTCCTACGAATGATTACCTACAACAGTAGGAAGGGTGAGGGAGGACCACAGAAATGATGAGGATAGTCAGTCCACAACAAATTTCAATATGTTTTCTCTCTACCACCAGTGTGGTGGAATATTCTTTTCCTTTTTTTTTGGTCTTTTTAAATGGTATTTGTTAAGCCCTTACTATGTACCTGGCACTGTACTAAGCTCTGGGGTAGATACAAGATAATCGGGTTGGACACAGTCCCTGTCCCCCATGGGACTCACACTCGTAATCCCCATTTAACAGATGAGGTAACTGAGGCACAGAGAAGTGAAGTGAACTTAAGGTGGAGGAGCCGGGATTAGAACCCAGGCCGCCTGACTCCCAGATCGATGTTCTTTCCACAAGGTCATGCTGCTTCTCAGCCTAGCTTTTCTTATGTCGGCACCAGAGGCAGGCAGACCCAGGTCCAAGTCTGATGTGGGACTTTGGACGTCTGGGAAGAGGCAGGGGTTTCCAGGGGTTTGGAAATATCCTAGGGTCATTCCAGCCTGGGGGACGATCCTCGGATGTAGCTTTGAATGATGGCAGGCTGCCACACTCTACACAACGCTGTGAGGTCAGAGCGGAGAGCAGCTGGACCCGAAAGAGCCAAGGTGATGAGCGTTTTCGAGGGGGTGGAGACGGGAGAGAGGGGAGCCGGCAGCCTTGGCTATGAAGCTCTTCAGTCCCCCTTTGCTGGATGCTTCATAAAGTTGCCCTGATGGCTGCTTCAGAGACGGCCATCTGTTGTCAACTCCGGGCCAGACAAAAGATAATGGAATGGCAGCTAGCTAACACCAGGGCTGGCGGCGGAGGAGAACACGTCGGAGAGTGAAGAGGCGGGTCCTCTGTTACTGCAGCCAAATCTGGCCATGGTCTGGAATGCCCAGAAATGAATGCAGGGGAATCTGAAAAATGGTCTGCCGGGGAAATGTTTCAGATCTTTCCATCCCTTCAGTTCCTCTTCTCCCATTCACGTGAGACGCTCGATTGGGAGAGTGGGGTTCTCAAAACAGCGGGGTCGCTTTCACCAGGAAGGGGGTTCTCCTTGGGGCTCCTGCCCTCACACCCCCATAGGCAGGACTCTGCCGGTGAACACGCCTCTGCGGCGATGAATGAGCCTTCGCCAAAATCTCTTATGTTTCCGGGTACTGAACTGGCTTGTTCACCGATGCAGCTGCATTCTGGGCAAAACCGGACAGATTTGCCATTTCCTGTTACAGTCTGGGCAGATCCTTAAATCTCAGCTCCCCCAGTGGTGTCCAGGTGGCTGGCCCAGGACAGATCACAGGAGCACAGGAAGGTCGGGGCGGACGGGTCCCGCTGACTCTCTCCCTCTCGGCAGTCGACCCAATCAATCTTGATTGAATTATCCAATATCAACCGCTGAAAATGATCAAAATGAATGGTGCGGAGGCTGCGCCGATAGATAGATCGATGCAGATGATTCGGTTCCCGGGATCAAATCAAAGAGAGAGATCGATTCGACCGCCGGGCAAATGAAGTGGCAGCGGTCGCTGCACCGATTTGTCTCCGGAGCTCTTCAGGACCCCCGAGGGACCAAGGAGGTCAGTCCTGGCCGCATGGGCCCTGATGCCATACCATCATGCCCTGTTCCCGCGCAGCCTGGCATGTGGTTTTTTGAGGAGGTGGAGGCACAAGTCCAGGCATCCCAGGCATGGTGACATAATGCAGCTGGCCCTGGGAGGGAGGGAATGCCACCTCACGCGCAAGGATGGGAATCTCTTAAACAAAGAACCACAAACTGGGGTAGCCGACAAGTCAAGCAAGGGGCTCTGCTAGGGAAAACCGTCCCCCGCAGACGGCTTGTGCCTGAACAGGATGGATTCTGGTCCTTCAGCCCGCACATCCAATGGGGATTGCGGATGGACTCAGCTGCCACTTTGGAATCGGGAATGGAAGCAAGGAGGGAGGCGGAAGAGGGCGGAGGGATGATGGGAAGGATGGAAGAGAACAATTTTAAAGGCATTTTCCTCAAGAAGAGAGTATTGGGAACACACAAAGCTCTCCCTATCCTCTTATGTTCATTTTTCTATGAGGACAAAAGGGGATTTCCATTTTGCTGGAAGCAAATTTGAAAACAATGAAAACCAAGACAAGACACTAAACAAAACCCCCAAATAGCCTATAGTTTCAATCATATATGAGACCCTTCTTCTACTCATAATTGTGGTATCTTTTAATTGCCTACAATGTGTTTCAGTACAGTACAGTCGGATCAGACACAGTCCCTGCCCTTCCCAGGGCCCACAGTCTTACAGGGAGGGAGACCCAGATATGTTAACTGATTTGCTCAAGGTCACACAGCAGGCAAGTGGTCACCCTTAGGCTATAATGCTTCTTTCTCTGTCTCTGTCTCTCCCTCTCTCCTCTGTCTCCTTCACTGAATAGACCAGTTTTGTTTTTCACTTTCTACTTGAAAGAAATCAATGTTTTGTCTCCCTTCCCAAAGACTGAAAGTTTCAAGTCTGGAAGGGAAATCTGCCAGAAATCCCAGTCATCACAAAACTCTACCAAAATGTTGCCTAGCAGATAGAGAATTCCCACAAACCACGAAATCCTGAAACTGGAAGAGACTTACTTTTCCAATACCTCTCCAACATGTGGGACATGGATTGTGTCCAACCTGATTAGCTCGTAACCACTTCAGTGCTTAGTCCAGTGCCTGGCACATAGGAAGTGCTTAACAAATATTATTTACAACAACAACAAAAAGAGAAAAACCACGACTTCACCTGATATGATTTCCCATGTAATAAAATCCAGAACTAGATTTGATTAATTGAAAAAATGCTTTTTCACTACTGGACATAGCCAGGAACCCAGACTTTCAAAGTGTGGACTTGATAATAATAATAATACTAGTATTTGTTAAGCCCTTACTATGTGTCAAGCACTGTTATAACTGCTGGGGATGATACAAGCTAATCAGGTTGGACACAGTTCCTGTCCCACAAATGGCGTGCTGTCTTAATCCTCATTTCACAGACGAGTTAACTGAGGAACAGAGAAAAAATTGTGGTATTTGTTAAGCACTTACTATGTGCAAAGCACTGTTCTAAGCACTGAGGGATACAAGGTGATCAGGTTGTCCCACGTGGGGCTCAGTTTTTTAATCCCCATTTGACAGATGAGGTAACTGAGGCACAGAGAAGTTAAGTGACTTGCCCAAGGTCACACAGCTGACTAGCGGCAGAGGCGGGATTAGAACCCGTGACCTCTGACTCCCAAGCCTGTGTTCTTTCTACTGAGCCCGCTGCTTCTCTGCGTGAAGCAGAGAAGTTAAGTGACTTGCCCAAGGTCACATAGCAGATAAGTGGCGGAGTTGGGATTAGAAACCAGGTCCTTCAGATTTGATCTTCCATCATAACTTAAGGTTTTTGGTCATGACAATGTATGTGTACTCCAGGCTTTTCCCATTAGAAAAAGAGCAGTAATGACACTGAGAACATTTAGTATTAGTTGAAGCCCAGAAAGGCTTTGTGAAGAACCAAAGATTTTGGCTTTCTCACCTAGTCTGTCCCGGTCATCTTACGCTTTCTCTCCTTTCCATTGGTCTATTTTTTCCGGCTAGCTGTGGTCTTTCTGGATCCTTAGAACCTCAATTCCTGAGCTCTTAGCTGAGGAACTGTTAGGCCTGGAAGTCAGATAATCTGGATTCTAATCCCAGTTTTCCTACTTCCCTGCTGGAGTGACCTAGGGAGTCGCTGAATTTCTCTATGGCTCAGTTTCCTCATCTGTAAAATGGGGATTCAAGGCCTGTTCTCTCTTCTACAGAGACTGAGGCCCATATCTGGAATGTATTTATTTATATTAATGTCTGTCTCCCCGACCCGCTCTAGACTGTAAGATCACTGTGGGCAGGAATGTGTCTGTTTATTGTTGTATTGTACTTTCCCAAGCACTTAGTGCAGTGTTTTGCACACAGTAAGCGCTCAATAAATATGACTGAATGAATGAATGAATGAATGAATGACAAAGACTATATCCAACCTGATTAGCTTTTATCTAACTCAGAGCTTAGTAGCTGAGAAGCAGTGTGGCCTAGTGAAAAGATCCCGTGTCTGGGAGTCAAAGGACCTGGTTTCTAATTATGACTCTGCCAGTTGTCTGCTATGTGTCTTTGGGAAAGACATTTAACTTATCTGTACCTCAGTTCTCTCATCTGTAAAATGGGCATGAAGACTGTGAGCCCCAAGTGGGACATGAACGCAGGTCCTCTGACTCCAAGCCCCCTGCTCTTTCCACTAATTAATTAATTAATGTTGGTATTAAGCACTTACTATGTACTGAGCACTGTTCTAAGTGCTTGGGTAGATACAGGGTAATCAGTTTGCCCCACGTGAGGCTCACAGTCTTCATCCCCATTTTACAGAGGAGGTAACTGAGGCATCGAGAAGTTAAGTGACTTTCCCAGAGTCACACAACTGACAGGTGGCGGAGCCGGGATTAGAACCCATAACCTCTGTCTCCTAAGCCCATGCTCTTTCCAATGAGCCACGCTGATTACACTAGGCCATGTTGCCTCCCAAATAGCTCCGTCACTTGCTTGCTGTGGGACCTTTGGCAAGTCTAGACTGTAAGCTCATTGAGACCATGGAATGGTGTCTGTTGTATCGTAATATTGTACTCTTCCCAGTGTTTTGTGCAGTTCTCTGCACACAGTAAGTACTCAATAAATACAATTGACTGTTTGATTGAGTGACTGAAGTCCCTTCACTTCTCTGTAAAATGGGGATTACATCCTCTTCCCTCTGATTTAGCCTGGGACAGGAACTGTATAACCTGATTATCATATCCACCCCAGTGCTTAGAACAGTGCCTGGCATGAAGGAAGTGCTCATAAAAATATAAAATTAAAAAAAACTCCTTTGTCCAAACTAGGCCTGCCTCGGGAAACATCAAGCTACTCAACTTAGCATTGGAAATAAAATCAATCAATCATATTTACTGAGTGCTATGTACAGAGCACCGTACTAAGCACTTGGAAGAGAACAATAAAACACCGAGCGACCCTCGACATTTTGGTTGGGGCCTTTCCATACAGACAAATCTCTGCTTCCTTCAGGAGGGCTCTAGAAGGGATAATTCAGCAGCGTTTCAAGGACCGCAGCCTTCAGTTCTGTAGTTTTTAAGGGAAATAAAAGGAAGGCCACATTCAAAAGGAATTCAGTAATGGATACATGTTCTATTCTTCTGGAGCCTATCTCCCCAACTGACGTTCAGGATTTTCTTTGAAGTTAAGGAGAATACTCAGCAAAGAAAGGTGTTTGGGCCAGGATAGGCATGCTGGGAAGAATGATAATAAGTGCCCAGTTAATCCTCTGGACTGGCATTTTGCTCCAGGCTAGCCCTGGTGCATGACGGATGTGAAGAATGTAGCTTCCCCTGTATCCCCTCTATTGAATTTTGGAGGTTTCGTGAAGCCACCTGTCCTTGGTGGTTTGCAGAGGGTTAAGTAGGGGTAGTCGATTTCCAGACGAAAGAGGAGAATTAGGGGCGTCAACGTCCTCCTCTGGTCCATGATGGAAGGTACCAGTCTGCCATGTTTGGCTCCCGATGGCACTTACCAGTGGTGGCAGTGGGAGACCAGGAGCCAGACATTGGGAGGGAGTGAGGAAGTGCCAAGTTTCTGTCAGGGGGCATCTGTATCTGGTTTTTTTTTTTTTTGGTATTCTTTTTTTTTTTTTTTACTGAAATTTATGAAGTGCTTTACTCTGTTCCAGGCACTGTACTAAGAACTGGGGCAGACACAAGTTAATCGGGTTGGACACGGTCCCTGTCTCACATGGGGCTCCAGTCTCAAACCCCATTTTACAGATGAGGTAACTGAGGCTCAGAGCAGCATGGCCTAGTGGATAGAGCCAGGGCCTGGCAGTCAGAAGGACCCGATTTCTAAACCCTGCTCTGCCACTTGCCCACTGTGTGACCTTGGGCAAGCCACTTTGCTGCTCTGGGCCTCAGCTCCCTCATCTGAAAAACAGGGATTAAGACTGTGAGCCCACTGGGGCACATGGACTGTGTCCAACCTGATTATTTTCTACCTACTCCAGAGCTTTATACAGCACCTGGCATGTAGTACGTGCTTAACAGATACCGTGAAAAAAAAAATAAAAACAACCTTAGGATTAGAACCCACGTTCTTCTGACTCCCAGCCTGGGCTCTATGCACTACACCATGCTGCTTCACGTTGTGTTCATAGTCAGGATATCTTTATAACTTTACATAGTTGTGACCGAGATGGTGAGGTGATGGTTGATATCCCGAATATACGGACTGTTTTGGCAACCTGAAAACCTTTGTCAGGACACTGGGATCAACCATCATGACACTGGAATAGCTGGTCACACTAGGTTACTAAGATCATGGCCTTGGGGGCCGAGATATTCCTTAAGGGAGAGTGGATATCAAATGAGAGGTTATCAAGTGCAGCTGTGGATCCAACCCATGAGCCTGTGTTAATAATCTGGACTCATCAAGATGCTCTGAAATACCACAAAGCTTTCTCCCAACCTTTCACAATCGCAGAAAGGGATAAGGTGCTCAATCGGCTTGTCTTAAAACAATGCATGCAAGCAAAGGCCTGGCCATTCCTTACCAGGGAAAATGAGCTTCATTTCTCCTTTTAATGCTATTATTTTGGCAAATAGATTTTACCTTTCTATTGTCACCTTATTTTCCAATTTCAATTGTTGTAGTTTTTCTTGTTCCTTCTCTTAACAGAATCATATTATGTTTTTCTCAGACTTAACATCCCCAATCTCCATGCAGGAAATGAAAGAAATCAATACTTCTAAATTACATTAATTCTCTCCTTTAATCATTGGGGTAATGAATTCAAAGACACAGGGTGATGGGCCTCTAAGGTTATAACCTCTGAGTGAGAAAACGTGAAGGACACAACATAGAAGATTTCACGTATATATGTGTCTGTATGCCTCGTACCTACCTACAACAAACTGCCCAAACGCCCTCTGATTTAGCAAACAACCGGATCAGATATACAGTTAAAACAGAAAGTCCTCTCTGGGTTTGGCGTTGGCTTTGCCCACGTGATCGCAAAGAAAGTGAAAAATCTGGGAATCTCCCCCAAAATGACATCCCCCATTGTGATATCTTAAAATGATCCAACACGAGAGATGGAAAATAAGTCACCATCGTTCTTTCTACAAGTGTATATTGGTGAAGAACTTTCTAGGGCACTGATTCTGTTCTATGGTTCGAATCTGATGAGCCTGATTTTGAGCTCATAGTCTAGAGGGGGGAATGTTGTTCTGTATATGAAGGGGCCTGGGAGTTCCAGGTAGGAGGGAGGGTGTGAGCATGAGGTCTGAGGACCCTCCATGGTCAGTACTAGTTAGTCTTGGACGACCGCATGTACGAAGCGAACCTCTGACATTTCCCTCTCTTCCAACCCTACAAAGTACCACGGTGCGACAGCACGGATCCAGGCTTTAGAAAACTTTTGATTCCTACATGTCATCAAGTTCAATTCCAGCCCTCCTTCTGGGTGTCTTACCTGCAGCTCCGTTTGGAAGAAGAACTTCTGTGGGCATTGCGTGCAGTCATAGATTTTGTCTTCCTGTCCATGGGCAGAGAAAATATGTTGCTGCAACTTGTTTGCCTGAACAAACACTGAAACGATAAAAAGAATGGTAAACTACGGGTCTGGTTAAGTGTCAGGAAATTTATTCCCATTCAATCAATCAATTGTATTTACTGAGTGCTTACTGTGTGCAGACCACTGTATTAAGCGCTTGGGAGAGTACATAAAACAGAGTTGGTAGATCTGTCCCGTACCCACAACGAGATTACAGTCTAAAGTGGGAAGACAGACAGATATTAATGAAATAAATGAATTGCCGATATGAACGTAGAAGCTGTGGGGCTGAAGGTGGGGTCAATAAAAGTTGCAAATCCAAGTTCCAGGGTGATGCAGAAGGGAGTGGGAGAAGAGGAAATGAGGGCTTAATCAGGGAAGGCCTCTTGGAGGAGATGTGTTTTTAATAAGGTTTTGAATCAATCAGTTGTATTTATTGAGCACTTACTAGGTGTGTAGCACTATACTGAGCGCTTGGGAGAGTACAATAAAACAGAATTAGCAGGCACATTCCCTGTCCATAGCGAGCTTAGCAAATGTGGGTGAGGGGGCAGCGGTGAGATAGACGAGATGGAGGTTCAGTTAGTAGGTTGGCGTTAGAGGAGAGAAATGTGATGGCTGGGTGGTAGTAGGAAATCAGAGAGGGGCTGAGGTGATTGAGTGTTTTAAAGCCTAGGGAAACACATTCAAGGGGGAACATAGAGCGCCGAAGTAGGACGAGGCTGACTGGTCAACCTGTCCTGCCTTTGGGCCTCGTGGGATTTGGTGATAACGTCTCCTCTATTCTGCAAAATATCCTTTATCCTGGGCCGATTCGGCCATGTATAAAGCTCCAAAGTAAAGATTCTGAGATGCCCCGCTTCTTAAAAATAAAGCTGAAAATTGTCAAGCGAAAGGTCTTGGGAATGAACACAAATGACTCTTATTTCCCGGCAACCCCCAGGAAAGCTGAGACGCCAAAGCCCTGTTTATTGTATTTGCCTAAAGTTATAGCTAGCAAACAGTTCTCTATTTAAATGTGTGAATGCTAAAAATGATATCCCACAGCTACTCTGGGGCCCTGTCTAGGAATGCGAAACAGAACTGCAGGTAAATTCTCTTTGGATACTTTAAGATCAACTCTGCCTACACACTGAATGCAAGGGTTTCAATAATATAAACATGTTCAATTTTAATGACTACAAAACAAGGCCCTAAAAGTGTGTAACAGTTTACCTAAGAGACATATTATTAATAATTAAATTGTATGTGCCAGAGGCAGTACTTGGATTGGTAGCCCTGACTTCTGATGAATGCCTGGTGCACTGTGACCTAAAAAACAAGTTTGCATCTGCAATATGAATCGGAACAGGCATGGGAAAGGATTTATTAAAGATGCTGGTATACGATTTTGACTCCATTCTAATCATTAAAATTATTCTAATTGCAAGCTAGCATAAAATATTAGAATCTCGTCCTTGAGAATCATCCATTTTAATCATATTTCTCATTACCTTAAGAAAACACTCTGGTTTTCTTCCTGCGCCCAACATGCTTTAGAATAGAGCTCTGTTCCTTTGGTCCTTCAAAAATTCTTTCAAGAGACGCTGAAAGAATTCGGCTCTGACTGCACATGAAATGCCACTGTTTATGATTAATTTGTTGTTGTCTCTTTACCTCGTCAGCCAAACGGAATTTTTACACAAATTGGAATCGACTCATCTCCATATACCTTAACACATTTTACAAGGCTCCTGGCTCTGACATGAAAGGATTATTTGATAATGGATCTTAGTTGGGTTAAGGGTGCTCTCTTGTGAAGAGAGGTTTTATATTGGCTTGTAAAAAGGAACAGCACCTGCCCATGACAGCCCACCATGGCACCGTTTCAATCTTTCTACCCTAAACTTACTTGCTGTGGTGCAAAAAAATAAAATAAGAAAAAAAAATAACTTCTTACAGATGTGTGCACAAAGGCAAGATGAAATCTTGGCATAATCAATAGGAATACCGAACGACAAAGAGCTGACTGATTGAGTAAGGGAATTATTGAAGGCTAGATACCTTAACAGGCAATCAGTTAAACTGTTGAAGACAGAATTATCCATTACTACCCACTGCAGGCAGCGAAACAAAGATGGACATTCCATCTCTCTCTCCTCCCCTCTTCCCCGCTCCCTTTCGGTCTGCGTCTCTGTCTCCCCAATTTATTAGTGTGTGCCACTTTTCTGCAAAGTGAAATTTATAACTGGGGAGGGTTGGGTGGGGAAAGGAAGCGGTAGACAGCCATTACAAAGTCCTCAAAGGACAGGGCAGGAGAAATTAGTGGCAGAGATGAGGAGCCACTGCACACTGCAATTCTTCTTCTTCGGTGCCCTCCTTCTCCCTACCTCTTCTCCCTCACTGAGGTCTAGTTGCTCTCCCTACATGGTGGATTTCCCAGATGTCCTATAGCACCAGGTCTACAGTACCCCAGTGTGAGGGGGGTGGGTGGAAAATAACCAAAATAAAAGTCTTCTATATACTGAAGCCTAGTGAAAAGAGCATGGCCCCGGAAGTCAGGAGAACCTGGGTTCTAATCCCTACTCCACTACTTGTCAGCTGTGTGGACTTGGGCAAGTCCCCACTTAATCTCTCCGTGCCTCAGCTCCTTCATCTGTAAAAATGGGGATTAAGACAGTGAGCCCCTTGTGGGACGGGGACTGCGTCCAACCTGATCAGCTTCTATCTACCCCAGTGCTCAGTAGAGTGCCTGTAAGCCCCTAACAAACACCATTTTTTTTTTGAAGCACGTTCTTTCTGATGGCAGCCTGTGACCCACAAAGTCTCGTGACACAAACAGTGCAAGAACAAGTATGACAGATCCTAGCTCAGCCACAGGGCCCGAACGTGTCTGCCAAAGAACATCGTCAGTTGGAACGAGGGGGCAGCCATTGCTTAGTACTCACGGGAGGTGACTTCCACCTCATGGCCGACTGTCATGGCTACTGCTTCAAAGGCATAAGAAGAGAGTCAGACTGAAAGCCCAAATTCAGACTGAAAGCCCAAAATGATAAAGATAAGGACTCTGCTGGGGGGCCAACATCCGTTTTACCAAACCAACCTTCAACAGACAAGCTCGGGCCTTTTCAGCCAGCTTCAGGCAGGGAATTTGTCTGCTTATGGTTATATGTACTCTCATAAGCGTTTAGTACAGTGCTCTGCACACAGTAAATGCTCTATAAATGCCACTGAATGAATGAAGAATGAATGAGCTACTGTTTCCAATCTCCTTGTTGTAGAGCAAGACTCACATTTTATGAGACTTATTAACAGCTTATGACTTAGGGTATCATTTTATTCCAAAATGTACTTAAAAAGTCATCTACCCATAAAATGTAGCATCTGGGTAACCCACCCGGCATCCTGTTCTATCCTTTCAGAACTCAAAAGAAACGTCTACAGGCTTATTGAAAGCAGGATCTCCATGGTAATCTCCACACTGTAAACCCTGACTCTGGACCTGATTAAGATGGGACAATTGGCAGGTGGCTTTATTATCTTTGAACACCACGAGGATGAGGGTGACTGAAATCTGAGCCCAGGCTCTTCAACCAGAAAATCAGCCTTCTGCCAGCAGAGGTGTTGATGGTGAGATTATACCCCTGACCTTTCTAGCCAGCTAACTGGGCAGCAGTTCCCCAGGAGAAGCATCATGGATGAGAGGGAAGAACACAGGCCTGGGAATCAGGAGACCTGGGTTCTATTTTGGGCCCCGCCACTTGCCTGCTGGATGACTTTGGTCACTTAAGCATCCCCAGGCTTCAATTTCCTCCTCTGTAAAATAGGGATTAAATGCCGTTTTCTCCCTCCCATTTAAAGCCACTTTTATCCCAATTGTTATTTTTATGATGATGGTTATTATTACTGATATTATGAAACGGGCCCCTAAAACCAACTGATCACCATCACTTCCGTGAAAAGCCCATTCCGTCGAAAGTGTGGAGAGGAAAATCCCAACCTGGCCTTAAGAGTCCTCCAGAGTTTTTGTGGGAGTGACATTCTTACCTGTAAAGCAGACAGGACACTTAAAGGTGCCACCCATGCCTTCAAAGCTATGCTCTATCAGGTGGCACTGAAGTTTGGCGGGAGAGTCGAAGGTTTGATTGCAGAGTTTGCATTCATGGTTCAGTCCTTCGTCTGGAGAGAGAAGCAAACGGAGAAGAAAACATGAAACCGACCATTTCCTCTCTACAATGATGATGACTGTATTACTAGTTTTTGATAACTTGCTTTATTTAGTCCAGAGAGACCGGTAGGCATATTTATCCATTCCTTGTGTTGCCACACTCTGCCTGGCCTTAAGTCAATTTTTTTTATGGTATTTGTTGAGCGCTTACTATGTGCCAGGCATGGCACTAAGTGCTGGGGTAGATTCAAGGAAATCAGGTTGGACAGAGTCCCTGTCTCACAGGCCTGTGCTTTAGCCACTAGGCCACACTGCTTCTCAGTCAGAACATTTAGAACATTTCAATTAGAACATCTCCAAAATTGAGAAATCAAAGGACTATCTGATCACACCTACCGCTGTGACTCTAACACATTTGATTAAAAAGCACAAAAGGGAGTTATTGTCTGTGGAAAGAGGTTTTATTTCCACCTCCTAAGGAGCACAGATATTCCAGGTTCCGGTTAAGGAATTACACCCATATTTCTTATTTGCCAAAATAATAATAATGTTGGTATTTGTTAAGCGCTTACTACGTGCAGGGCATTGTTCTAAGCGCTGGGGAATGAGGACAGGGGAATGAGGTTGTCCCACGTGAGGCTCACAGTCTTCACCCCCATTTTACAGATGAGGGAACTGAGGCACAGAGAAGTAAAGTGACTTGCCCACAGTCATACAGCTGACAAGGGGCAAAAGCAGGGATTAATAACTGGGTCTCCATATTTGATCGAGGTAGGCTGAGGCAGTCCATCTCCTTGAAGCTTTCGTAAGTAGGAGTAATAGTCTCCAACTATAATGTGTCAACTACCTCTAATAATAATTGTTATTCGTTAAATGTTTACTATGTGCCAGACAATGTAGGGAGTGCTGCGGGTAGATACAAGCAAAACAGGTTGGACACAGTCCCTGTCCCATGTTGGGTTCACAGTCTCAATCCCCATTTTACAGATGAAGTAGCTGAGGCACAGAGAAATGAAGTGACTTATCCAAGGTCACACAGCAGAGATGTGGCGGAGCTGGGATTAGAACCCATGAACTTCATACTCCTGGACCTCTGCTCTATCTACTACGCCATGCTACTTCCCTGTTGCACTGTACTCTCCCAAGCATGTAGGGCAGTGCTCTGCACACAGTAAATGCTCAATAAATACTATTGATTGACAGGTTGGTAAACTGTGGGAATTTAGACACGGGATCCCTGACCCTCCGGGGTCCCCAGCCTTTTCTTCCCAGTTGAGCGTTCCCCCAGGATCCCAGCTTCTGGGGCAAATTAATTAATTAATTATGGTATTGGTTAAGAACTTACTATGTGCCCGGCACTGTACTAAGCACTGGGATAGATGCAAGGAAATCAGGATGGACACAGTCCATCCCATGTGGGGCTCATTGTCTCAATCTCCATTTTACTGACAAAGTAACTGAGGCACAAAGAAGTGAAGTGACTTGCCCAAGGTCACACAGCAGACACATGGCAGAGCTGGGATTAGAACCCATGACCTCCTGACTCCCAGGCCCGTGCTCTATCCACTACACCATGCTACTTCCCACTTTGCCATACTACTAATAACGACTCGGAGAGTCTCCGTAGCTGCAGGATCCTGGGTTCTTTTCCCATGATTCTGGCTGGCTGCTTTTCCACGCCCAACAGTTCTCAGCAACCACCGCGCATTTCCTGCTTTCCTTATTGAACCTGCCTCCTCCAATTCCTTGGTGTGCTCAATTTGCTGGACGCATCTCATTCTCAGACCTGTCTCCGCCTTTTCCCATGTTCCCAATCTTTTCCATAGAGCACGGGCCTGGGACTCAGAAGGACACTGGTTCCAATCCCAACTCTGCCAATTGACTGCTGTGTGATCCGGGGCAAGTCACTTCTCTGGGTCTGAGTTCCCTAATCTATAAAATGGGGATTAAGACTGTGAGTGCCACATGGGACAGTGACTGTCCAACTTGATTTGCCTGTATCCGTCCCAGCGCTTAGTATACTGCCTGAGACATAGTATGCGCTTCAAAAATATAGCAATCATTATTAGTATTATTATTTTCCCATTCCAGACTGTAGTTTGGCCCAGTGTCTGTCTTCTTCTTGGCTTTCTGGGCCTTTCCAACCAGTCTCGACAAGCTCCTTCTTGCTCCAGGACCTCCCCCTCCAGAGCATGGTGAAGGGAGTAACGGTCACTTGGTCAAGTGTAGCTGGCAGTCCGTCAGTCAATCGTATTTACTGAGCACTTACTGTGTGCAGAGCACTACACTAAGCACTTGGGAGAGTACCTCTGCCACTTTTCTACTCTGTGACCTTGGGCAAGTGACTTCACTTCTCTGTGCCTCAGTTACCTCATCGGGAAAGTGGAGATTAAGAGTGAGAGCTCCGAGCTAGAAAGGGACTGTGTCCCACCTGATTGACTTGTATCTACCTCAGCATGAATTCATTCAATTCATTCAATCATATTTATTGAGCACTGTGTGCAGAGCACTGTACTAAGTGCTTGGGAGAGTACTATATAATAATAAACGACATATTCCCTGCTCACAACAAGACTGCAGTCTAGAGGGGGAAATGGACATTAAATTAAATTAAATAAATACATTACATATATGGACATAAGTGCTGAGGGGCTTGGAGGGGGGATGAATAAAGGGTGACTCAGAAGGGAATAGGAGAAGAGGAGGGCAGGGCTCAGTCAGGAAAGCCCTCTTGGAGGAGTTGTGCCTTCAATAAAGCTTTGAAGTCGGGGAGAGTAATTGTACGTTGGCTTTGCAGAGGGAGGGTGTAAGTGCTTAACAAGTACCATTATTATTATCATTATTATTATTTTTTTAAAAAATGACCGAAAATAATGAAAACAAAGAAGCACATAGGATGGAACCGGACTGTCTTTTCAGCCACTTCTGAGGTCAGAAATCCATGTACTCCTGCTCTAACTTATACACAGTTCACAATCAAGCAGCTGTTTTCCTTCTCAGAGTCTAAAATAAAGTGTAACTCCACTAAGGCAAAAAGTCTGTCTGCACATTCTTTCAAAACTAGGAAATTACACACACACACACACACCGCTCACACTCACATAATTTATGCAGCTAAAGTTATTTCATGTAATTGAAATTAAGCCTGAAGATTCCAAGTTGTGAAGCAACGGGTACCACCAGCCCCAGAATAAATGGCTATTTCAAAGTGACTTCTTATGAGTGAAGCCACAGTAAATCAGTGTATTTGTAGCCCTAATCTTTCTGCTCACAGAGAATGAGTCTTTCCAAGCCAAGGGAAGGAATTTGTAAAGGGAGAAGCAAAGTACTAATTAAGCCACCCAGTTCTGTCTACATTTCACAAGAGATAAAAAAAAAAAAAACCTCTCTGCATCTGGGTGGCACAAGTGAAGCTTGATTGTAATTATGTAAGAGGGGGTTTAATTCTGCACACTGAGAGGGCGAGGGGTAATACAAAAAGCCTTAAGGATTATGCCAGATCAAGGGGTTTTCGTCTTTTTTTCCTCTCTCCTAGGGTCACAAGTAAAATAACTCCTTGCTCTAGGAATTGAAAGGCATAAAGAACGCTATTGTATCTCAGGGAAATGGACGGTGGCAGCCAGATATGGGACACCTAAGCAAGTTCCCATTTCTCACATGCCACATGCAATTAGTTCAGCAATGACAGGGCCTTCTTGGAAGGAGGTTCACACTTCTAAGTCACATTCCTTTTCCTTAGGCCTGGCCATTCCAATCTTCAACAATCAATCAATCGATCACTCAACGGTATTTATTGTGCGTTGACAGGGAGAAGAGCCGTTCCAATCTTTGACAATCAATCCAAGGAATTTACTGTGTGTTTACTGGGTGCAGTGAGTATACTGATGTCTCCCCATCCTAAAAACCCTCCCTTGACCTCACAGCTCCCTCCAGGTATCACCCCATCTCGCTCTTACTATTCTTCTCCAAACTCTTTGAGCAAGCTCTCTGCACATGCTGTCTAAAGTTCCCCTCTTCCAATTTTCTCCTCAACCCCCTTCAATGTTTCCTTCCCCTTCGCTCGACAGAAACCTTCTCGAAGGTCACCAATGATCTCCTTCTTGCCGAATCCAACTGCCTCTATTCCAGCCTAATCCACCTCTGACAATGTCAGCCAAACCCTTCTCTTGGAAACATTATCTAACCTCGGCTTCACTGACATTGTGTCCTCTCCTGGTTCCCCTCCTATCTCTCTTGCCGCTCATTCTCAGTCTCTCTTGTGGGGTCCTCTTCTGCTCCCACCTAACTGTGGGTGTTCCTCAAAGCTCAGTTCTGGGTCCCTTTCTATTCTCCATCTACACCCACTTCCTTGGAGAACTCATTCGCTCCCATGGCTTCAACTATCACCTCTATGTGGATGATTACCAAATCTACATCTCCAGCCCCAATCTCTCTCCTTCTCTGCAGTCTCACATTTCCGCTTGCCTCCAAGACATCTCTACTTGGATGTCCTGCAGACACCTCCAACTTAACTTGTCCAAAACAGAACTCTTCCTACCCAAAACCTGTTTCCCCATGACTTTCCCATCACTGTAGACAGCACAAGGCAGGCCTATCTCACAGCTGACCCCTGGCCCAGGTTCTACTTCTGGTCTGGAACACTCTCCTTCCTCAAATAATAATGATGGCATTTGTTAAGCACTTATTATGTGCCAAGCACTGTTCGAAGCTCTGGGACTGACAGTCAATTACTCTCCCCACCTTCAAAGCCTTAATGAAGGTACATCTCCTCCAGGAGGCCTTCCCTCACTAAACCTCCCCTTTCCTCTTCTCCTACCTCCCTTTTGTATCACCCTGACCTCCTCTTTTCGTTCTTCCCCCTTTCCAGATCCACGGCATTTATGTATATATCTGTAATCTGTGGTCATGGGTTCGAATCCTGGCTCTGCCACTTGTCAGCTGTGTGACTGTGGGCAAGTCACTTCACTTCTCTGTGCCTCAGTTGCCTCATCTGTAAAATGGGGATCAAGACTGTGAGCCTCATATGGGACAACCTGATTACCCTGTATCTACCCCAGAACTTAAAACAGTGCTCTGCACATAGTAAGCGCTTAACAAATACCAACATTATTAATTTATTTATTTACATGAATGGCCCGTCTCCCCTCATCTAGACTGTGAGTTCGTTGTGGGCAGGGAATGTGTCTGTTTATCGTTGTACTGTACTCTCCCAAGCCTTTAGTTCAGTGCTCTGCACATGGTAAGTGCTCAATAAATATGATTGAATGAATGAAAGAAGAGGCAGAGAGAGGTTAGAATTCAGGTCCTCTGACTCCCAGGCCCATGCTCTATCCACTAGGCCAGCCTGCTTCCTTGTGGACAGGGAACACATCTGCCAACTCTGTTATATACAATATGACACATAGTATTCGCTCAATAAAGACCACTGATGATGATGATGATGCTGTGTGAGGGCTAAAGAGTGGGGAGAAATGGGGAAAAGTTCCATTTATGGTACCCCTCTTTGTGGTATTTGTTAAGCGCTTACTTGGTGCCATGTACTGAATGCTAGGGTAGATACAAGGTAATCATTTTGGACACAAACCTAATCCCTATTTTACAGATGAGGTAACTGAGGCACAGAAGTTAAATGTCTTGCTCCAGGTCTCACAACTGACAAGTAGCAGAGCCGGGATCAGAACCCAGGGCCTTCAGACTCTCGGGCCTGTGCTGTATCCACTTGGCCACACTGCTTCTTCTGTTTTAGCCTTATTCTAGAATTAACTGATTCCTAGACTACTGTAGCCCCCGGGTTTACTGCCAACATCCCCCAAATCAGTCAATGGCATTTAGTGAGCACTTCCTATGTGCAGAGCACTATACCAACTGCTTGGTAAAGCACGATACAACAGAGTTGGTAGATGCTATCCCTGCATGGGCCTGGGAGTCAGAAGGACCCGACTTCTAATCCTGGCTCCGCCACTTATCTGTTGTCGGACCTTGTGCGAGTCACTTCACTTCACTGTGCCTCAGTTACCTCATCTTGAAAATGGGAATTAAGACTGTGAGCCTCATTTGTGATAAGGATCTGATTAGATTGTATCTACCCCAGTGCTTAGTACAGTTCCTGGCACATAGTAAGCACTTAAAGAATACTATTTTTTCTAAAAAGACCTTATAATTTACAGGGGGAGAGAGATATTAAAATAGATAATGGAAAGGGGAAATAGTAGAGTATAAGACTATATACAGAGTGGTTCTCTTGGGCCCTTCTGGTCACAAGTGCCAGATCACAATTCCCTATCCCATTTTTCTAGGGATTTCTAAGCAACCTGGCAATTTGGGATCTGGCTCAGTTGACTTCTTTCCTTCCTCTTCAGTGTAAAGTGAAGTCCTTACCCTATGCTCCCCATTAATGTTTCTGGGAAGGCACCGTGGAATTTATGAGACTATTGAGCACTGATTTGGACTTTCTCCTCTAAGCCCAGGTCGTGAAGTTGCACATTCCAAAGCTGCTTGTCTTATGCAATCGAGTCATCCCACCCATAGAGACGCCATGGATTCATCTCTCCCAGAATGCCCCATCTCCATCTGCAATCGTTCTGGTAGTGGATCCATAGAGTTTTCTTGGTAAAAATACGGAAGTGGTTTACTGTTACTTCATTCCGTGAAGTAAACTTCAGTCTCCATCTTTGACTCTCCCCCATGCTACTGCTGCCCAGCACAGGTGAGTTTTGACTTGTTGCAGATTGCCTTCCACTCGCTAGCCACTGCCTGAGCTAGGAATGGACTGGGTAGGCCTCTGCTTGACTCTTCCTCCCATAGTCGAGACTGGTAGAGTACTGGAAACTCTCCAGGTGCTATCCTGAGAGGGGTCCAAAGCTGCTACACAGTTTAATTGATCAATCGGTGGCATTTATTGAGTGCTTACTGTGTGTTCGAGCACTGTACTAAGCACTTGAGAGAGTACAAATACAGTAGAGTGGGTACACACAATTCCTGCCCTCAAGGAGCTAAGGGTCTAGAGTCTCATTAAAGCTAATATCCAGGCTTCACATAAAGGAATCCTGGAGACTACCTCACTCCTTGAAACCCTGCTATCCTCTCCTTCCAATTCTCCACTCCACATTGCCGTATACCGATTCTAAAAAAAAAAAAGTGCTGAACAGCTTTAAAAAATTCAATCAAAATAATCTTCTTCTGCTCTTTAGAAAGGTGGTGGCTGACAGTAATTGGAAAATACCGTCTGACTCATTTATTAAAGTGAGATTCAGAGTCAATTGATTTAATAACCATTAGAATATTCTATTAAGGATATAATAGGTTGGTGCAGCCCTATTTTTTATTAAGAGTTATAGGGAAGAAATAAGCAATACTGTGGAACCAGGAAAGTCCCTAGGACCGGGAGAAAGAACAAAATTATTTCTATCGAAATAGGTGTGAGAGCTGCAGATAGGAGGAGGCGGGAAAGAAAGAACATTACAAATGAGCTATCAATGATAAGAAGGAAATGAACTTTTCAGTTCAAGTCAGTGTCTTTCCAGCTCAAACTGCTACCTTGTGTTTTGCCTCCTCAGGTCAATGTGTACTCCAGTGTAAGTACACCAGTAGGTGTGCAACAGTGTACATACAACAATGTAAGTATACTAGTGTGTACACACCAATGTAAGCATACCAATGTGTGTACAACAATGTAAGTATGCTAGTGTGCACATAACAATGTAAATACACTAGGATGTACACCAATCTGGGTGCACCACTGTGTGCACTTCAATGTAGGTGCAAGGGTATGTACACACGACTGTTAGTACACCAGTCTGTACACCAATGTAGGCATGCATTGTGGCTTAGTGGAAGAGTACGGGCTCAGGAGTGGGTTCTAATCCTGCCTCTGCCACCTGTCTGCTGTGTGACCTTGGGCAAGTTGATTAACTTCTCTGTGCCTCAGTTACCTCATCTGTGAAATGGAGATGAAGAGTGTGAACCCCATGTGGGACAAGCTGATTACCTTAGATCTACCCCAGCAGTGAACAGTGCTCAGTGCTTAGAACAGTGCTTGGCACATAGTAAGAGCTTAACAAATGCCATTATTATTATTCTTACACCAAAGTGTGTATGGCAAATTATACTAGTGTGGGCACACCACTGTAAATAAACCAGTATGTACACCAGTGCAGGTGCACCAGTGTGTACAGCAATGTAAGAATACCAGGGCATACACACTGAGGTAAATATACCAGTGTGCCCACCCATATTGGTACAGTAACTCTGAAAGTAAGCTCCTTGTGGACAGGGAATATGTCTATCAACTCTGTTGCATTGCATTTTCCCAAGTGCTTTGGGCAGTGCTCAGCACCCAGTAAACGCTCAATAAACATGACTGGATGATGAGAGGAGAAGACTCCAGATTATCCTCTGGAGGACCGATTGTTCCCTTCCTCATCTCTCCCCGTTAAGAGCACGGCTGAAGGTGATATGCAACAATGACTTTATTGGACGATGGCAGAATTTCCATCTCACCAGTCAATCAATCAGCCACTGACATTTATAGAGTGCTTGCTGTGTGCAGAGCACTGTACTAACCTGGGAGAGAACAATACAATAGAGTTATTAGGCATGATCCCTGCCCTCAAGGATTTGGCAGTCTAGTGGTATCGGAAGACAAAGAAGCAGTGTGGCCTAGTGGAAAGAGCACAGGTATGGCAGCCAGGGGACCTAGATTCTAATCCTGGCTCCGCCACTTACCTGCTGAGTGACCTTGGGCAAGTCATGTAACTTCTCTGGGGCCCAGCTCTGTCATCTGCAAACTGGGGATTCGATACCAGTTTTCCCTCCCTTCTATTTAGACTGAGAGCCCCGTGTGGGACCTGGTTATCTTATATCTATCCCAGTGCCCAGTACAGTGTTTGGCACCCAGTAAGCGCTTAACAGATAGCACAGTTATCATCATTATTACTACTTCTTCGATTTTCTGGCCGAGGAAAAGTAGGACGGCAACCATTTGGATTCTCCCACAGCCCCCGAGCGCCTAGCTCCAACGTGGCTATTGTTAGCTTAACTGAAGACGCTGACATTTCAATATAAGCTTTAAACAAGAGAAGTCCTTTAAGCAGCCTCCAGACTGTGGGTCCCATGTTTATGCTCCTTTCCCTTCAATAAAAACAAAAATCGAGCTCCGCTTACAAGTAAATGTTCAGTGGCTGACTTACACGCAGCCGTTACTGCCGGAAACACCGGGGGCCCCCTTATGCTGTCTGATCAACACTAAAGCCATTACTAAGGACCAATTTGTAACGGTTTAAAAGTAGGACTCTTCTCTCGGTGACCACCTCCGAGACTGTCCGGAAGGGTCCTCCAGCCTCTTACCCAGCATAAATCCATAGGCTAAGGCCCAGAGATAAAATCCCTTCTGGTAAATTTTCACGTGCCAGACCAGCGTCCACGTTCAGACGCGCTGATCTGAGCGGGCGTCACCTCTGCCCTCAGAATCCAAACACATGGCTCAAATGGCCAGTGGAAGCTGTAATTGTCTCATCTGAAAGCTTGTGCCCACCAACCATCTTGTCTTCTTCACCGAGCAAGCCCTGAACCCATTTCTACCTCCCCTCTTCCTTTTCCTTCTTTCTCTTCCCCTATCCTGTCAGTTCGACCTTCACAACAGTTCTAGACTCCGCCCTTTCCTCTCCACCCAAACTGTTACCATGCTGATCCAAGCACTTAGCATATCCCACCTTAAGGACTGCACTGGCCTCCTCTTTGACCTCCCTGCTCCTGAATCTCCCCTCTCCAGTCCAAGTTCCTCTCTGCTGCCCAGACGGTTTTTCTAAAAAAGTCATTCACTCCTCACCTCCCCTCTCTCCAAGAAGCTTCAGTGGTTGCCCTACCACCTCTGCTTCAAACAGAAGCTCCTTATCATCTGCTTTAAGGCACTCAATCAGCTCTCCCCCTCCTGCATTACCTCTCTGATTCCCTACCCTGTCCGCACATTTTGCTCCTCTAATGCCAAACTACTCAATGTAACTCGATCTCATCTATCTCACCACCAACCTCTTCCAATGACCTTCTTCGGTCCTGGAACTCCCTCCCCCTTTATATACTAAAGACCATCATTCTCTCCACCGTGAATGCTTTATTAAAATCACCTCTCCTCCAAGAGGCCTTCCCTAACTAAGCCTTCATTTTCCCTACTTCCTCTCCCTTCTGCATCGCCTATGCACTTGGTTCTCTACCCTTTAAGCACTTGATATTCAACCCACTCTCAGCCCCACTGCACTTATGTACGTATCTGTAATTTATTTCTTTATATTAATGTCTGTTTCCCCCTCCAGACTGGAAGCTTCTTGTGGACAGAGGACTTGTCCACCAGCTCTGTTATTCTGTACTCTCCCAAATGCTTACGACAGGGGTCTGCATGCAGTAAGCGCTCAGTGAATACCGCTGATAGACTGATTGATTGAGGAGAAACAAAGGTAAAGCCACGTTCACCCCAGAAACCAGGGCTAGAAAAATAGGTAGACTTTCAGGGTGCACCACTACCAAATTCTTTCTCAGCATATAGTGAAGGGCTAAAGTGCTCTGTTTCTCAGAGCTTCTACCCAAATGCCCTGAGGAACCAATTTTATAAATCCTGTTACAAATTATCCTGGCCACTTTGCTCCTCTAATGCCAACCTATTCACTGCATGTCAATTTCATCTCTCTCACCACCCACCCCTTGCCCACATCCTCCATCCCTTCTCCTTCACACACAACTCTCTCCATCTTTAAAGCCCTACTAAAATCACATCTCCTCCAAGAGGCCTTCCCCAACGAAACCCTCATTTCTCCTACGCCCTTCTCCTTTTCGCATCACCTATGTACTTACATCTGTTCCCCTTAATCACTTGATATCCACTCCATACTCAGCTCCATAGCAATTATCTGGAATTTATTTTAATATTTACCTCCCCGTTTAGACTGTGAGCTCCTGTGGACAGGGAAGTGTCTACCACCTCTGTTGTATTTTGCTCTCCCAAGCACTTAGTCCAGTGTTCTACACCCAGTAAGTGCTCACTGAATACTACTGACTGATCAGTCGATCAGTGGTATTCATTGAACACTTCCTGTGCACAGAGCACTGTTTGATTAAAGCCCATGAGGAGGGAGAAGGTGTATGCATCCCCATTTTACAGACAAGGAAACTGAGGCCCAGAAAAGTTAGCAGACTTGCTTAAGGACACACAGCAGGCAAATGGTGGAGCTGGGATTAGCACCCAGGTCCTCTGACTTCCAGCACACGCTTACTCTACTAAGCCGTGCTGCTGGTGGGAGGGCTTTGCCCTAAGAGGATCTTCCACAAGAAGTGGAGGGATTTTCATTCCATCAGTGGTCTCGGGCAGAAAGAGTGTGATTCAGAAACATAGGGGCACAGGACTGCAGGGCAGTGAAGCAAGGACACGTTCTGGCCTTTGGAAGATGAGATCCTGCTACCGACACAGTTATTTCCTGTCCTGATCTTCATGCTGTCAGCAGGCCCCAAGCAGGAAATGAGTCAACTAGGGTGGTGTGTATGATACCCAGCAGATTGCAAAGAGCCCAGGGGTAGCTCAGGGTTCCATAAGCAGCGGCAGCTTGCGAGCCGGTGGGAGGCACAGGTGGGCTGGGAGTAGAGGATCAGGTGCTGCGATTTTGGATGCTTTTTGGGAGACATAGCTCCAGCCAATCCCTTCATGTTGGTCAGGGCTTTTGCGAGAGAAATTTCGGGACAGGTCTTCCAATAAACACAGAAGACAGAACCCGGTTCTATGAAAAATTAGTGTGGTCTTTCAGAAAGGAGGCCGGGAATGAGGGGGCGAGGTAGGATATAACGAGGAACAAAAAATGTTCTAGGTTAATATGCTGGCGGTTCCTCTCCCTCTGCCGGCAGACAATCACCAGCCATAGCTTGGTAGGTTGGGTTCTGGGTCGACACTGAGGTTAATATCATTCCGTGTGAAAGCATGTTCTATGCCACTCTTATCCTGATAGTGTAACTTTCCAGGTGGACTTTTTCCGTTCTACACCTTGAGGATTTTAGCCTGTGATGAGGCTCACGGTGGGAGAGAGGGGAGGGAGGAGGCGGGGAGAAAAAGTCGTCAGAAAGAGAGGTCTGCTCATTACTAGACCCTAAGACCAGAATGGCCCTGACTCCAGTGAAAGCAATATACAATAAAATGATCAATTGTGTTTACAGAGCACTTACCGTGTGCAGAACACTGTACTAAGCACTTGGGAGAGAACAATATGAGAGATGGTAAACTTTGTCCAAAGGGAGCTTGGAATCGAGAGGAAACTTACAAGTTAGATCTTCTTAAGGGAGTGCCAATCCACTGCACCTCTGCCACTATCAAATTTAATGATAATAACTAATAATTTTGGTATTTGTTAAGGACTTAGTATGTGACAGACACTGTTCTAACGCTGAGGTGGATACAAGCAAATCGGGTTGGACATAGTCCCTGTCCCAGGTAGGGCTCACAGTCTCAATCCCTATTTAACAGATGAGGCAACTGAGGCACAGAGAAGTCAAGTGACTTGATCACACAGGAGACAAATGGTGGAGCCAGGATTAGAACCTTCTGACTTCCAGGTCCATGCTCTATCCCCTACTCCGTGCCACTTCTGATCATCCAGAGGAAGGGGTGCATTTCATTTCATCACTCAATCGGTTTTTATTGAGCATTTCATCTGTGCAGAGCACTGACCTAAGTCCTTATAGTATCTGCTAAGTGTTTAATATTTTCCAGGCACTGTTCTATGTGATGGGGCAGGCTCAAGTTAATGAGCATCAAAGTGATCTAAAGATAGCATCACCTTGCATTCCCCACTTGGATAAATAATGATGCTATTTGTTAAGCACTTACTAAATGCTAAGCGCTGTTCTAAGTGCTGGAGTAGATACAAGGTAATCAGGTTGTCTTATGTGGGGCTCACATTCTTAATCCCCATTTTACAAATGAGGTAACTGAGGCACAGAAAGGTGAAGTGACTTGCCCAAAGCCACACAGCTGACAAGTGGCAGAGCCGGGAGAGAACCCATGACCTATGACTCCCAAGCCCTTGATCTTTCCACTATGCCACGCTGCTTCTCAGTACGGAAAGTGCAATCTCCTGCTTTTTGGGGTGATTAACAGTGTTGTACGTAAGCCCTAAGGATGACATGAGGGTGGTGGGTTTATTTGTTCACGGGCAACCTTCTTGTTGCTGGTTGGCCGTCTGCCGGGTAGTTTTCTTGGCTTTCGGCTTAGGCTGGTACTGAGCTCTGATGCTTGATGTTAAATACCTACTAGTAACTTAAGTATATCTACCTTTGAGGACCGCATTGAGGAAAAACCAAAAACAATTGGGAAAAGTGAAAGAGGCTATTTCATGCTGCAACACTAAACACAATCTGTTCTAAAGTTAAGTCTGCAGGGAAAACTGCTTCATACCAAGACAGTCTTAGAGTCAATATTAATTCCACCCAGTAGCAGTCCAGCAGCGTACTGTGTACAACTCTCTTCAAGTAGTTTTTTTGTTCCAAATTTATAGCGAGGGTTATTTTGTTAGTAGTTTTTCCCCCTCTTTGAACAAAGCCACCGACTGTCTTAAGGAGAAAGTTGCTTATCCTCATTACAAAGCTCTGCCTTAAAATGGGATCAACCCAAAATCGAGATAGAATAAGGTTGATCGGGGTTCCCGCAATGGCAAGGTCTTTTTACGGTAAAGGGCAGGGAGCATCCTTAGGTTTAATGATTTGAAAGATCGGCTGGGTATCCCCACTGATATCACCATTCAGAAAGGCACTCGTTTGGTTAAATACAGGATTAATCAATCAATTGATGGTATTTATTGAGCGCTTACCGGGTGCAGCACACTGCTGTAAGCACTTGACCACTTACAATAGAATCGAGTTGCTCAACACGTTCCCTGTCCTCGGAGAGCTTCCAGTTTGCCCAACGTGGAGAGGGAATGGCAGCATCTGAACCACTGATTTTTTTTTAATGGTATTTGTTAAGCGCTTACTATGTGCCAGGCACTATACTAGGTGCTGGGGAAGATATAAGCTAATCAATTCAGGCACGGTCCACATCCCACCTGGAGCTCACAGTCTTCATCCCAATTTTCTAGTTGAGGTAACTGAGGCACAGAGAAATGAAGTGACTCACCCAAGGTCACAAAGTGGACAAGCAGTAGAGCTGGGATTAGAACCCAGGTCCTTCTGACTCCCAGGTCCATGGTCTAACCACTAGGACACAGTCCTGAATTTGTGTTCATTCATTCAATCGTATTTATTGAGCGCTTATAGTGTGCAGAGCACTGTACTAAGTGCTTGGGAGAGCACAATGCAACAAGAACAGACAAATTCCGTGCCCACAATGAGCTTACCGTCTAGAGTGGGGGAGACAGACATTAATAGAGTCCACGGCTTCCCTGACCTGAAGATGTGCCCTGAACTTCATAGAAAAAGGAGAGTCGTGGTCACTGGTAAATGGAGACCAGAACGTTGGAAATTGTTATTGGAATATGCTTGGAAACTACAACTCTTTCTTGTAACCAAGAGACATGGCCCCTTTAAGGAATTTCCCTATGCATTATTAAAGTGATATACTGTAGAACTGGTTAAGTGCTCCATAACCTTTAAATGGCTTGATTGTAATTAAGGCCACTAGTTCTATTTAGGAAGTTTCAAGAGGCTCAATTTAAGTTTACTTAACTGGGGTGAATTTAATGTTATGTTGAGTAAGGTAGGGGTAGGCAGACTTTATGTAGCTGGAGGGTCTGTTGGTTTTTTGTTGTTTTTTTTTCTGGAGGGGTTTTAAAGATATACCAAAATCAGAGATGCTAGCAGCTACTTTTCTTTTAATAAAATATCAGGTTTACAAGCTGCACTTATGGATGGTCACAATTTAGCCCTATCCATTGCATTTATTGAGCCCTTACCCTGTGCAAAGTACTCTACTAAGCACTTAGGAGAGTACAATATAACAGTTGGTAGACACGTTCCCTGCACACAATGGACAAGGCAAGGTGGGCTGGAGATTCATGTACACGACACAGTTATGAATCGTATTTATTGAGCTCCTACTGTGGACAGAGCACTATTCTAAGCGCTAGGGAAAGTACAATATGACAGAGTTGGTAGACGTGTTCCCTGCTCTCAGTGAGCTATTACTATTTTTCTTAATTATAAGAAGAAGGAGAATAACT
Organism: Ornithorhynchus anatinus; assembly: GCF_004115215.2. Lineage (NCBI taxonomy): Eukaryota > Metazoa > Chordata > Mammalia > Monotremata > Ornithorhynchidae > Ornithorhynchus > Ornithorhynchus anatinus. The sequence continues at coordinate 19,736,825 of NC_041734.1, read as the reverse complement.
GTGGAGTTTGTTACGTTATTATTATTCTTATTACAGGGCTTGGCACTCAGTAAGCACTCAATAAATACAATTGAATGAATGAATGAATGAATGAACGATGAATAATAACAAGATTTGTTAAACACTTACTACGTGCCAAGCACTGTACTGAGCACTGGGGTAAATACAAGATAAGTCAGAAACAGCCCCTGTCCCATTTGGGATTCACAGTCCAAGAAGGAGGGAGCAAAGGCATTGACCCCTTACTTCACAGATGAGGAAACGGCCAAAGGGAAGTGAAGCGACTTGCCCAAGGTCACACAGCGGGCAAGTGGCAGAACCAGGATTATAATCCAGCACCTCTGACTTGCAGGCCTGGTCTCTTTCCACTGGGCTGCACTGCTTCCCCTTATCTTTTCTGGGCACATACAGCGGGCAGGGGAGGATCTCAGAAATGACCGGTGAATCTGAATGGCTCAGAAGCAAAGGGGAAATGGAATGAGGAAAGCAAAGGGTCTACAATTCCCGTGAGAGAAAGGTGGAGGAGGCAGGGAAGAGAAAAGAGGCAGGGAAGGTGATTAGGTATTTGTTGGTATTTGTATTTGTTAAGCGCTTACTATGTGCCGAGCACTGTTCTAAGCGCTGGGGTAGACACAGGGGAATCAGGGTGTCCCACGTGGGGCTCACAATCTGCACCCCCATTTTACAGATGAGGTAACTGAGGCACCGAGAAGTTAAGTGACTTGCCCAAAGTCACACAGCTGACAAGTGACCGAGCCGGGATTCAAACCCATGACCTCTGACTCCAAAGCCCGTGCTCTTTCCACTGAGCCACACTGCTTCTCTGATGGACAGCTTCATAGATGTCTTCATAGCTTCATAGACAGAGATTACCAAACCTCTCCTAAGCGCTTAGTACAGACTCAGCACACAGTAAACACCAATAAATACCACTGATGATAATGAAGGCACGGAGGCTATGGGATGCCCTACTGAAGCCACAGGCAAAAATGACAGCCTAAAATGAGGGGGAGAGGGAGATTTAGGGGTAACCTAACACAGAGGAATGAATGAAGAGGGCAAGATCAGGGCCCAGTGTGCCCTAGAGACAGGCATGTTTTGCTAGAGGGTTCTACCAGAGGAAAGAGCTGCTTTTTAACTCGAATCTGCACATGTCCAAACTAACTTCCGGCCTCAAGCAAGTGTCCACAGGGGAGAGGGCAAGCAAGCAAAATGAACGTTCTTAGAGCCAGGCATTGCTAAATCTGCTTGCAGAAATGCCCCTAGGATTCTGGCAATCGCACAGTTAAAGGGAGACAGTGAGGGGACTTGGGGCAGTTCCGTCTCCCTGGCTTGGGAACTCAGGCGGCCCATTGTTGCAGCTGCTTGCTTGGATCGTCACCACTTTTTTTTCATGCATCTCTTCCTCCTCCCCACTCTCTTTTGGCTCTCTTGCCGGAGCACTCTAGCAGCTGCCTGTCAGTTTGGCGGCTGGGAAGAAAGGGAAGGACTTTGTGGGATAGAGAAGAGCGTCTGGGGGAGAAGGAAAAATGAAACTCCCCAGAGGCACGAGAGAACAGAAGAGACTCCTCTCCTCTGCCCCAGACAAGGGGATGGTGCTCTATATTGCACTCTCTCAAGTGAGCACACAGTAAACGCTCAATAAATGCAATCGATAGATTAGTTGACGGTGGAAGGGATGGGGAGTGTGAATGATTGTGGGGAAGGAAAGGTGGAGGGAATTGAGAATGAACCAGAAGAGACGTTATCAAAAGTAGAGACACAGCTTAACCTAGAGGAAAGACCATGGACCTGAGAGTCAGAGGATCTGGGTTCTAATCCTGCCTCTGCCAAGTGTTACCTTGGGCATGTCACTTCACTTCTCTATGCCTCAGTAACCTTATTGGTAAATGGGGATTAAATCCTACTCCCTCCTAATTAGACTGTGAGCCCCAAGTGGGACAGGGACTTCAACCAACCAGATTAGTTTGGATCTACCACAGCACTTAGTATAGTGCTTGGCACATAGTAAGCTCTTAAAAAGAACTATTATCATTATTCTTATTTTCCTAATAAAGGACCATCCCACTTTTCTAATTTAATTGGAAGACTGCTATCTGTCCCATGGGGTTTACTTAAAACCCAATGCACTAACTTTTAGGACCTCTTTGTATCTTGCATTCTAGTGAAGAAATTCTGACTGTGGAAATCAAGCAGCGGAATTTTTAACTGCTCACCACCTGCAGCACATTGTACTATGTGCTTGAGGAGAGTTCAATCGAAGGAAAAAGATAGAGTCCCTACTCTTGAGGAGTTTACAATCTAAGGGAGCGAAACATGCTTGGTTTGCATTTGGCATTATTTGTTTTTCTAGAGGGGGAAGAGGTGAATGACAGCTGTCCATCAGGCAGGCTCAAAGGGCAGCCAGCCAGACTCAATCTCTTGGCCATGAAATTCTGTGGCTTCTCAAATCAATGGAAAATCATGTCCAAGGCATGTTTAAAATGTTAACGGTAATAATGATTGTGGTTTTGAGAAGCAGCATTGCTTAGTGGTTAGAGCAAGGGCCTGGGAGTCAGAAGGACCTGGGTTCTAATCCAGGCTCTGCCACATGTCTGCTGTGTGAACTTGGACAAGTCACCTAACTTCTCCATGCCTCAATTACCTCATCTGTAAAATGGGGATGAGTGTGAGCCCCATGTGGGACAGGGAGTCTTGTCTCTGATCTGATTAACTCGTATCTACCCCAGTGCTTAAAACAGTGCTGGGCACATAATAAGTGTTTAACAAATACCATAGTTATTGGTTATTATTATTATTATCAGTATTATTGGTCAGTGTTTACTATATTCCAAGTACTGAGCCACAGTTCCAAACCCTCCTTTCGGTGAATGGAAAATGATACTATCATGAAGCACATGGGTTCCTCTTTAAAATAATAATAATAATGATTATCATTATTATATTTGTTAATCACTTACTAGGTCAAGCACTGATTCACGCCCTGGAGTACATACCAGTTAATTGGGTTCATTCATTCAACAGTATTTATTGAGCACTTACTATGTGCAGAGCACTGTATTAAGCGCTTGGAATGTACAATTCAGCAACAGATAGAGCCCAATGACGGGCTCACAGTCTAATCTTGGACACAGTACCTGTCCTTTATGGGACTCCTACTCCCAATAAAGATTTCTTCTAACGCTTGGGGAAAAGGTTTATAAATAAGAAAGGCCCATAAAGCAAAGATAGAATTAAGGGAAACAGAAGCTCCAGAGAAGGGCAATGGAGGCAGAGGAGGAGGAAGAAAAAAACAAAAAAACACTTTAGGATTTCCTACAGGCTTGTCCAAAGGGGGCAGAAAGCTCAAAACCATCCATCTCTGGACAGATCTGGCAATTTCCTGCAGCTCCAATGGCAATAAAAATAAATGCATATTTTTTTCCAGCCAAGTAGCTCATGCAGCCAACAACATTCCTGCTCTATAATTAATAACAATAAGCAATTAAAGAGAACAGCAGGTTACAACAATAAGGTGTCAAAATATATTAGCAAAGAAAAAAACTGGCAACAGCACAGTTAAGAGAAAAATAAATGTACAGCCTGTGTACCCTGCTTTTTTTGGATATTTGGCAAACATTTATACTCAAAGAAAAATGTCGGGTGGCATCAACTCTTCTATAGTGATGAACATCCCTCCCGAACCAAATCCCGCTTCGAAAACTCCGAGGAAATCTGAAACGGGATCCGAGAGCCCTGATTGCATCAGCCGGTGAACATCCTTTGACCAGTCAATGGCATTATCCTTTCCTCTGGAGCATGCCAGTAAATACCTTCCAGGACTGTATGTGTGAGCTCCAACACTTTCAAAGAAGCCAGAAAAGTTTTCCTTTCCACTGAATTTTAAAGGGAAAAAGGACAACCTGAAGACCCGCGCAAAAAAGGGGCAGAGGACAAAAACCATCCCTTTGGCTACCAAAATTCATTTTCTCAGAAAGTGTTTTTTCCATTTCATCTCTGCTACTTTAATTATCTTTAGGGAGCCACTCCCCTAGAAAGCCAAATGTTCCTCTAATTAATAATTATGGTACTTGTTAAATGCTTATTATGTGCCAGGCACTGTACTAAGCGCTGGGATGGATACAAGCGAATCAGGTAGGACATCGTCCCTGTCCCACATGGGGTTCACACTCTTAATCCCCATGTTACAGATGAGGAAACTGAGGCCCAGAGAAGTGAAGTGACTTGCCCAGGTCCCACAACAGACAGGCGGTGAAGGCGGTATTAGAACCCAGGTCCTTCTGACTCCCAGGCCTCTGCTCTGTCCACTAAGACATGTTACTTCCTCTGGGGTTCCAAGATCTACTTCTGAGCCTCACTTCTTTGCTCTGGCAATTTCACCCTTCCTCTAGAGATTTCTCTTCCATCACACTCCTCTAAACATTAATAATTGCAAAGGTCCATAAGCGAAACCATTATTGTGTTAGAACAACAGCTCCTCCAGCTCAGTAGCGGCCCAAAGAGGCTTGGAAGAATCATATCAGAGTTGCTCTCATCATCTCCTAATGAGAGATCGATAGATACAGCCTGACCTAATGGAAAGAGCCCGGACCTGGGAGCCAGAAGACCTGGGTTCATTCATTCATTCATTCATTCAATCACATTTATTGAGCGCTTAATGTTTTCAGAGCACTGTAGTCCAATTCCAGCTCCACCACACCCACTGTGTGACCTTGGGCAACTCATCCGTGCTTCAGTTCCCTCATCTGCAAAATGGGGATTTAAAACCTGTGCTCCCTCTTATTTAGAATGTGAGTCTCATGCGGGACTTAATTATCTATCCCAGTGCTTAGTGTAGTGCTTGGTGTGTGTAAGTGTTTAACAAATTCTATCATTATTATCATTATTAGTAGTAGAAATAGTAGTTCTGGCAGCGTCCACATATCTGGGAAGTACAAAGCAAGCAAGTGTCACATTTCCTGAACACAAGGAGCTTACATTCTAATGGCAGTTACATAAATAAAGATATTTACAGAGTACTTCAGATGAATAACAGAGAAGCAGCATGGCCTAGTGGATAATGCACGGGTTCTAATCCCGGCTTTGCCACTTGACTGCTGTGTGACCTTGGGCGAGTCACTTAACTTCTTTGTGTCTCAGCTACCTCATATGTAAAATGGGGATTAAGACTGTGAGCCCCATGTGGGACAGGGACTGTGTCCAACCAGATTATCTTGTATCTACCCCAGTGCTTAGAACAGGTGACTGGCACATAATAAGATCTTAACAAATAACACAATTATTGATTATTATTGTTGCAGGAGGTGAGATTAAGGAGAAATTTGAATGTGGGGCCATAGTGGCCATCTGAGGTGAGACGGGAGAAAATGTCTGTGTTGAAACAAGGAACAAATACAAAATTGAAGGCCATAGGCTCTTCCTTAGATAGCAATTCCTCATGAACATCTTGCAAAATGATAAAACGTATCTAAGACCATGATGCCAAATTATAAAGATGCTCTGGGCATAATAAATTTTTAATACTCTGACTTTATGACAATTTGTCTATAACCTGCACAAGAGCCTTCACTCTTCTATTTAAAAATGTTTAAATTGTACTATTTCACAATATATGGGAAATGGTATGGCCTAATGAAAAGAACATGGGCCTGGGAGTCAGAGGACCTGGGTCCTGATCCTGACTTTTACACTTGTCTGTTGTGTGATCTTGGACACTTCACTTCTTTGTGCCCCAATTCCCTTGCCTTTAAAAATGGGGATTAATCCTACTCCCTCGTACTTATACTATGAGCCCATGATGGGACAGGCACCGTATCCAACCTGATTATCTTGTATCTACTCCAATACTTAGTACAGTGCTTGGCATATAATAAGAGTTTAACAAGTACCATGATAATATAAGGAAAGGCAGTGGTATATCTGCTTTTTCTACAGAAAAGGAAACCTGTTAAAATGATGAACTCCCAAGTATGCAGCAATAGCGATTAGCATCATTGGTATGAAAAATTTGGGCTTTCCTCACAGATTCCAGGATTCATTACTTCAGAATCCATCATTGTTTTAAGGCATCTAAGTGGAAGCCAGGAGCTCTGTGAACTTTTTTATAGTAAAAGCCATGTGTGTTGCTTTACTGGCCTTTTCGAAGGAAGGGAAGGAGGCAGATTCTCAGACCGGAAGTGGCTGAAGATGACATTCGAGCCTTCCCTCCGCAAAATAGGAACCTTGCTTCTGATAAGACACTCATGGGGATTTGAGTGATATTCAGGGTGAAACTAATATTCTGACATAATCCTGTGGGAGAGTGAGTTGGAAAATTTCCCTTCCTGACCCTTTAGAACCAAAAAAGCAGCAGTTCAGAAGTTCAAAAGGTGGTGATGTTAGTCTTAGTTTCCTGAGTGAGCGAAAGTTTTGGATATTTATAGACATTTCGGGCCCTTTTTTGGAGTGACGAGTGAAATGTTATAATAAAAGGGGAACATCATTTGCATTGAGAAATAGTGACTATGTGTCCATTCATGTTTATCTTGCCTTTGGTGAATGTCTTCGGGAAAAAGAGAAAATCAGGTAGATGCTAGCCAGTGATACAAAAATGAACTGGAATAGGGGAAAAGGTGCGCTTAGTTAAAACTTGGCCTTAGCAACATAAAAAATGTCAAATAAGCTTCTGGACATTTTGTGATGAAATAGCAGCAGAACATAAAACTATCCTTTAGAAAAAGGAAGAGAAGGAGGGGAAAGTGCTAAATTTATCCTCTAACCTTGGTATCCAACTCTTAGGCCTTGGTATCCAACTCTTAGGTCTTTTCTTACCCCTCCCCATCTCATTCTCTTCCCTCCCATCAATTCCTCCTCCACAGTTCAGTGTGCCTAAAATCTGTCCCTTAACCATCAAATGAAAGAAGAGAAATCAGTAAGTGGTTCCTCATGTGGCCATTTTCTTTACTCGCTAATTCAGAACTCTGGAGAAGATATAAGAGCCAAGGACTTGCTAGCTTGAAGTAATCATAGCAGGAAAATTCCAGGTCCAAACTGCCACTTCACCCGGCTGTGCCCTGCTATTACTTCATGACAGGGGCTTGACATCAGTCATACCCTGTGTTGAAGCCCACGCTAAATCTAAACCCGAAAAGAATGGCCACGTGCCTACACAATTTGAATCTCTCCTCTCTCTTTTCCAGACAACCCCTTGGTAAAGGGACTCCAGTTAGAAGTTTCCCATCCCCAAATGTCCCGAAACAAATCTGGGTAGATGTAAGACAAACACCGGCATATGTTGCAAGGAGAGAGGGCTTCGGTTGAATGAGCCCTGAGTTGCAGTTTTGTCTCTGTCAACCACATGGTCACCCCAGCCACACAGCACTTAAGTAACTATCCTTATACTCATCCATTTCTCTTTTCTTTAATTGGTTTTAATGATCGTCTCCCCCATAGACCGTAAGCTCTTCGAGAGCAGGGGTCTGGTGAACTGCACTTTCCCAACCATTTAGTACAATGCTCTGCCAAACAGTAAGCATTCAATGCATCCCAATGATCGATTGATTGAAACTTACGATATCCTCATTCTGAGCTAACCTTATACTATTTTCCTAAGGCAACGGACTCCCACAATATTTATCAGCATAAAGATCTTTTTCCACTTTTGGCTTTGGTTGAATTTAAGGTCCCCTTCTAGTTTAAATAAGGAATAGGGACAAGGTCTTGGAAGCCAATGAATGGGTATCAAAAGCTTGACATTCACCCATCTGACTGGATCATACAGTGAGAACAACCGAGCAAATCTCTCCTTAATGAAATCAATCTGTTGCTAAACCAGAAGGAATTGCTTTCAAACTGGGGAAACAATACCGCAGAATGCTTATCCCCCCCGCAGCAAGTGGCTGCAAATGAAAGCGAGCCTCTCCCCCCGTCTCATAGGCTCACATTGCTTCGTGGAACGTAGCAAGTCGATTGGGAAAATACCAGAAAAGCGTACATTGCTCCAAGAACCAGAGCTAACCAAAACAAACACCCCTCCCCGGCCCCCAGAAATGTAAATAAAAAGTCCGATTTCCCTGAACTGCATTTGATTGCATTAATTGATGTAAAAAGATCGGCTGAAAATCAAGCCCAGCAGTAGCATATTTCTTTCCTAAATCACAATAGCAGCACATTACACACATTACAAAAAGCTCCCCTGGTAGGGAGTGTACAGTTCCACTCTGACAAGAAAATGCATCTATTGCATGTTCTCTCACTCTCCCCCTCCCCTTAACATACCAGGCAGGAGGTCAAGATTATGGGTAAACTTTCTTGCTCAGAACTTCTCTTGGGCTTGGGCTTTGGGGCTTGAACTGCCTCTTGGGCTTTTGAGGTTGTTTTCAGTCTCTTTATCTCCAAAGGGCACAATCCACTGATAGTTTGCATTGACCATTTACTCTGTGTTCTGCACTATACTATGTGCTTGTGAGGAGACATGATCCCTGCCCTCATGAAGCTAACACTCTAGCTGGGGAGACAGACAACGAAATAGGTCACAACTCTAGGGGAAGCAGCAGAGGTTTAAAGTACAACAATTCCAATTCCTGGGTCCAACCCAAGACTTGGCTTTGGACACTGGCAACAGAATCCTTGGAAGAATCTTATGTTGGTTGCCTTCCTTGACTTTTGTTCTCATGGTTGTGGGGTGGGCCACCTAACTCCCTTAGCCATTATGGACTGCTCTTTGATTAATCTATCCAAATTCCTCTTAACCAGCTGATACCTTTGGCATTTGCCATTTTCTCTGGAAAGAGATTCCATAAATTTACCATCCCCTGGGAGAAAAATGATTATCTTGTATTTATTTTGAACCTACTTCATTCTAACTTTAAAGGGTTTCCCCTGATTTCTGTGGAAGGGGACTTGGGGAGTCATAACAATTCTCTGTTCTCTCTGTCCACACACCTCCTGGTTTTCACTGACAAGCCCACTCTGTCTGCATGTTTCTCGATTGAAAATTCCTAACCATTTCTGCCTTTCTTCATAAACAGGCAGCTCCATCCAACTAATTTTCTTAAAATTAATCTTTAAAATGAATCCCGTCTAAGCTGTAAGCTTGTTGTGGGCAGGGACTGTGTCTAACAACTCTGTTGAATTGTTATATTGTGCTTTCCCAAGCACTAAGAAAAGTGCTCTGCACACAGTAAGCTCTCAATATGATTGATTAATTAATAGAAATGATGATAACTGTGGCATTTGTTAAGCGCTTACTATGTGCCAAACCTGGTACCAAGGGTTGAAATAGATACAAGGTAAGGTATGTGCCAGTCCCTGTCCCACAAAGACTCATAATCAAAGTGGGAAAGGCGAACAGGTATTTAATCTCCATTTCCCAAATGAGGAAACTGAGGTGGAGAGAAGTTGGTGACTTGCCCAAGGTCACACCACAGGTGAGTGGCAGAGCCAGGATGATAATCCAGGTTTCCTTACTCCGGGGCCTGGGCTCTTTCCACTACTTCTAATCTTAGTTGCCCTTCTCTGTACATTCACCACCTCTCTTGTATCTTCTCTATGACTCCCAGAACCTCTGACATGGGCAGGTGTTTCGGTGAGCTCTGCCTCGACTTTCCCAGCCATTTGTCACTCCTGAATGGTCTTCAGGCCCTGGTTTCCAGAGAGGGGCACATCCCTTCAAAGACAAGATGCTGCCTGAAGGGGCCCAAGTGGATTTCTAGTCATCACTTTGGGTTCACTTGCCCTCAGGATTGGGTTCCCCAAATCGGGAAGAGAGCAAGATGAGTGATTTACACAGAGCATCCCAAGTCAGACATGAATCACTCTCTTAGCACAGAATGTGACCTATTAGGGCCAAGTGCATATTACAGTGTTCTGTACACAGTAAGCACTCAATAAAGACATTTGACTGACTGACTGACTGACTGGACTCAGGCAGTTACTGAAGAGCCTGGGGTTCTCTCCAAAAGGCCAGTTCAGGGAGCCTAAGTCCTTGGGGAGACTCTCATTTGATTAACGTTCTCCTTTCTGTAAGCTTTTTGTTTTCAAATGACATCGTTAAGTGCTTATTATGTGCCACACACTGTTCTGAGCACTGAGGTAGATACAAGATCATCAGGTTGGAACACAGTCCCCTGTCCCACATGGGGCTCACAGTCTTAATCCCCATTTACAGATGAGGGAACTGAGGCACAGAGAAGCAAAGTGACTTCCCGAAGTCACATAGCAGACAAGTGGCAGAGCCGAGATTAGGTCCTAGGTCCTTCTGACTCCCAGGCCCGTGTTTTATCCACTAGATCACACTGCTTCTGCTGCTTAAGATCTTTGTGAAAGGTCACCAAAGTCTAGCCAGAGAAATTCATTCAATAGTATTTATTGAGCGCTTACTATGTGCACAGCACTGTACTAAGCGTTTGGAATGTACAAATCGGCAAACAGATAGAGGACAGTCCCTGCCCTCTGACGGGCTTACAGTCTAATCGGGGGAGACAGGCAGACAAGAACAATGGCAATAAATAGAGTCAAGGGAAGAACATCTCATAAAAACAATGGCAAAAAAATAGAATCAGGGTGATGTACATCTCATTAAGCAAAATAAATAGGGTGATGAAGATATATACAGTTGAGTGGACGAGTACAGTGCTGACGGGGGTGGGATGGGAGAGGGAGAGGAGGAGAGGGAAAGGGGGGAGAAGAGGGTTTAGCTGCGGAGAGGTGAGGGGGGGTAGAGGGAGCAGAGGTAAAAAAGGGGGAAGCTAAGTCTGGGAAGGCCTCTTGGAGGAGGTGAGCTTTAAGTAGGGATTTGAAGAGGGGAAGAGAATTAGATTGTCGGAGGTGAGGCGGGAGGGCATTCCAGGACCGCGGCGAGGACATGGCCCAGGGGTCAACGGCGGGATAGGCTAGACCGAGGGACGGTGAGGAGGGTGGGCGGCAGAGGAGCGGCGCATGCGGGGTGGGCAGTAGAAAGAGAGAAGGAAGGAGAGGTAGGAAGGGGCAAGGTGATGGAGAGCCTTGAAGGCTAGAGTGAGGAGGAAAGAGGAAATCACTCTATGGGTTTCTGTCAGAGCTGGGGACAAACCAATCTTTGCTTCAAAATTCAGTTCCCTTCCCTGTGTACTCTGTTTACTAAGTGTACTAAGTGTTGGACACAGTCCCTGTCCCACATGAGGCTCACTTCCTAAACTAGAGGAGTAGGATCATCAGTAGGATTGAGAAGCAGCATGCCTAGTGGATGGGGCACAGAACTAGGAGTCAGAAGGTCATGGGTTCTAGTCTGGCTCAGCCACTTGTCTGCTGTGTCACCGTGGGCAAGTCACTTCACTTCTTTGTGCCTCAGTTACCTCATCTGTAAAATGGGGATTGAGATAGTGAGCCTTCATGTGGGACAGGGACCGGTGTCCAGCCCGATTTGCTTTTATCCACCCCAGAGCTTAGTACAGTGTCTGGCACATAGTAAACTCTCAACAAATGCATATTATTAATATTATTAGGATTTAATCCCCTTTTTACAGATGAGGCCCAAGAATCACAAAGCAGACAAGAAGGCGAGGCAGGATTAAATCCCAGGTCCTCCAACTCCCAGGACCATTGCCCTTTCTCTAGGCCATGCTGTTTCAATTCTCCCTCTCTCTGAATACCATTTTGTTCCCATCGTGGTTCTACTGGTCCCTCTGGGGCATCAATCAATCGGTGGTATTCACTGAGCATTTACTGTGTGCAGAAAAGTGAACTAAACATTTGGAGGAGCACAATCCAACAAAAGTCCATGCCCACAATAATAATGATAATTATGGTACTTGTTAAGCGTTTCCTATGTGTCAAGCACTGTTCTAAGTGCTGGGGTAGATGCAAGCTAATGAGACTGAACACAGTCCCTGTCCACAGGGGACTCACAGTCTTAATCCCATTTTACAGTTGAGGTAACTGAAGCACTGAGAAGTGAAGTGACTTGCCCAAGGTCACCCAGCCAGCATGTGGTGGAGCTGGGATTAGCACCCAGGACTTCTGACTCTCAGGCCTGTGCTCTTTCCACGAGGCTCTGCAGTCTGTAGGGAGCTTACCTAACCCTTGTTCGATCTAATAAAGGATCATTTACTAAAGAAGTAAACATTCTAGGGATTTAGTCTGCTTCCAAAAGCTAATCACCTCAACTGTTACTAGAAAAATGTGAGGGATTTTTAAAAAAAAGTATTGTATGAGATATTAATCTTCCATCCACCTCATTCAAAGGAAAATATGTGAAAGTTCCTATCATTGTGTTGAGGTGGAGGATTCTGCTCCTGCCCCCAAGGGGCTGGCCCACTTAAGCACCTGCTGTGAAGTCCTGATCAGCTGTTGGGGGTGAAACTAACACCAGGGGTCAGCAGACCCGTAGACGCTCAGGGGTCACGTAAGGACGGGCCCGTTGGGTGGACAGGGCCAGTTAGGCCACAATGTCTCATTTCCTTCAAAGGGGATGGGTCACTACATGAGTCACCCCAAATGAGGGTTTCCTTTGGGCTTCAACAGGGGCCTTGGACCTGGGATGAAATCCCTTTCCTGAAAGAGGTCAGATATCAGACTAATAATAATGATGATGGCATTTGTTAAGCACTTACTATGTGCTAAGTACTGTTCTAAGCATGGAGAGCATACAAGGTGATCAGGTTGCCCCACATGGGGCTCATAGTCTTAATTCCCATTTTCCAGATGAGGTCACTGAGGCACAGAGAAGTTAAGTGACTTGCCCACAGTCACACAGCTGACAAGTGGCAGAGAAGCAGCATGGCCTAGTGGACAGAGCACAGGCCTGGGAGTCAGAAGGACCCCTGGTTCAAATCCCAGATCTGTTGTGTGTCCTAGGGCAAGTCACAACTTCCCTGGACCTCAGTTTCCTCAGTGTCAATATCCATCTTTGCTCCTTCCTACTTAGACTGAGAGGCCCATGCAGGACAGGGACTGGGTCTGACCTAATTAACTTGTACCTACCCCTGTAGGCATCACAGGAAGTGGAAGCGGACGGGAGAAGGGCCATGAACCTTGTCCAATCACCACCCACCAATGGATCAGTCCTCAGCTGGATCCCCAGAGAGTAGAGACGAAGCCCAGTCCACAACAACCAAGTCAGAAGCTCTTCCCCGTAAACGAGGAGATGAAGTGGATACACGATCGCTACCGTGGAAAAATTCATGTCTGGGACTGTTCCAGCCTAGGGCCGCCTATCTCTACCTTTGATCTCTGACAGAAAATGACTGCGTCCCCCACAGATAGACGCCTTCAGCCACACGCCCTTTTCTGCAGCCACAACTCCCATTCCCATTGGCCATTTCTGTGAGGATGGTGCCTAGAAGAATTGCCATTTGGAACCCGGAAGAGTTTAAACCTGGGGTAATCTGGTAAATGGAATTTATTAGTGATAAAGAGCATGCCTGAGATTAAATTGTGGCAATTTAATAATAAGCATTCAGATCTGACATGACCTAATAATATGTGTACATACACATACACACACAACACACACATTTATATACTGCACATCTCTATACATTTCCAAATCCTATGAGTGGGGGCAGGGAGGTAGCTCTCTGAATCTGTAATTTCCTGTTGATTAAACACAAACAACCCCAGCACATATATTTGACTATCCTCTTAATTAACAGCCTGTTCATGTCTAACTGCAAAACTTGGTTGCACTTCTTTTCACCATCTTTGCCCAAGACAGACAGTAAACACAATTCCTCTCTCTATAATTAGCTTTTCTCTAAGGGCCCCCGAAGTAAGTCTGCATGCCGTAGATTTAATATCCAGTGCTATATCCATATGTGCTGCCCTTGCTTGGTCCCACAGCATATAAACTCCCCTATTAGCAGCCTTGACTGCTTAATTATGCAGATTTTTTTTGTATCCGCCTGCCTGTGTCTAACCTTTTTTTTTTTTTTTTTTTCCCTCTCTGCACCATGCTGGCCATTCTAATGAAATCGGCATAGGGGAAAGGGCCTGATTTGCAGTTATGGAGGTTGGATCGCACTGACAATCTGTCCTTAGTGGGAGTTACAACAAGAAGTCAAATGCCTTCATCTGGTTCTACCTATCATCCCCAAGGTGATTGAGTTCACTTCCTGATGCTTCCCAAGTTTTCCTCAGGCTGTCCAATCAGCACATCCACCAGGGAACCCAGCCTAGCTTGCAACAGTCTCTGTATCTAGTTACAACCCACCAGGGACAGTCAACCTCATCCCCCCAAGCCTTCAGATGAAAACCTTTTCTAACAAGGGCCGCCCAGCGCAATGAAATAACACACATCTGCATATCCACTGGGTCCCATGTTTCTTGTGCTCATGGATTATGTATCTTGCAGCTCTAATAAAGAAAATGCCAGTTCTTTGTTTAATGTTTATCTTGTGCTTGTTTAAGCCAAATGCTAATGGTTGTATCAGAATGCTTTAGTGCTATTTGGGTTTTTGGTGATTTACTACAAGACAATCTGCTGTGAAGTAACATTTAGAGAGAGAAGAAGAAAACAAAACGGGGGGGGGGAATAGATGTTGGTTGAAAGAGAGGGAGAAAATGGTTTGACGGAGAGAGCAGGGGAGAGGAAGGGAGAGAGGGAAAGGCAGTGTGCCAGAGTAGCAGCCCCCTCTGTGGACTTCCTTCCCGAGGCTGACATGCCCGCTTCATCACTGGCCAGTCCGACCATAGTGGGGGGAAGGGACAGAGGGTGAGAGGCGGGGGGGAGGTCAGTCCACGCTACACTCTCTTGCTGATTTCCAAAAGGGACGAGATGATAACTTTCCCTTCGGTGGGAAGGTAAACAGTGTCCTGAAGGGTAAACAAAAAATAAAAAAGCGCTTTTTGTGTTGCCTTCCTTTATGCCCCGATGCTTAGCACTGGCACTATTATTCACAGACCACAGGGAAGCACCGAAATTTAATTGTTCAAGTCTAGCTCTGCTCAAAATAGGCACACACACACAAAAAAAATTCAGTAGAACCCTTCCCCTCTTCCTCCTGGTTCCGGGAGAACCCGGTGGTGGTTGGGGGAGAGGGATGGAGAGAGAGTGGCTGCTTGAAAGCGGGTAAAATGAGTGAATGCCTCTATTTATCCTTTGGCGAGATCAGATATAGATATCCACAGTGCAGAGCTCTCCCATCTGCACTCTCCAGTTTCTTCGATCCTGTTAGGAGAGGTGATGTCCTTTTGGCCTCAGGAGAGTCGTAACTCCACCTGCACCCCTCTCCTTGATGAGGTCAGGGCAAACCAGAACTCTCTAGCATTCAATGGATGGGAAAGGAAGCGGGTTCGAGTCTTTTCTAAGGACGAGGGTGGACACCGTTTGCGGAGGCAAACTGTAGTCCCAGGAGTAGGTCAGTGAGTGGGCTTCCTTTATTGGGGTGAATCTCTGCAGTCATCCTAGCACTGGGGAGGGACTGGGGAAGGGCGGATGGGATGGGGAGGAGAATGTGGAGGCCTTGAAACCAAGATCCTCTAGCATCTTACCTCCCATTCCATGCTCCTTCCCTTGCTTTGCTCTTGCTATTTTTTCCGAATGAGGAGGAAAATCGTACAGAAAGCAGAGACAAGTAAAACCAATAGCTACCCATATATAAGCCCACGGAATCAAATGAGAGCACTAGCCCACTAGAAGAAGGCCATCCACACTGTGTTTCTGATGAAACTGTTTCATCTTCCCAACACGGTGGAAGGTTTAGGTGGGATTTCTCTTGCACGGTCTGCAAAAGGAGCTTTGGTGTCACAGTCAGAGCATCAGTCACCTCAGAGAAGCAGTGCAGCCTAGTCAGCAGGCCCTGAGTTTAATCACGGCTGCATCACTAACCTTCTATGTAACCTTGGGCAAATCATTTTCAACTTTTCTGTGCCTCAGTTCCCTCATGTTGCAAAAATGGGGGATTCAATACCTCTTCTCCCTCCTACTTGGACTGTGAGTTCCATGTGGGACCCAGTGATTCTGTATCTACCCTGTGCTTAGTACAGTGCTGGACACATAATAAGAGCTTAACAAATTGCACAATTATTAGGATTATTGTTGCTTTTAATGGCACAGGGATTAGACATCCTATCTAATCTTCAGAAAGCCATTTTACCAAGATTCTTGGTGAATCTTGCTTGCAGATGGTGATTCAAGCTGGCTTACTTTGGCCAGCCTGTAGTAGAAGTGCTTTGCACAAAGTAAGTGCTCGATAAATATGATTGAATAAATGCCAGGAGAACGGGGACAGGAAAATACAGGAGAACATCATCACTCCACTCCTTCAATGTCCACTTTGTCAGAGCAACAGACTTAGAGGTCTCAAAAGACAGGGAGGAGTAATCAGATTCTTAGGTGAGCATTGTTTGGAGGTAGCAGGCCTCTGTTAAGCTCCCTGTGGGCAGGGAACCTAGTCTACTAACTCTCTTAAATTGTACTCTCCCAAGTGCTTAGTACAGTGCTCTGCACATAATATGTGCCCAATATATACTGTTGTTGATGATGATGAAGATATGTATTGCACTCTCCCGAAAGCTTAATACAATGCTCTGTACATAGTAAATAATAATAATGATATTTGTTAAGCGCTTACTATGTGTCAGGCACTGTTCTAAGTACTGGGGTAGATACACATCCTGTCCCATGTGGGAACTCCCAGTCTCTATTCCCATTTTACAGATGAGGGAACTGAGGCCCAGAGGAGGTCGAGTGACTTACCCAAGGTCAAACAGCAGAAAGTGGAGGAGCCAGCATTGGAGACCATAACCTTCTGACTCCCAGGCCCCGTGCTTTATCCACTAGGCCATACTGCTTTCTAAGACAACCAATAACACTTGATGAATGATTTACACTGTACGCTACCAAGTGATTAAACACAGTGCTACTGCAGAGCAAGAGCTCAATAGATATCACTGATTGAAGATTGAGGCCTGGACAGAATGTCCTTGACCTAGAATGGTATTTCATTTCACCAAATAGCTATGATCACCAAATTCCAGCTGATTCTACCCAAGCTAAAGCAGAAACTTCCTTTGAGAGATTCTCTAGGCCACTGCCCTCAGTCATTCAGACTCCCTGGAGGGCTACGAAAACAACTAAAAGTTCTTCATCTCCTTGTTCCTTTTTAAATTCCACAGAGGTTCAAAAAAAAAAAAAGAAAAAGGGAAAATAAAGCACTGGTGCATTTAACTGGCTGCCTCCTCCACCAATTTAAACCCAGAGGCAGGGCTCTGCCATTCACCTGGCAGGGTGATGCTACCAAAATAATCAATTAAATCAAGCATGGACTGCTAGAGATTGGTGGTGTGTGGGGAGGGGGAGAAGGGAGGAGGACCAGGCACTGATATCTCCATTTCATAAATGAGGTAACAGAGGCCCCAAGCCACTGAGCGCAGGGCTGGAACCCGGTGAATGGTATTAATGATAATCGTAGTATTTGTTGAGAGCTTACTCTGTGGCAAACACTGTACTGAGCCCTGGGGTACTTGCAAGATAATCAAGTAGGACACAGTCCCTGTCCCACATGGGGCTCTCACACACGTCCAGCGTCTGCACTGGAACACTCTTCAAATCTTCAAACATGACAGACGATCACTTTTCCCTCCTTCAAAGTATTATTGAAGTCCAGTCTCCCCCAAGGAGCCTTCCTTGACTAAGCCCTCATTTTCTCTTCTCCCACTCCCTTCTGCGTCTCCCTGACTCGCTCCCTTTATTCACCCTCCCTCGGCCACCACAGCACTTACATACAATAACCATAAATTTAATTTATTGTATATTAATGTCTTGCCTCCCCCTCTAGACACCATAAGCTCACTGGTGGGCAGGGAACAGTATCTAACCAAGCGTCAGTTTACATGGTACTGGTGGTCCAGAGCAATTTAGTAGAGTGTCCTGCACACAGGTAAGCTACTTCAGTACATACTTACTGGAAATTGGATTGGGGGCCGCATAGTCATAGTAGGGGTGAGAAAAGCAGTGAATTTGAAATACCCATTCATACAGATGAGGAAACTGAGGCCATGCCAGAGAATTTAAGGGAACTTGTCCAAAGGTCACCAGGCAGGCAAGTGTCAGAACTGGCATCAAAACCTAAGCTCTTCTAGACTGTAAGCTCACTGTGGCAGGGAATGTGGTCTATTGATTTTTATATTGTAACCTTCCAAGCCCCTAGATCACAGGTGGCTCTGTGCAACAGTAAGCGCTCAATAAATATGATTGAATGAATGAAATACGATTGACTGAAAGGTATTCCAAACCTGCTGATTCCTTTTTCTGTGGCCAGAAACATGAGATTTGGTCAGCTAACAGACAAACCCGAGTAGCACCCAGTGTGGCTGAGGGGATTCCCCTGAGGCCACTGGGAGGAAGAATTATCAGTGTGGCTTAGTGGAAAGAGCATGGGCTTTTGGAGTCAGAGGTCGTGGGTTCTAATCCTGGCACGCCACTTATCTGCTGTGTGACGTTGGGCAAGTTACTTAACTTCTCTGTGTCTCAGTTACCTCATCTGTAAAATGGGAATGAAAAGTGTGAGCTCCACACGGGACCGATCTACTCCAGTGTTTAGAACAGTGGCTTGGCACATAGTAAGTGCTTAACAAATACCATAATAAGAATTATTATTATTATTACTGTGGCAGAGGGGAGAGGGACAGAAGCGAGAGGAAAGGCTGAGGAGATTAGGAAATGAGTAAAAAGAACAAGGAGGGACCCAGGGTGGGGAGGAGTGGGGTGGTTTGGAGAGATGAGGGGGAGAGTTAGCCCCTGCTAGCACCATCCTGCCACACTGGATAATATTTGGATGTTTTAGGCTGAGGGCCTTCTAGCCTGCTGTGAGGCAGTTTGGCTATATGCTGCACCTGCTACCAGTAAACCGTGGGACATAAAAAGGGCTTCATCACATCTGGCCCACTAGAGGGTCTTCAAGACTGCCTCTTGGTGGAGGAGTGAGGCGGGGTGGAGGGGAGAAAGAAGGAACAGATATAAGGGAGGGAAGGAGAAGGGCGGGAGAGAAAGACAGAGGAGAGAAAAAGACAGAGGAGAGAGAGAGAGCTATAGAGAGAAGAGAGAAAGACAAGAGAGAAAGAGAGAGGAGAGAGAAAGGCAGAGATAGGGGAGGGAAAGATAGAGGAGAGAAAGATGGAGAGAGATGAGGGAGAAAGAGAGAGATGAGAGGATAGGAATGCCAGGTAACTGCTTGGAATGGGCACATTTTCAGGAAGAATTGGCTTGGGCTCTCACAGGTGAAGTCCCAGGCCTAAGCATCTCTACCTCCCAAAGCCGAGTCAGGATTCCTGTTCCCAGTCTCCCGGATGCACGACGCTGGAGTCATCTTGGAAGCCTTTTGTGCTTCTCCGTTCATATTTCCTCCAAGAAGCCTCCTTCCCCAACTATGCCCACATTTCTTCTTTTCCCATTCCCTGCTCTGTCACCCTTGCACTTGGATTTGCTCCTTTTATTCAATCCTCCCTCAGCCCCACAGGGAGCTTGACCTCTAGAATGTAAACTCGTTGGGGGCAGGGATTATGTCTGTTAATTGTTATAGTATACCCTCCCAAGCGTTTTTTGCACACAGCAAGTGCTCAGTACGATTGAATTATATACATTTATTGCTATTAACATCTGTATCCCCCTCTAGACTGAAAGTTTATTGTGGGCGGAAAACATATCGACCAATTCTGTTATATTGTACTCTCCCAAGTGTTCAGTACAGTGCTCTGCACATGGGAAGGATTCAAAAATATGACTGATTCACATCCTATCAGAGAGCTAGTCCAGCCAGTCATCTCTCAGCCATCTTTCCTGACTCGGGTGCTGAACGTGTCCACTAATTCTGTTGTGTTGTACTCTCCCAAGCACTTAGTACAGTGCTCCGCACATAATAAGGGCTTAATAAATATGATTGGTTGATTGGCCTAGACCTTTGGAATTCCCACAACCAAAAGCCCAATCCTGGCCCACTTTGGATCTGGAAGGTGTCACGACAGATTCCAGCTTTCCCCCCCCATCCCTGAGGTGGCAGTGCTCATCTCCCCACCCTCTTTTGATTCCATCTTTCCCCTCTTCCACTTAACACCATCCCTCACGCACCAGATCTCCCAATCATCCCATTAACTAAAACTATAGCTTCAAGAGTCCTTTCACCAACCACGTGTTCGTCCATACCCTGTGCTTACTATCACCACCTTCGCTATGCCCTGGCTTTTCTTCTTCTAATGGTATTTGTTAGTGTCTACTAGGCAGGCACTGAATGAAGAACTGGGGTAAATACAAGTTAATCAGGTTGGACACAGTCCCTGTCCACATGGGGCTCACAATCTTAATCCCCATTTTACAGATGAGGAAACTGAGGCAGAGAGAAATGAAAGTGCCAGATCCAAGGTCACACAGCAGAATACGTGGGAGAGCCGGGATTAGATCCAGGTTCTTCTGATTCCCAGGCCTGTGCTCTATCCACTAGACCGTACTGTTTCTAGGGCATGTCTTCTTCACCAAACAAGTCAAGTCTGCTCTTCCCCATGGCAGTGGTTCATGCAATCAATGGTATTTATTGAGTGCTTACTGTGTGCAAAACACTGTATTAAGCACTACCTTAGTACAGTATTTCTACTTCTGGATACTGCAGGAGGATGGAATTTCTGGCCAAAAAATATTTGGCTAATTCAGGCAAAGTTGTCTTCTAATTCTCAATTATCTGAAGATTCTACATGGACAGATCCTTGTGCAGAGCGCAGCAAACATTGATCCACTTAGACCATAATAAAGTTGGAGAAGTCACATCTCTCTGGCCTACTTAATTGGGGATGCCCAGGGGAAATTACACATTTCCAATGTCCCGTCTTATGTCTTGGCACCTCACTCCTACCACCTATTTAGTTCCTCCAATCTGCTAGGGCCGGGCACAAGGCTCTATCATCCAGGCAAGCCAAAAGACAATTACCCTCCCCCGGCTTCAAACCTTACTGAAAGGCACATCTCCTCCAAAAGGCCTTCCCAGACAAAGCCCCACTTTCCTCATCTCCCACTCCCTTTTGCATCACCCTGACTTGCTTCCTTTGTTCTTCCCCACTCCCATACCCACAGCACTTATATACATATCTGTAATTTTATTTATTTGTATAGATGTCTATCTCCCCCCTCTCTAGACTGTAAACTTGTTGTGGGTAAGGAATGTCACTGTTTATTGTTGTATTGTACTTTCCCAAGCCCTTAGTACAGTGCTCTGCACACAGTAAGTGTTCAATAAATATGTCTGAATGAATGAATGAAAGCCTCAAGGCTCTACTGCATCCTTCCACTGGGAACAAAATGAAATTCGTTCATCCTCTGGGGACATCCAGCGCTGCTAGCTGTAATCACCCTTTTCCCTGAGGGAGGAGCTGCTTTATATGTGTGTATAAAACCAGAAATCTCCTTATGTAAAGGCACAGGGTTGCATTTGCCCACAGTAATGATAAACAGTGTTGGTTACTGGGTAGAGCCCAGGCCTGGGAGCCAAAAGGACCTGGGTTCTAATGCAGCTCCACCACTTGTCTGCACCTTTTACTTCACTTATAAAATGGGGATGAAGATGGTGAACCCCATGTGGGACAGGGACTCTGTCTAATCTAATTAGCTCAGAACTACCCCCAGAGCTTAGTCCAGGGGCTGGCTCATAGTAAGTGCTTAATGAGTGCCATAAAATAATGATAAAAATGATAACAATGCTATTTCTATTACAGTGGGGCTTCCTAAGAGCTTATTTATATGTCACACATTGTTTTAAGAGTTAGAGAGAGGATAATCAGATCAGAAACAGTTTGTGCCCCACACGGAGAACACAGTCTAAGGGAGTGGGAGAAGGGGTATTTAATCCCATTTTACAAACAAAGAAACTGAGGTGCAGAGATGATAAGTGACTTGCCCAGGGTCACACAGCAAACAAGTGGCAGAGCTGGGATTAAAGCCCAGGTCCTCTGACTCCCAGCCCCGGACTCTTTCCACTAGGCCACTGATTTCCACCCCCATAAAAGACATCAAACTTTATGGTCTTGAAAAGGGTCAGAGACTCGGCATGGTGGAGCTGATTCAGCAGAGTTATGATGGTTTTGCTGGACTGGGGCTTTGTCAAGTAAGCATAAAGCACTACTCATCATGGATGACTGTTCTGTCAAAGCCAAGCCCACCACCAGCCAGGGACAATTCCAGTCAGAGGAAAGAAAATTTGCGGGAGGTGGGGATGTGAGGGGATAAGGGAAGGAAAAAAGGAAGAGGGAGAAGCAGTGTTTCCTAGTGGAGACAGTACAGGCCTGGGAGTCAGAAAGACCTGGGTTCTAATCCCAGCACTGCCACTTGTCTTCTCTGTGACCTTGGACATGTCGCTTCACTTTTCTGTGCCTCAGTTGCCTCATCTGTAAAATGGGGATTAAGACTGTGAGCCCTGGGTGGGACATGGACTAGGTCGAACCTGATTAGCTTGTTTCTACAATTGAGTTTAGTACAGTGGCTGGCACCTAGTAAACATTTTATAAATACCATTAAAAAAAGAGAGTATGTAGGGTGAGATAGCTCTTCTGATGAAATTGGAAGCCAGGCCTCAAGACCTAAGTACAATGGACAACTCTTTCCAGCTAGAAGAAACCTTTACGCTTCAGGAGTCTTTATTATGTAGAATCATGGAATTACTGGGAAATTTGGGCAGCTCTAACTTTTCCTTGTCTCCAATCCAACGTGCCCATGGGAAGACCTGAACATTATTTAATGTATTGGAAAAAATGGATCAGCTTTTCTCTTTTGGGGATGATACGGAAGAGTGAAGGGAATACCAGAAATGGCTTGGTGATTTTTCTGAATTACAGGAAAATGGCCCAGACCTTTGGAAGAAAATAATATTATGGCAAGATTGATGAATGATATGTAGACAGTTTTTCTTGTAACATGGGGCTCGGTGTTACAAAAGACATGCACTCTGTTATCCAAGCCTTGACCAGTGCAACAAACCTGCACATAACTCTTTCTTTCAAAACCGCATCATGGAATATCCAGACAGATGTGCATTGCGGGGAAAGGGGTCTCTAATAGCATTCTACCCAAAATACTAGTGAACACATGCATCATAGAAGAACTTGTGGGCAGGGAACATATCTACCAACTCTCTTGTACTGTACTCTCCCAAGTGATTAGTCCAGTGCTCTGCACAGAGTAAGCACTCGATAACTATCACTGCTTGATTGAATGATGAATTCATAGGAAAATTTTGTCACCAGTGATGTGATCTTTGAGAATGACGGACAACTGTATGTAATATATATATATTACAGACTCGTCAATCAAAGATATTTATTGAGCACTTACTGTATGTACAGTACTGTACTAAGCCTTTGAGAGAGTACAATACAATAGAGTTGGTAGACATGGTTCTTGCCCACAAGGAGATCTTCTACTAATATTTACTAAGCATTTTGGGTAGAATAGTAAGGAAAAGCTAGAGTAAGGTCCTAACCTTTCAGATTTCCAGAGCATAGTTCTTTACACGTAAGGACCAAAAACTAATGGGCTATTGCTGGAAGGGCTAGAGGAATCCATCCCTAGAGATAATTTCTAAAGGAAGAAGGGTTCAACTGTCCTTGATAGTTCTTTTTTTAATGGTATTTGTTAAATGCTTACTACATGCCAAGCACGGTACTAAGCAGTGGGGTAGATGCAAGCTAATCATGTTTGCCACAATCCATATCCCACATGGGGCTCCCGGTCTTAATCTCAACTTTACAGATGGGGTAACAGAGGCCCAGAGAAGTGAAGAGATTTATTTACCTAAGGTCACACAGCAGACAAGTGGTGGACCCAGGATCAAAACCTGGGTCCTTCTGACTCCCAGGCCCGTGTTCTACCCACTAGTCCATGCTGCTTCTCTAGTTGAGGAATTCACTTGCCTGGAGACGGCAGGTTGAACAAGATCACAGACTAATGTTCCTTTCAACTTGAGAATTTGATGAGACATTTTATTGTAAGTTTCTTGAAGGCAGGGACCATGTCTACCAACTCTATTGTAATGTATTTGCCCAAGTGCTTAGTATAGTGCCCTGCAGCCAGTTAGAGCTCAATAAATGTAATTGGCTGATTGATTGACTATTCCCTCAGAACCATATTCTGCACAGAATAAGCACTCAATGAATACGATTGATTGATTGATTACTCCTTCCTACTTAGACTGTGAGCCCCATGTGGCACAGGGACTGTGTCCAACCAAATTAACTTGTATAATAATAATGATAATAGTGTTGTTATTTGTTAAGCGATTAATATGTGCAGAGCACTGTTCTAAGCGCTGGGGTTGATACAGGGTAATCAGGTTGTCCCACGTGAGGCTCACAGTTGTAATCCCCATTTTACAGATGAGGTAACTGAGGCACAGAGAAGTTAAGTGACTTGCCCACAGTCACATGGCTGCAAGTGACAGAGCCGGAATTCGAACCCATGACCTCTGACTCCCAAGCCCGGGCTCTTTCCACTGAGCCATGCTGCTTCTCTATCTACTCCAGAGCTTAGACCAGAGCTTGAGACAGAGTAAGCCCTTAACAAACACCACTATTTTTATTATATTATAATATAATGTTACACTACTGCAATAATAATAACTTCAGCTTAGTACCATTTCATTGTGTCACCAGCAGGGGCTTCAGCTCTTAATCCTGTCAAATCCACTGGAAAGGGAAATACTGAAACACCAGTAACCCTCAAGGCACAGGGGAAAGGCAGCACTCATGAAGGCAAAACATTCTGGAGGGTACTTAACTTTGGTCTCAAATTCCACCTGGGCAATAGATCTTTCATGTATTTGATGATGATGGTATTTGTTAAGCACTTACTCTCTGCCAAGCACTGTTCTAAGAGCTGGAGTAGATACAAGGTAATCAGGTTGGACACAGTCCCTGTCCCACACGGGGCTCACAGTCTTAATCCCCATTTTACAGATGAGGTAACTGCGGTACAGAGAAGTGACGTGACTTGCACAAGGTCCCACAGCAGACAAATGACGGAGCCAGGATTAGAACCCAGGTCTTTCTGACTCCAAGGCCTGTGCTCTTCCCGTTAGGCCACCCTATTAGGCTCTCCTATGAATCAAAGCCTCATCATGGCGGGAGAGTTTGCATCCTCCAATGAGGCTTAGAGCTATGCCATTGACAGATATTCTCTCATCAGGGTTACCTATAATGGAAAGGTCTAAGGTGAATCAGACAAAGTCGATTCACCTGTGCTGGGTAGCAGGAGCAGGGGAAGGAGTCAAAGGCGGAGGATCAAATAATCAAACTGTTGATCAAAGACAACGGCAGAGACTTAAGTTTTTATCAAGTGGAAGAAGGCAGTGGTAAGCCACTTCTGTATTTTTGAGCAAGAACACTCTATGGAAACACTCTAAAGTCACTATGAATCGGCAATGACTCAAAGGCATTTGAAGGAGAGTAGACTTATGACTACGATGAGGAATTTCGATTCGTAATTTGCATCTTCCTCCTGGGACTACCTAGATACCGTATCAATTCAAGACCCGCTGCAGCTTTCTCCAGAAGTGGGTGCCATTTGGGGATGGGGGAAGGCACTCCAGAAGAGTCCTGACTTCCTGGGGGGTCCTGAGAAGCTGACTTGTGGAGAGTTGAGGAACTTGAGGGAGGAGAGCTTCAGAAACATCTACATAGAGAGAGAAAATTAGCTAAGGCTTGCATTTTGGGGAATCTTTCTCTTGGGGAGCAGGTGGCTCACTTCCAATCAATCAATCAGTTATATTTATCAAGCACTTCCTACTGGAAGATAGGAGGCCTAGGTTTTAATCAATCAATTTATTGAGTGCTTACTGTGTGCAGGGCACTGTACTAAATGCTTGGGAGAGTACCACACAATATATTAGACACATTCCCTGCCCAAAATGACTTTACAGTCGAGAGGGAAACAGACATAAATATACATAAATAATTGCAGATACGCTCATAAGTGCTGCGGGGCTGGCCGAAGGGTAGCAAATAAAGGAAGCAAGTCAGGCAATACAGAAGGGAGTGGGGGATGAGGAAATGAAGGGTTAATCAAGGAAGGCCTCTTGGAGGAGATAATAATAATAATACTGATGGTATTTGTTAAGTGCTTACTATGTGCCAAGCATTGTTCTTAGCACTGGGATAGATACAAGTTAAAGCAGGTTGTCCCAGGTGGGGCTCACAATCCTAATCCCCATTTTACATATGAGATAACTGAGGCACAGAGAAGTTAAGTGGCTTGCACAAGGTCACACAGCTGACAAGTGGCAGACCCGGGATTGGAACCCACGTCCTCTGACTCCCAAGCCCGTGTTCTTTCCACTAAGCCACGCTTCAGTAAGGCATTGAAAATGGGGAGAGTAATTTTCTGTCCGATAGGGAAGGGGAGGATGTGCCAGGCCAGAGGAAGGATGTGGGTGAGAGGTCGGCGGTGAGATAGACGAGATTGAGGTACAGTGAGTCAGTTTGCACTGGAGGAGCCAAGTGAGTATGCTAGGTTGCAGTAAGAAATCAGAGTGGCAAGACCCAACTTTTACGTGGTTCTTCCCGAGCAACAACAGAGAAAACAATTTTGAGAAGTCTCTCTCCTGAGCCACTATCTGTACCGGGGCTCTTCTGTGGCCCCTGGTCAGGAAATCTCTTAATTTTAAAAGCCTAATGAACCCAGATTTTCCAAAAATAGCTAATATCGGGTTGAGGGCCAAACAATATAATGATGCAGTGCTACTTGCATTATTCCTGGCGCTATTTGATTTTGACAAGCCCACATTTGGTAATTAACATGAGAATGTCCCCTTGGGCCGTTCTCCTGTTAGCTAAAATATCTTATAAATTACTGTAATAAAAGGGGGGAAAAAAAGGAATACGCTGCCTGTCAATGCTTCAACTTATCTAGCAAGAAGAGAAGACAATGCCGGGATTTGGAAATGTGGGGATGCCAAATGGATGCATAAATTACGCTGTCTACCCCCAATTGAATCAGGTCCCTGCCCTGCTTTTGGAGAGGAAAGGTCATGGACCGGTTTAGGTTACTGAAGGAGAAGATGCATTATTCTGATAGATGCTCTCTTAGTGATCCTTTGGCTTCCCTCCTTCTCACACTGTTTCTCAATGTTCCTACACTTCCTGACTCTTCCCGAGGCCAGAGGCGGGCCATCTAATCTGCTTAAAGAATGAACCGTGGGAAATAATAACAATAATAACTACAATAATAATCGCAGTACTTGTTAAATGCTAACTCTATGCCAAACATTATACTAAGTGCTGTGGTAGACATAATATAATCAGATTGGACACAGTCCCTGTTCCACAGTGGGGCCCACGGCTTAAGGGGATTGAAGGGAGATCAGAAAAAATGAACAAAACCATGAAAAAGAAATCTAGAATCTTTGTGTGTTTTTCTCTCTGAATTCCCAACAGACCTATAGGCTTATTAGAAATTTGTACGCGGACCTATTAGATTGTAAATTCCTTGATATCAGGGACCTTGTCTCTGACTTTCATTGCCTATTCCCTAGCACCTACTACACTGCTCTGCACATATTGATCGACTAATTGATTATACGTAGTAACAAGGAATATAAATAATTCATAGATGATTAGCAAAATGATGTTTTGTTCACAAATAACTGCACGGGTAGTAAATAGTTAGACAGCTCTTTGGGTAGTAACTACCTTGAAAGACCAACTTATTTTTTGAGGAATACATTTCCACTTACTGTCCCACAAACCTACCCATCTCTACCCAGGAGACTGGCAGTGAATAAATTGGAGATGACTGAACTCCAGTTTTCAAGGTTCTATTACTTAGGGTCTTTTTTCTTCTCCTGCTAAAGGCCGTATCAAGGAATCAATGGATGTAAAACGTAGCCTTATTGATAAAAATTCTGGGGCTCGCAATAGAATGTAGATCAAAAATAGCAGTGTTTAATCCATACCAGACATAATTTGCTACTACTGTTGAATTTTAACAGGAAGAGATCCAAAATAATGTCAGTGTTCCCATTTTTGTGCCACAGAGTAATGACATTTAATCAGGAATATTACCGCACTTTCCCGGTGACAGCTGAGACATGGAGCATGCCAGCTGATGCAATTCCTGTTCTGAGGTTGTCAGCCTATAAACAGCAGCAGCTAACAGGAAGCTGGCTGGTTTTCGGGGGGCGGTGGATGGAGTCGGGGGGTGTCAGGCCCCGGACACAACATGCTATTCAATGGAACTGACCCTTTGTCCCCTAACTGAAGCCCCCCCGATCTCTTCTAAAGACATCTAAAGCCATTTCATAGGCTCTTCCCCCTCCCTACAGGCAACAAAAGCTGATAAGAAGGCTGTTCCCTATGGTCTTTAATGCCTTGGTGTTTCGGTGCCAAAACACCAGTTTGGTTAGATCAATGTCCTATAATTACCTGGGAACAACTTGGACCCAAATCAATTGTTTATTATTCCCTTTTCATGCCGCCCAGTGAAACTTTTGCTTGTTCTGGGGATGTCACAGCCGAGACATCGTCAGCACCTGCTTACTGACACCCTCACTGTCTGCCAGAAACAGCCCTTTATCAACCACCTTCAAAACTCCTGGATTTGGGAATAGGATGGGTTGGCTGATTGGGTATGGAGTTGGCCTAGTGGAAAGTATGAGAAGCAGCGTGGCGCAGTGGAAAGAGCACGGGCTTTGGAGTCAGGGCTCATGAGTTTGAATCCCAGCTCTGCCACTTGTCAGCTGTGTGACTGTGGGCAAGTCACTTCACTTCTCTGTGCCTCAGTTCCCTCATCTGTAAAATGGGGATTAAGACTGTGAGCCCCACGTGGGACAACCTGATTCCCCTGTGTCTACCCCAGCACTTAGAACAGTGCTCTGCACATAGTAAGCGCTTAACAAATACCAACTTTTTTTTTTTTTTAAAGAGTATGGGCCTGGGAGTCAGAACACCTGGGTTCTAATCCCAACTCTGCCACCTGTCCAATGTGGGGCCTTGGGCATATCATTTCATTTCTCTGGTCCTCAGTTTTCTCATCTGCAAAATAGGGATTTAATAACTCTTCTCCCTCCTCCTTAGACTGTGAGCGTTCTGTGGGACCTGATTTTCTCGTAACTTCCCCAGCACATAGTACACTGCTTGGCACATAGTAAGCACTTAACAAATGCCATTATCATTATTATTATTGTTATTAGCATGGCTCAGTGGAAAGAGCACAGGCTTGGGAGTCAGCTGTCATGGGTTCGAATCCCGGCTCTGCTACTTGTCAGCTGTGTGGCTGTGGGCAAGTCACTTAACTTCTCGGTGCCTCAGTTACCTCATCTGTAAAATGGGGATTAATTGTGAGCCTCATGTGGGACAACCTGATGACCCTGTATCTACCTCAGCGGTTAGAACAGTGCTTTGCACACAGTAAGCGCTTAACAAATACCAACATTATTATTATCATCATCATATCTTTCTTTCACCTCCCAGTTTCAATGCTGGAAAGGAGACTTCTTGCCTTCAAGTCAAAAGTCATTGGCAGAGGTTGGGCAGTGAGGGAGAGATGCCCTGGAAGCCCACAAGGGAAATGACCAGAATAATAATGACCAGAAGGGAGATGATATTTGTAATAACATGAATTGCAGCCTAGTAGCCTAGTGGATAGAGCACGTGCCTGGGAGTCAGAAGGACCTGGGCTCTAATCCCATTTCCACCACTTGCCCGCTGTGTGACCTTGTTACTTCACTTTTCTGGCCTCAGTTCCCTCATCTGTAAAATGGGGATTAAGACTGTGCAACCTATGTGGGACAGGGACTGTGCCCAACCTGATTATCTTTTGTCTTCCCCAGCTTACTGCTACTACACTGCTTCTCACGCTGTTGCCAGCTATCGGTTCAACTGGGAATAGAACCCAAGCCCCTTGATTCCCAGAACAGTGATGTTTCTACCATATCAAAGCAGGGCTGACCACTGTAGACAGAGCTCGAAACAATGGCAAAACCCTTAGATGAAAGCCCTGGGGAGCAGCATGGCCTAGTGGAAAGAGCACAGGCCTGGCAGTCAGAGAAGCAGGGTTCTAATCGCAGCTCTGCCATTGACCTGCTGTGACCTTGGATAAGTCACTTTACCTCTCTATGCCAATAATATCAGTCCTCCCTCCTACTTTATCCGTGAACACTCTGATGATCTTGTATCTACCCCAAAGCTTGGTAAAGTGCTTGACACATAAGCGCTTAACAAAAACCACAATTATTATCATCATTATTATTACTTCCACACAAATTTGACAAGACATTCAACATCCTTAGAGGATCTGAATTCTGGTAACTACTAAAGATATTTGGCTGCACTAAGGGGCTCACCGGGACCCTAAGATTACTTCATGATGACACTGCTGGCCAACCCAGAATGGGAAGAGTTTTGATGGATCCTTTCTTCAAAACCAATGTATTCAGGCGGTGAGGTCCAGGAAATCTGGTCTGGGTTGGCCTATTCCTCCCAATTATATATGATGACACATAAGAACAATGGAGGAGCTTCTCTATGGTGAGAAGAAAGAGGGTCACCAGTTTGGGCACGAACCTCCCCCGTCCATATGACGGCCTGATGCTCTCCCCACCTTAAGGTCTTATTTTCTTTTTATGTTTTATGGTATTTGTTAAGCACTTACTGTATGTCAAACACTGTTCTAAGCACTAGGGTAGGTACAAATATATTAATGTCAGACACAGTCTCTGTCCCAGTTGGAATCACAGTTTAAATAGGAGGGAGAACAGGTTTAAGCCCCATTTTACAGTTGAGGAAACTGAGGCACAGAGAAGTTAAGTGACTTGCCTAAGGTCACTTAGCAAGCAACTGGGATTAGAACTCAGTTCCCTCTGACTCTCAGGCCCGTGCTCTTTCCATTAAGTCACAACTGCTTCTCTAGGCCATGCTGCTTTTCTATTAAAATAACAGCTCCTCCAAGACACCTTCTGCTACTAAACCCTCTTTACCTCTCCTCCCTCTTCCTTCTGCATCATCTATGCTTGTGGGCCTGTACCCTTTAAACACTTGATAGTCACCCCACCCTCAGCGTGGCTCAGTGAAAAGAGCCTGGGCTTGGGAGTCATAGGTCATGGGTTCTAATCCCAGCTCCACTGCTTGTCAGCTGTGTGACCTTGGGTAAGTCACTTGACTTCTCTGTGCCTCAGTTACCTCATCTGTAAAATGGAGATGATGACTGTGAGCCCTATGTGGGACAACCTGATTACCCTGTATCTCTCCCAGCACTTAGAACAGTGCTTGGCACAGAGTAAGCACTTAACAAATACCAACAATATTATTATTATGTACATATCCATAATTTATTTGTTTATATTAATGTCTATTTCCCTCTCTAGGCTGGAAGCTCCTTGTGGGCAGAGAACTCGTCCACTAACTCTGATTTATTGTACTCTCCCAAGTGCTTTGTACAGTGCTCTGCACATAGTAAACGCTCAATAAATACAAGCAATTAATAGATTGATCGATAGCGAAGCAAGAGTTCCAACGGAGAGACATTGCAACAGAAGGCGTGTGACACAGGCAGATGTCAGTTCAGCCTAACAACTATCAGACATCTTGTCCCAGCAGCACGGTCTAGCGGGAGGGTCTGGGAGTCAGAAGACCTGGATTCTAATCCCGTCTCCACCACTTACTTGCTGGGTGACTCTGGGCAGGTCATTTACCTTCTCTGGGCCTTGGTTCCCTCATCTGCAAAATGGCGATGCAATACTTGTCCTCCCTCCTGGTGAGACCGTGAGCACCCCGTGGGACTTGACCATTCATTCATTCGATCGTATTTATTGAGCGCTGTACTAAGGGCTTGGAAAGTACAATTCGGCAACAAGTAGAGACAATCCCTACCCAACAACGGGCTCACAGTTGTATCTTACCCCAGCGCTCGGTACAGTGCTTGGCACATAGGAAGCGCTTAACAATACCCCAACTATTATTGGAGCAGAGACTTCAGGAGCTTCAAGACACCATGAGGGAGAGAAAGAAACAGTACAAATGTAACATGGCAGTAAAGCCCAATCTTATGACATACGGTAGAAGACACACAATCACTCAACATGGATCTTATCATCCACTCCCATACATCAGCGGTGTCATCTTTGAACCCGAAGGCAGCTTCGTGAACACACGTATATACGCCGATGCATATTTATGTACCCCCGGAACAAAGGTGACACAAACACCCCACCGTATCCCGTAATACGTCTTAGAAGTCGAGGAGACGAACGAGAGTCCTGCTGGATTTCCCTTAGCAACCTGACAGGCGCCCACAAGGTCAGCTAGCAGGAAGCGTAGAAAATTATACAGTGGGGAATTATCAGCTAAATTATTTCACTATACTCAGGATTTTTACTGTTCCTCCCAAGACACTGGCCTCTCGCTCCCCATATTAGAAACATGAATAAAGGACAGGAATGGCAAAAGGTTCTAAAAACAGAAAGGAAGACAGGAAAAATCCAAAAAAAAAAATAAATCCCTGAGTTATAGCTCATGCTATTCTAGGGATCCCGGCTAGCTCTCCACTTGTTTCCTATTTTCCCTCCATTTAAGAAAAGAAAGGGGGGAACGGGGACAGAGAAATAATATTTCATCTTCTTGTCTGGGGTGTCAGAGGTAGGACTGGGAGAATTCCCAGGACGAGGTTGGTTCCATAACCTTTCGGTGTCAGCGGCCCGTCTGATTTATCAATTAACAGTGAATGGAAAAAAAAATCCTCTGCAATTAAAGATATGATTTTACTCAAACAGGAAGCAGCACTACACAACTGTGTATTCCTCTGAGGGCAAGGCAGTGCCTGTCACTAATGTGGAACACAGCTAATTTTAACAGAGTGTGTGTGTGAGTCCCCTGGGAAATGCCATGTTGATGAAGGAATATACAGTAGGGAACCCCCATGGGCCTGGCTGATTGGACAGCCTCGGGAAAGGTGTAGGTAAATTACATTTCCTGTTTCTTAGCCGAGTTATTAAAGGGGAAGGCAGCTTTAATCACTAAAAGACCAGTTGCTATATTATTTTTGATTTATGTACCAAAACAATATCCTTTATTCCTTGGTTGCTTTTTAATATATATGTCATCTTAGTCAATATTATATTTCTGTACAGCATATAAACAGCTGTAGGTTCTTGTTAAAACTGTGAAGGGTTTTCAAAGATTACGCAGGATACAATACATTATAGCTACTCAACCAAAAGTCAGAGTAAATTAGGGCTGATATTTTTTTCCTGTGTTCCTTGAAAAACAATAACGTGGAGTTTAAAGAAAAAGGAGGGTGGTGAACCGATCCTTTCCATATAACCTTTGATATGTGGAAATACATTGTTGTGAGATTCACAGCATGTGTCTCTTCTGGCCTAATAAAGAGATCTTTGCTCTCAAAAGGCAAATCTGTATTGATAAGCAGGTCGGGGGAGAGGGTAGGGTTGAAGGGAACTGTTTGGACTGATGTGAATTTAGGTCAGTATATGAAAAACCTTTCTCTGCTTTCCGTTTCATTAGATGCTTTTCGACCTTTCTATTTGCCATCTTGGCAGTATGGATTCCCTTTACCACTAGAAACCATGATGGCGTTCTCCAGTGGCTTCAGTTATAGGCATCTGCTTTTCTATACAATCCATTAATTAATCAAACAGTGATATTTATTGAGTGTTGACTGCATTAAGCACTTGTAAGAAGACAATACAATAAAGTTGGGAGCCATGATGCTTATCCTCACGGAACTTATGATGAGAATAATGATTGTGGTATTTGTTACGTGCTTACTAAGTGGCAGGCACTGTACTGAGCACTGGGGTAGATACGTGCAAATCGGGTTGGACACAATCCTTGTCCCACATGGGGCTCACACTCTTAATCCCCATTTTACAGATGAGGTGACTGAGGACCAGAGATGTGAAGTGATTTGCCCGAGGTCATGCAGCAGACAAGTGGCAGAGCTGGGATTAGAACCCAGCTCCTTCTGACTCCCAGGCCCATGCTCTATTCACTAATGCCATGCTGCTTCCCTTCGTACAGTCTACAGGAATGAGGGGAAACAGAAGTACTTCAAGGTTGCAAAAGGAGGTTCATCCTCATTTTAATACCTGCTCTCCCTCCTACTTACACTGTGAGCCCCATGTGTGACAGGGACTGTGTCTGATACTATTAGCTTTTCTCTACCTCTGCGCTTAGAACAGTGCTTGACGCATAGTAAGCACTTAACCAATACTATAATTATTTCTCGACATTTTGAAATCGATCAATCAATCATATTTATTGAGCATTTACTGTGCTTGGGAATGTACGATATGACAAAGTGAAAGAAAACTGTATTGAGACTCCTGAAGGTCCTAAAAGGCACAGAAAAGGATGCTACGGTTCCACCTTCAGAAATGGGTGGTCTCCTTATATTGAAAGTGATGAGGCAGCATAAGAAAAAGAGCCCTTTAGAAAGACCAAATAGCAATGCATTCTTTTCAGCAGAGCCATATGACCACAGTGCTTAATCAAAGCCATAAATGGAGCTTGCCCTCAAACTCGAACAGAGAGAATAAGATGCCACGGCGGAAACCCAACACCAGCATCAACGAATCACTGGTATTTCTTGAACACTGACCGTGTGCACAGCACTGTGCTAAGCATTTGGGAGACTACCATACGGTAGACACAATCCCTGCCCTCAAGTAGCTTACAATCCAGCGGAGTTTACATGGAGCTCATAATCATCAATCACTCATTCACCCATTCAATCTCATTTATTGAGTGCTTACTGTGTGCAAAGCGCAGTACTAAGCATTTGAGAGAGTACAATATAACAATAAATGGATAAATCCCTGCCCACAACAAGCTTACGGTCTTGACTTCCTTTGAGTGTCTACTGAGATATGAGCATTGGACTAAGTACTTGGGAAAATACGCTAGTAGACCGGATCCCTGCCCTTGAGGAGCTTACAATTCAATGGGACAGTCTTGAGACCAGCCAGATCAGTAGCTAATGCTCCCGCTCCAGATCACAGAGCTAATTTCCCCTTACTGTCTATGCTCGTGCAATCATAATGAAATGTTAATCACCACTCAGCTTGGAGTATTTTTCTAGCTGGTTGGCTACACATCTTCTTACCCCACTTCCAGCCTTCAGCCTGTCCTCCCTAGCCCAACCGATCGATGATGATGATGATGATGATGATGATGGTATTTGTTAAGCGCTTACTTTGTGGCAAGCACTGATCTAAGCGCCGATAGATACAAGGTCATCAGGTTGTCCCACGAGGGCTCACGCTCTTAATCCCCATTTTACAGATGAGATAACTGTGGCCCAGAGAAGTGAAGTGACTTGCCCAAAGTCACACAGCAGACAAGAAGTAGAGTCGTGATTAGAACCCATGATCTCTGACTCCCAAGTCTGTGCTCTTTCCACTAAGTCACGCTCTTTCTCTACCAACATTATCTACCAACTCTGTTGCACTGTACACTCTCTAGCACTTAGTACACTGCTCTATACATGGTGAGTGATCAATAAATACTACTACTACTACTAATAATAATGTTGGTATTTGTTAAGTGCTTACTATGTGCAGAGCACTGTTCTAAGCGCTGGGGTAGACACAGGGGAATCAGATTGTCCCATGTGGGGCTCCCAGTCTTCATCCCCATTTTACAGATGAGGTACCTGAGGCCCAGAGAAGTGAAGTGACTTGCCCACAGTCACACAGCTGACAAGTGGCAGAGCTGGGATTCGAACTCACGATCTCTGACTCCCCAGCCCGGGCTCTTTCCCCTAAGCCACGCTGCTTCTCATGATGATGATGATTATGATGACAGCCACCCCAAGTAACATTAATTAAAGTAAGCAGTCTTCCCGCCCCCTTAGACTGGGATCCCCATGTGGAACAGGGCCTGTGTCTGAACTCATTATTTCATACCAAACCCCAGTGCTTAGTACAGTGCTTGGCATATACTAAGCGCTTAATACAGACCATTATCACCGTCATTATCACTGCTAATTTTTTAATGGTATTTGTTAAGTGCTTACTGTGTTCTAAGCACTTTACTAAACACTGGGATAGATACAAGATAATCAGGCTCGATACAGTGCCTTTCCACATGGGGCTTGCAGTCTTAATTCCTATTTCACAGTTGAGGTAACTGAGAAACAGAGAAGTCAAGTGACTTGCCCAAGGTCACACAGCAGACAAGTAGCGGAGTCGGGATTAGAACCCAGGTCCTCTGACTCCCAGGACTTCTTTCCACTGGGCCATGCTGCTTCTCATGTTATATTCCTTTAGCATTGCACTGCACCTCCTACCCCTAGATCCCTAGAAATTCTAGTGACTAGAAATCATAGCTCTCCCACACCTTGTCCCATCTCTCTCATGGGCAGAGGCTTACTCTTCCACTGGGCCCTCACCTATTTCAATAAAAAGATGTGCTTCCTGTACTTTATTCTTGTGTCTTTAAGGCTCCCCTGGACAACTCTTCCAGCATGTTGTAACCCCTTCCCTTAATTTCAATGAATGACCAAGGTGAATGCTCTTCCTCCTCAAATCAGACAGACGATCCCTCTCCCCACCTTGAAAACCCTACTGAAGGCACATCTCCTCCAAGAGGCCTTCCCAGACTAAGCCTTCCTTTCCTCTTCTCCCATTCCCTTCTGCGTCACCCTGGTTGCTCCCTTTGTTTATCCCCTCTCTCAGCCCCACAGCACTTATATCTGTATCTGTGATTTATTTATATATATTAATGCCTGTCTCCCCCTCTAGATGGTAAGCTTGTTGTGGGCAAGAAATATGTCTGTTTATTGCTATACGGTACTCTCTCAAGTGTTAAGTATAGTGCTCTGCACACAGTAAGTGCTCAATAAATACTACTGAATAAATGAAT
Source organism: Ornithorhynchus anatinus (assembly GCF_004115215.2). Lineage (NCBI taxonomy): Eukaryota > Metazoa > Chordata > Mammalia > Monotremata > Ornithorhynchidae > Ornithorhynchus > Ornithorhynchus anatinus. Next base: position 19,700,024 of record NC_041734.1, on the reverse strand, counting down.
GAACTGCTCCATCTAGGTATCTCATCGTCTTACAGATTTCAAGGGTATTCCTTTTTCCCAGCAAAAGGAGCTGATTAAAAAGTTGCCAATTCACCTCCTTTCCCCCTACCCCTCCACAAACCAATTCCCCCACTGTCAACAATATGTTAAACTCTCTCCCTGAAAGGGTTCCAGTAACTCAAAGATGAGGACTCAACAGTCATTTAGTCCGCTCCAGTGGAAAAGTTCCTTTTTCTAAGTCCTTGGATGTCCTCTGAATGGTCATTCTTTCCACCTCAGCTCTCTTCCTTTCTTCCATAATGGAGCCGGCTCACCATTGGAAGTCACCAGTGGTGGGATGTGGTAGAATCGAGCTCACCCTTTTGGAAAACGAGACCCCGCGACAAATCTCATGACTACTGACTGTTTGTCTGGGATCAAGCAGTTATCCAGATGACGCTTCTCTGAAAGGTGTCTCCCAGGCTCGGAAACGCGTTAAACTTGATAAACGTGCTAAACGTATTGAACCTGTTAAAGGTTTCCCTTGCTCAATACTTAAATATTTGGATGCTTCCTGTGGTTGAGAGGGGTAAGCCAGAAGGGTGTCTTCCCAACGAGTTTTTGAGAGAAAATAAAATTAAAGCTCTATTTGGACGATCACAATTTAAAAAAAAATAAAGATAACCCTGAGCCGTATTATCATTTTTATAGGTACAATTTGTACCTATCTTTCAGTAGATGAGAGAGGTGGCACACGAGAAACGCATCATTAAACAGTAGTGTGAAGCCGGGGAAATTAACCAGCTGCTGGGAAAGGCACCACTTCTATTCTCTGCAAGAGAGAGGGAGGAGGCGGGAGGACGGGGGAGGGAGCGGTTAGGAGAAATGAGAGAAAGAAAAGGGGAAGAGAAACCACTTGTTCCTATAAAGCAACAACTTGCAAAAGTCTGACAGATCTCTCTGCATCTAATGGGCACAAAAGGTTTGATCAAAGAGCGGCAGCCACTCAGAAGATGGTTGTTCCCGTTTGAAATTGAAGATTCAGCATGTAAAGCAATCTAGCCAATCAAAAGGCCCGGTAAGGTGGAGGTAGTGAGGCTTGGCAAGGTTGGAGGATTTGACGGCTCTTTGTGGGGTGGAAACCAGTCTCTGTGTAGCTTGTTGGAGGAGCAGTGTGGCCTAGTGAGAAGAGCACAGGCCCCCCCCATTTTTCCTTAAATGCATTGCACTTGCTCTCTTAAGAAAGAGGGGAATCAGGAATGAGAAGCAACGAGTCGTATTGGGTAGAACCCGGGCCTGGGAGTCAGAGGACCTGGGTTCTAATCTCAGTTCCGTCCCTTTCCTGCTGGTGACTTTGGGCAAGTCACTCGGCTGCTCTGTGCCTCCGTTTCCTCTTTGGCAAAATGGGCATTAAACATCTGTCTTCCTCCTAATTAGTGGGGAGCCGTGTGCGTGTGTGTGTGTGTGTGTCTCTAAACCAATCATACTGTACCTTCCCCAGTGCTTAGGACGGTGCTTGGTACACCGTAAGCAGTTAATAAATATCACATTTGGTATTATAATGAGGCACTTGGCGGGGTATGGTTGAGAGTACATTGAGAACTGATCAAAATGATGAGGAACAAAGGATCTGATGCCAATCAATGGTATTTATTGAGCACTTACTGTGTGCAAGCCACTGTACTAAGCACTTGGAAAAAAGAGTACAACATTTCAGAGTTAATACAAACACTCTGACTCAGGTGGGAAATCACCCTCCATACCAGAAGCTCTCCCAGGCTGGCTATTTGGAGACCTAATCAACGACTCAGGTTGCCGTATTAGCCATCCAGCTCCTAATGCTGGACGCATCGTTTTGCCTACCCCCCTTTATGCTGGTGAATATAATCGCACGGTCGGAATCGAATCTATTCGCCTCTTCAATCTGCTCAGGACGGGTTGAACTTCTCGCTGAATGAACGGAAGGGCCATCTCTTCCAGGTTTCGCTCCTTTTTCTCTGCGACTACTCTGAGGACACAAAGGACAGCTGTGATCCCGCTCAGAAAAGTGCCGCCGTCGCTAGGTTGAGATTTTTGAGCCAGAGGAAAAGATAAAACAGGAACAAGGTAACAGATTATATTGTCAGAGAAAATGTGAACTTTTTGATTGGGGATGACATTTATTTTAAGTGTGCAATGACGGCAGGGAATCTGTCAGGGTAAGACATGGCAGGGGTTTCAACGTTTGTTAAGAGTGTCGTGGGAATTTTGCTAAAACTGTTAAAACTGACACTATTGGCTTTGGTTAACACATTAAGCATGGGAAAAGTGCCAGTCAGCACATCCTTCCTAGCATCAGTTCAGTTAAATCATCTGGAAGACGCATAAAGCTGGGTGGGATCATAACTGCTATGTTTTTCGGCTCAAGAGGAGGTAGAGAGAAGAGGGCAGGTAGTATTGAGGAGAATGACAATAGACTCCTTTAAAGACACGTGGTGTTCCCCCTCTCCCCGCCACCCCAGTTTCAAACACCTGGACGTGAACTAGAAAAGAAAGTTCTCCAACCGCCCCGATTCTCCGTAAAGCGATCGCAAAGTGCCACGATACAGACATTCAACAGGAGTGCTTGTAGTACAAAATAACTATTAATACTGGCATGTATATTTATGGAATTGGCGGCGGTACAATTAAAGCACTGTCTCAAACATTCCGCTTTAAAACAGACTCAATTACCACTTCAGAGGGAGGCTGGCTGAGTCAGACAAACAGAATGCCAACCATTTACTCACCAGTACAGTGAGATAAATTAAATCGAATATAATGGCACTCTTGCTTTAGTGAGTTCAAAACAAGCTGACACCTCTAAACTCTCTCCTGCTCGCCCCCAGCCTCCCTCCATGAAGGCACCCAGGAAAAAAAATACAATTAAGGGCTGCCAGAGAGGTCTCTTGCAATACCCCGTTTCAAAAAAAGAAAAAAGGTAAAAAAAAGTGCATGTGCCAAGGATAAATCGAGATAGTTCATTTCGAAAAGAACTGCAAAAGCACCTTACGTGGGCTAATCCAGAAGTGACGGTGATTTGGTTGCAAAATTTCATTCACCGCCCACACTATGGCAATATTGAGCAGAACAACACATTTCAGTGATTGATGTATTGTTGTGGGTATGGTGAGGGTTTGTTAACACTCATCTTCTTTGGGAAGCTGGGTGGTTCCTAGCAAACAATCTTTCACTCATACATCAGAGGGACCTTGTGTAGAAGAGCTTCCCTTTAGTGAGTCAGCTTCTTTAGATCTACTGATAGAGGGTCTATTTGAGTGAATTATGCCTTCCTCTTTCATTCACTCATTCTTTGGCACTGACTGAGCCCAGGGCACTGTACTACGAGCTTTGGGGGAGATTGTGAGTAGAGCACTCTACTAAGTGCTTGGGAGAATTCAAGAAAAGAAACGGACATGGTCTCAGCTCTCGAGGAGCTTAAAATCGAATAGGAGAGCTATTTTTTTATGGTATCCATTAAGCGCTTACTGTGTACTAAGCACTGGGATAGATTCAAGCTAATCGGGTTGGACACGGTCAATGTCCCCCATGAGGCAAATAGCCTTAATCCCCATTTTGCAGAGTGAGGCCCAGATAATGAAGTGACTTGCCCAAAGTCACACAGCAGACAAGTGGCAGAGCCAGGATAGAACCCAAGTCTTTCTGACTTCCAGGGCTGTGCTCTACTCACTAGGCCAAGCTGCTGCTCTATGTGGGCCACTCTGACCCTGGACATACCCCTGCCCTGGGAATTATACAGACTGATATGCTGCCAAGACCCCTGGTGATCCACCCAGGGCTTAGTACAGTGCCCGACACATACTTAACAAATACCATCATTATTTTTAAGTTGAGCAATCAACTATACTGAATGGTGAATCTGGAAATGATGACCCCACACTCAGAGATTTTACAGTTGGGGCATACTGTGTGTTTTTGAGTTGGCAACAGTGCATACCAGTAAGGACACCCCAGATTTGCCAACTTCAGTGACCTCACCCCCCAGGAAAGTAAATCCTTGAAGTGACCAATGCTACTTTACAGTGGGGAGAAACAACACGGCCTAGCAGATCTAACTCGAGCCTGGGAGTCGGAAGGACCTGGGTTTGAATCCTGGTTCTACCACCGGTCTGCTGTATGAACTCTAGCAAGGCACTTTACTTCTCTGCGCCTCAATTACCTCATTGGAAAATGGGGATGAAGACTGTAAGCCCCACGCGGGACAGAGATTGTGCCCAACCTGATTAGCTTGTATCTCCCCTGTGCTTGGTACAGCAGCTGGCCCAAAATAAGTGCTTAACAAATACTATTTTTCAAAAAATGTTTCCCGTGCAAGAAATTCCTTGCTTCTCTAACCACTTTCGGTATGGCTGATTAAAAAAAAAAACACAGGCCCAGAATTAGGGGGAAAAACACGCAAAGCAACCGCCAGGGCCTGTCTTTCTCTTCCAATAACATCTTGTGTAACTTAAAACACTAAATACTTGTACTTGAAGCTGCACTTCTCTCTGCCACCCCCGGCAAAAGAACCATATGGAAGAGCAGGGATTGACCAAAAGACGGATATCATTTCTTGGCTCTCGGAACACTGTCCTACTTACACATACACTCACGCAGGCATGCTTCAGACATAACCTCACCGCATAATCAAGTCTTTCACCCCTTCGAACTTTCAGCATTCTAATTTCTTAGATCTTTCCAGAGCTCTAATCGATCTCTGCCCATTACTATACGGAGGCAGTCTAATGGGACCCGACACCTGGGCTAAAGTCTGATACATGTCTGGTGATTTTTATTTATTTTTAAGGGAAAATAATAGAGCCTTCCCTCCCTCCTCTCGTAGCACCAATTCTTCCTCAAACCCAGATTGGTTGGAGTGAGCGGCTAACAGGCTCTAACTGGTCGCTCCCCTGCAGGTAATGGAAGAACAGTTACCGTGTGACCTTTTTAAATGGCCGGCTTCTGGTGGCTGCCTCCAGAGGGTAGAAACCCCTTGGCCATCGAAAGAGGGTTCTCCTTCAAGAGGAAGATATGGCAGCTGGGTTGAGAGCCGGCCGGGGATTGTTCACGGGACAGGATGGGGGCTTGAGGGAAGGGAAAACCAGAATGTGGATGGTTTCCCGTTCCACTAGCGATAAAGAAAAGAGACACCCCTTCTTTTCACAGCTGTCAGTCCATCGTATTTACTGAGCGCTTTCTGTGTGCAGAGCACTGTACAAGCCACTTGGGAGAGTACTGTATAACAATATAACAGACACATTCCCTGCCCACAATGAGCTTACAGCTCGTGAGGGTCAAGAGGGCGGGGCAGGCTCAGAAATTCAAAGAGGGAAAAGGGATCAAGGGAACAGAAGGCTTCAAGTCACATTCAGTGCTTACAAAGTATAGGAATCCCACCTCTCTTCCATATTTTTTCCTTGCAGAGTACTCAAATATGCTCCTTTCTCCTCACGGTTTACTTTCTGATGTTAAAATGGCAGCAGAAAATCTCTGCTCAAATTGTTTCACTATTGATAGCGGCTTCTGGGCGAACTAGAAAGAAAATCCGAGTCACTTTTCAGGTGGAATTTTCCACTTCACATCTCTGCTCCTGCTTTGAGCTAAAGTTTTCTAAATAAATAGGTGATGGGGATAATGTGAAGCGGCTGATATTCACAGTCACACCTGCCAGAGACTACATTGTTATCAATAAATATGCAAATTCAACTTAACACTCTGTCTGACCTAGACCAAAGAAATAGCGTGGCTCAGTGGAAAGAGCCCGGGCTTGGGAGTCAGAGGCCATGGGTTCGACTCTCGGCTCTGCCACTTGTCAGCTGTGTGACTGTGGGCAAGTCACTTAACTTCTCTGTGCCTCAGTTACCTCATCTGTAAAATGGAGATTAACTGTGAGCCTCACGAGGGACAACCTGATTACCCTGTATCTACCCCAGCGCTTAGAACAGAGCTCTGCACATAGTAAGCGCTTAACAAATACCATCATTATAATTATTATTAGAGGCCTGGTGGAAAGAACAGGGGTCGGAGTCAGAGGATGTGGATTCTAACCCCAGCTCTGCCACCTGCCTGCTGTGTGACTTTGGGCAAGTCACCTAACTTCTGGTGCCTCAACAACAACAATAATTGTGGTATTTAAGTGTTGACTGTGGGTCAAGCACTGCACTAGGGAACAAGGTAATCAGGCTGGACACAATCCCTGTCCCAAACAGGATTCACAGCCTCAGCTTCCTCACTCATCAAATGGGGAATTCAATTCCTGTTCTACCTCCGACTTCATTACTTCTGTCGAGCCAGATGAGGGAGGGGGACTGTGCCCAAATTGATTATCTGGTATCTGTAGACCGTAAGCTCCTTGTAGACAGTGTCCATGTCCACCAATTCTGTAATAGTGTACTTCCCCAAGCACTTACTTCAGTGCTCTTCACACAGTAAGTGCTCAATAAATACCATGGATTGATTGGTTGGTTGATTTTATCTATCTTTATTTATTTATTTAATAATGATATAATAATAATGTTATTTATCTATTCATTCATTCATTCAATAATAATAATAATAATAATAATAATGGTATTTGTTAAGGTTTTACTATGTGCCAGGCACTGTTCTAAGTGCTGGGGAGGATACAAGCAAATCGGGGTGGACACAGTCCCTGTCTCATGTTGGGCTCACAATCTCAAATCTTAAAGATGAGGTAATTGAGGCACAGAGAAGTGAAGCGACTTGACCAAGGTCATACAGCAGACAGGTGGCAGAGCTGGGAGTAGAATCAATCGCATTTACTGAACACTTACTGTGTGCACAGCACTGTACTAAGTGCTTCGGAGAGTACAATCTAACAGTAAACAGATACATTCCCTGTGCTTGGCACACAGTAAGTGCTTAACAGATACTTCATTTATTGATTGCATTGTCATAGGCAGAGGACTTGATGAGCAGATAAAAACAAACTTTGAAGTGGCACATGGAATTAAAGAGTTAATTTTTGGCTGCAGTTTATTTTCCAACTGAGATCATAATCCATTCTTTTGACATCACTAACATTTCCACAACCCCCAGTTGTGAGGTCACTGACTGAGAATTCTTGAACGTGTGAGATAGAGCACCGACTGAGAATGCAGTTGAATTCCAACTCAACTTGAGTTCCATTTTTCAGGATAGGATGCTTAGAAATACCATGATGGGGAGAGGGGGACATACATGATATCTACCATGAGTAAATTTTCTTCGCACATTTTTCTTCAAGAGAAAACGTTTGAAAGGGTTGGATGTGTCCAAACATTTGAAACTTCTCTCTCTCTCTCTTTTTATAATAAGCCTTTGGCTTTCAAAAGGTTACTTTGAAGAGGAATGATAAAACAGCAGAAAAAAGGGAAGATTTTTCTAATAACCAGAGACCTTGGATAGTGAAAGTTTCCACAATTACCTGCAATAAATCCATCTGTCAGCTCTCATGGAGGCTGACATTTTATGATCCCATTGTCCAACTCCTCCTTTCGCTAATGTGATGCAATCATTTATATCGAGAAGATGGTAAATATTTTCACTCTGACACGAAACAACCTTTCGGCTGCCTTATAATTACAAGAATGATGCTCACCGAATCCCTTGCTTTGTTTCAACATCCCTTGTTAGTACCATAGACCTCTCTGCCGCTCTTGTTTTTCTCAAAAGCAATTTAGAAAATGCTTGTATTTTAGACAAAAGGAGAACATTTGGTGAAAGAAAATTCATCATTAGGTATCTAGAGGTTTGTTAATAGAAAAGGCAACTCCCACAGTGTATCTTAGTGCTCATGCCAGACACAGACGCTCAGGACCAGCAAGCTGCCTTCACAGTGGGCCAAAAGTCATTATCATAATTTTATATTACATAGACTACATTGAAAATTTAATATATCCCAGCAAAAAGAGACAAAAGACATTTTGCATAATGCTTCTGTGAGCGCACTCTCTCTAGCTACTCTTTTACCTACCCCATGCAGATAATCACACCAGGAAAAAGAGGTTCATTACCTAAGCCAAATCAAAATTAGGCTTTTCTTTTTGATAGGGAACTTCATTAGTAAGCCCTGTCTTGTACAGCTGGGAGACTTGATGAATCTATCGTGGAGTAATAATTCAGCGCAATCAGCCCCATTTCTCCTTTAAGTTTTACATCTTTATTAGAGAAACGGAAAAAACTATATCTATATATCTATATCTGAATCCACACACAAGGCAGACATTCTTGGGGCTGGACTGGGGCCAAAATCAGACGTCTCTTCGTTTATTTTTGGGCATTCGGGACCCGCCGGGGCGAGAGAAATGAGTTTCTTTGCCTGGTCGCCGTCTATGGTTGAGGCTTTCAAGAGAATCAAAGAAGTCAAAGCTGAGACCTTTCTTGTTGGAGGTGGGGAACTGCTGTTTAGTGGAACTATTCAAATGAAAACATCTTCAAATTTTAAAGTTAGCCTTTGATACAAAAAAAAGGAAAAAAAAATTCCTTTTAGCGATCTTCTTCAGATAAAGGCGAAAGATCCATAATCCCTCCACGCTGTCCAGGAAAAAATATGCACAGCAGCACTGAGTCCCCATTTATGTCACACAAAACTCCGCTCTCCCACAGTCATCGAACAAAGAGCTCTTTGCTCCCCTTTGTGTGACCCACATATGTAAGAACACCAGCTTGGCTGCCAGCTGCAAAAGTCTGTGGAAATCCTCCAAGACACCACCCCGTCACGCTGAAATATCCTCATGTGCAGCGGGCCCCTGTGGGCCCTGTGCTAGAGAGGCTAAGATGGACAGGTGTGACCACACAGGTCTCCTGTTTGGAATTCCAGCTCCCTCTCCGCTCCCTGGAGGGTCCATCTTGACCACGCCCAAGCTAGCCAATCCTTGGGGAAGAGCCCAGCCGGAGACCCTCCATTCCTTCTTCATTTCCCTCTGAGAGCCTCTCTATCTCTCTCCCCAATTAATTATGATTACAAGTAATCATAATAAATAATAATTGTGGTATTTGTTGAAAGCTTACCATGTGCCAGTCACTGTACTAAGCACTAGGGCGAATACAAGCAAATAGGGTTGGACACAGTCCAGGTCCTGCCTGGGGCTCACAGTTTCATTCCTCCCCCCCCCCCCCATTTTACAGATGAGGGAGCTAAGACCCACAGAAGTGAGGTGACTTGCCCTTAGCAGTTACCCAGCAGACAAGTGGTGGAGCGAGGATTAGAACCCATGACTTTCTGATTCCCAGGCCCATGCTTTATCTATTTTGTCATGCCATGAATTTGCTAAGATTCAGGGTTTCCCACAGAACCCCAGTTAGGAACAACTAAGCTTCGGCTGTTATTCCCTTCTTCTTCTCCTCCTCCTCCTCTTCCCATTCACCGAAAATTGGACAGTTTTCCTGTTCCAGGGGCAACGGTAAGGCAGATTGAAACATCTCCCCTCTTTCACTCCACCCCCAGAATCCCACCAGCCGGCGGCCTAAACCATGTTTTCAATGCAGACCTGCCATAGGAGCTCCTCCATTCGGGAGACTGATAGTGGGGTTGGATCCAGCCCAGCTGCTGCCTATTGCTGCCTCAGGATTCAGTGAAACACACAGCAGCAGCTTGGCTGAGAGGTGAATGGTCCAGGCAGAGGGCTAGAGAGACCAAGGGATCTCCCGTTAATAAATAATAATTATAATAATAATATAGAAGTATTTGCTAAGTGCTTACTGTGCCCCAAATACTGTACTAAACGCTGGGGTGGATAGAAAGATAATCAGGCTGAATACAGTCCCTTTTCCACAAAGGCTCACAGACTAAAGAGCGAAAAAGGTATTGAATCCCCATTTCACAGATGAGGAAACAGAGGTCCAGAGAAGTTAAGTGATTTATACGTGGTCCTTGAGCAGGGAATTGGCAGATTTGGGATTAGAACCCAGGTCCTCTGATTCCCTGAACTATGCTCTTTTCACTAGGTCACATTCCTTCCTGTAGTGACCACTCACCCAAGGGGCTTGAGGAAACATGATCTTGGATCATCAACTTTACCTCACAGCAGGTTTACCCCAGCTTTCACCTATTCACTACACAGTCAGCTCTTTGGTCTTTAGACTTGCATTGTAATAATAATAGTAATTTTGGTATTTACTAAGCACTTACTATGTGTCAAGCACTCCATTAAGCTCTGGAGTAGATACAAGACAATTGGATTGCACGTGGGCCTCATAGCCTAAGTAGTGGGGGAGCACAGGCACTGAATCCTCATTTACAGATGAGGAAACAGAGGTCCAGATAAGTGAAGTGATTCGTCGTGGTCCCATGGCAGGTGGAGTCGGGATTAGAACCCAGGTCCTCTGACTCTGAGGCCTGTGCTCTTTTCACTAGACCAAGTTACTTCCCGGAGTGACCACTCACTCAAGGGGCTTAAGAGAAACATGATCTTGGAGATGATGTATATCAACTTGACCTCACAGCTGGTTTACCTCAGCTTTCATCATTCACTAGATTGTCAGCTCTCTTGTAGTGTAAAAATAATAATTTTGGCATTCATTAAGCACTTACTATGTGCCAAGCATTCTATTAAGCTTTGGAGTAGACAGAGGGTAACTGGGCCTCACATGACCTTCATAATCTAAGTAAGATGGAGCATAGGCATTAAATCCCCATTTTGCAGATGAGGGAACTTAGGCATTGAGAAGTTAAGTGACGCCCTAGGTCACACAACAGGTAAGTGGCGGAGCTGGGATAAGAACCCAGGTCTTCCTACGACTCCCAGGCCCTTGGTCTTTCCACAAGGCCATGTCGTTTCCCCAGAAGCTCCCTAATGCCTTCCCGAGCACTTAGTGCAGTGACTGGCACACAGTGAGCACTCAATAAATTCCACCAATCGATTCACTCAGGGGTACTGACTGGGTGTCTAGTGAAAGTAAAGCACTGTACTAAACGCTTAAGAGTCAAGTGGTAGCCTGAAATTCATTCCAGAATTCAAGAAATTTAAAATTCCAAAAATGATCTACAAATAGTGCGAGTAGGAAGAAGAACAAGGGTCTAATGGAGTGATAGAGCTATGTGAGAGTCACTTAGTTGTACAAATAAGATGAGGTAACTGAGGCTCACAAAAGTGAAGTGACTTGACCAAGGTCACACAGCAGATGAGGGGCAGAGCCGGAATTAGAACCCATGTCCTTCTGACTCCTAGGCCTATGCTTTATCCAATAGGCCACACTGCTTCTCTTTAGGAAGATACAGTGTGATTACCACTTTCAAGAATGTCTGTCTCCACAATCACTGGGTTTAGTCCTCCCTGAAAAGAAACTTTTTCTAAAAAAAGACTGCAAATTAATCCGAGTTCAAAGAATCCAGTTCGGCTATTTTGTTTCTCACCAGATTTCCACATGTTATTAGAAGTACCCAGCTAACCAGGTTTCGCGCAGTAGACAAAATAGCATTGTGGGATTACATTAGTCCGACAGCTGCTTTATGACTATAGCTTCCAGACCAATTTATTTAATATTGATCTTTAAACAAACATCAGTACAAATAAATTTGAGCACTCCAGTTCTGAGATTTTATATCTATAAAAGAGGCCAATATTCTGAGAGGCAGTACCGCTCGTATTCCTCCCTTTGATTCTGCTTCCTTTGATCCTACCAGGTATCAAATACATCAATGCCAAATTAAAACAAATCCATCTTCAGATACCACTCTGTTTAGAATCTTTCGTGCAGAAAGAATTTTTCTATCAATAACTTCCAGCGAGCCTTTTAACTGATCTTTTTATTGCTTTATTCGGATTATTACAAAAGGCAGCGGTACCAGATCCTGACCGAATGCCACACTAAGCTTCTCTCAGTGGATCTGGAGAGTGGGACTGGTGTTCTGTCTTTCCCCACTTTCCTGTAGTTTTCCCTCTTAACTACTCTAATTCAGCAGCAGGGCACACCAAGACCCTGCCGCCCCCAACGGAGAAAACTGCTCCAGAAAGCTGGGGGTTCGGGGCGGCTGATCTCCAGTTTTTTACGGGACAACAGTTGACCATTTGGAGGAGGGGACAGCTGGGGTGCTAAACGTAAATGGGAAAAAAGACTTAGATGGGGAAATAGATAATGAATCCTGGGATTAGACACTCGATTCAATTAGGCGGGCATATATGAATGGGAGCAGAAATGGATCCAACGTAATTATTTGCCCAGGACTTATTTATGCCCTTCTTAGTTAGACTGACTGAGTTACAGATACGGGGCTCGCCAGGGGAGAGATAGTCCTATGGTCTGGAACTGGAATAAAGTTCAAAGTTTTCGGTCACAAGTTATTCAGATCCGCCATCTGTTTTATGTTCATTGAGTTCTATGGATTATATTGATCTCCCAAACGGAATAAGCGGGGTTTTTTTTGGTTTTTTTTTGGCTGGGGAGGTTCTGGCATCCGTGTAGACCAGAGGAGGAGTTCATCTCTGGAGGAAAGTCATCCTGTCTCCTGCTAAACTAGTCATAGTTGCCAAAGCCATCACAACTGGGACCCGTCAGGGAAAGGGAAGGCAATCCCTGAAATGGCAGAAGAGTTGAGAGTGTGAGCCCCACATGGGACAGGGACTGTGTCCAACCTGATTATCTTGTATCTACCTCAGTGCTCAGTCCAGTGCCTGGCACATAGTAAGTGCTTAACAAATGCCATTATTGCTATTATTATTAGTTGAGGCCTGTGGGCTGGGAAGCTGGCCTGAAAGGTAGGGGGATATACCAGGAATGCTGACTGGGGAAAACCTGGATATAGTACTTTCCAAGTGGGACCAATCAGATTTTGCTAGGGTTGCAGTGCAAGTTGACAGTATGATGATGATGATGACAGTATTTGTTATGTGATGATGATGATGACAGTATTTGTTAGGTGCTTACTATGTGTCAAGCACTATTCTAAGTGCTGGGGTAGATACAAGCTAATCAGGGTGGACACAATCCCTGTCCCACATGGGGCTCACGGTCTCAATTCCCATTTTACAGATGAGGGAACTGAAGCACAGAGAAGCAAAGTGACTTGCCCAAGGTTGCACAGCAGGTAAGGGGTGGAGCAGAGATGAGAACCCAAGTCCTTCTGACTCCAAGGACTGTGCTCTATCCTGTGCTTCTTGTGGCAGTGGGGCAGGGAGCTTGGTTCGGGGTGGAGATAGAGGTTGCCAAGTGCATTGGTCTTGGTTAAATGCTTAGTACAGTGCTTTGCACACAGGAAGTGCTCAATAAATATGATTTAATGAATGGAAGAACAGAACCAACACATTATATCATCATGATTTTTGACTCTATTCTCTGGTCAGTGCGCTCTTAGATTTTTCTAAGAAAATTGACAGCTGCAAGCTTTTAGACAAGGCCCGGCTTTTTTCTGCCTCATTCTTTCAATAGTATTTATTGAGTGCTTACTATGTACAAAACACTATACTAAGCACTTGGAATGTACAATTTGGCAACAGAGACAATCCCTGCATAACAATGGGCTCACTTCATCTTCAAGGAAGTAGGCCCAGATGAATTTGTGGCACGCCATTTTCATTTAGGGCCTCTTCCCTGGCCTTTCTCTGCAACACAATTTTGGGGTTTTTGTTTTTTGGGTTTTTTATGGTATTTGTTAAGCGCTCACTATATGCCAGGCGTCATACGAATCACTGGGATAGATACAAGATCATCAGGTTGGATGCAGTCCATGTCCTACTTGGTGCTCACAGTTTTAATCCCCATTTTACAGATGAGGTAACTGAGGCACTGAAGTTAAGGAACTTGCTCAAGGTCACGCATCAGACCTGGGACTAGAACCCAGGCCCTCTAACTCCCAGCCCCGTGCTCTATCCACTAGGCAACACTGAATTAAGAGGTAAAAGAGTACGGATTTACCGAGAAGAACTTTCTGACCTCCTTCCCTTCTTCTTCCTCCTCAGGAGGACAAGGGGCTTGCAGCAGTAATGATGGTTGGGATATAGGCCGCCCCTAAAACACACACAGGATAGGGCTACTATTCGTCCCTGTGTCCTGGACAATAAACATGAGGCCACTCATTCCCAAATGGGGGTGTCAGCAGAGTGTGCTTCAGGCAGGGAAAGGCAAAGTGCTCCAAATGGCTGCCATGATTCTTTTGCCCAGGAGCTGGGTTGCTGAAGGGTCTTATCAAAGCTGCTGTTCCACCTGAAAGGGAAAGTAGGATCTCTGGCTGAGAATGCTTTGGGATCCTATCCATCACCAGGATGGATGAGGGCATCAATTAATCAATCAGTGGCATTTATTGAGCACTTACTGTGTGCCGAGTGCTTGGGAGTGAACAATATAACCGAGAGGGTAGACACGTTCCCTGCTCACAATGAGTTTATGTCTCGAGGCATCATGGGAAGGAAGGCACCACAATGCTTGTCATAACCACTCCCACCCAAGATAGTGTCTGTGGACTTTCAGAAGATGCCAACCCACCTCTGCCCAGTTCACATTCATTAGAGAAGCATCATGGCCTAGTGAATAAAGACCTGGGAGTCAGAAGTGCGTGAGTTCTAAATCTGGCTCTGCTACTTATCTGCTATGTGACCTTAGGCAAGTCACTTCACTTCTCTGGGTCTCAGTTCCCTCATCTGTAAAATGGGGATTAAGACTGTGAGACCCATGTGGGTCTGGGACTGTGTCCTACTCGATTTACTGGTATCCACCCCAGAGCTTAGCCCAGAGCCTGGCACATAGTTAAGCACTTAACAAACACCACAGTTATTATTTACCTCCAGAGAACTTGGAGGTAAGGTTAGGGTTGACTGGACAAATTAGGTTCAGCAAGAAGTTAATTTGGGGAAAGGGCTTAGGATGGGGAAATGAAGAACCAACCATCTTTTTCAGGAAGGACTTCAAAGCTGAAATGGGAGGGGTCTCCTGCGACAATTTTGCATTTGGCTGAAAAGTGTCAGGTGATAAGAGAAGCGTGAAACCTGAAATACAGAGGAAAGTAACTTCTGCCTTAGAAGGGCAATGGGAATCACTCGGTGGAGGTTCTTCAGAAAAAGAGGCTCAGCCTTAACCACCATCACTATAACAAGGTCTCCACATTTTCTGGGAAGGATTTTACATTCTCTGGGTTGGGAAACGTATTACAGTATTCTGGTTATGATCCCAAAGCAACCCTGTAATAGACGCAGGATGTGGAGTCCTGATTATTTTAAAACAAGGGCTTGTAGAAAACAGACGATAATTCTCAAGTAGAGCTTGCCTTTGGATTCCACATCTGCCCATACTTTAGGAAAGACCATTAGATGAAACAAGGGCTAGTTATACTGAGGGTCAAGTGATGGGGGGTATCGCAGTTCACCGATGGGGTTCTGGGATCCATCTGAATTGGTGGTGTTAGGTTACAATGTCCGTAAACCTTCGGCTTTCCAATATGGTGATTGATGGTTCCTGAGTTCTTCTCAATTCTTCTTTCCCTGTCCTAAAGACCCTATGCTGCTTCAGGGTATTAATTAGAACTCTAGTTTTCTGGAAGAGTAACCCCAAGGGCTCAACATGATAGGAAAGGAAGCAGTGTGGCCTAGGAGTCAGGAGACCTGGGTTCTTATTCTGGCTCTGCCCCTTGCCTGCTGGGTCACTTTGGGGAAGTCACTTCACTTCTCTGTGCCTCAATCTCCTCACCTGCAAAATGAGGATTCAAAACCCATTCTCCCTGCCCCATAGCCTGAAGGCCCCATGTGGAACAGGAACTGTGGCAGACATTTTTATCTTACACTTGCCCTAGGTGCAAGAATAGTGCTTGGCATACAATTAGCACCGAATAAATACCGCCAACATTAAGGGTGCATGACAGTTTGTACATCATCCCACCAGGAAATCTTAAGGAAGAGGTCATGGGATCCATGTGCCCAGGTTTTCCCACAAAAAGTCTTGGGGTAGTTTCAAGCCTGCTGAAAGGACGAAAGGTGCATCTCTCTCCCAGAAATCTCCGGAGCTTGGCTCTCTCCCTGAAGACCTAACCCACTCCAGGTTAGGCACTGGAAATAGAATTTAATAATTAAAAATAACAATCCAGGGCTAACGGCAGCCCAGGAAATGATGATCTAGCTATCCGATACAATAAATGGACGGATGCCCTTTAAAGAAAACTGCCATCTCTGAAGACTGCTTAGAGTGTTATACACAGGTCTGAATGCCTCCAAATTTAATTTCACGAGAAGTGGATTCAGACCATTTCATAACCCTCAAAGACAGCCCTAGCCTATTTTTAATGTGCTGCTAGCATTTGTGAAAACAGTACAATTACTGAAGCTGTTGCTAAGACCCAAAGCTGCAGAGTGCTACTCTCCTAAAATGGTCTCTGGGACCAATGTGATGGAAAAGTTACTGACACTGCAGACTGACCAGAAAAGCCCTGCAAAATCTATATGATGCTACATTATAGCGTGAAACTGTAGAGAAGCAGCATAGCCTAGTAGATAGCACACAGGCCCGGGAGTCAAAAGGACCTGGGTTCTAATCCCAACCCTGCCACTTGCCTGCTGTGGGACCTTGGGCAAGTCACTTTGCCTTTCTGTGCCTCAGTTACCTCGTCTGTAAAACGGGCATTAAGACTGTGAGCCCTACAGTAAGACATGCATTGAATCCTACTGGATTAGCTGGTATCTATGCAGCGCTTAGTAAAATGCCTGGGATATAGTAAGCGCTTAATGAATACCACTAAAGAAAAAACTCACACTTTTAAAGGGCCCCATCTATAAAGCCAGTACCATCACCAACTTCTAGAAGTATACCACCTCACAGAGTTCATTTTCATTAAATGTTTATTTTGGTTGGGTTTCTGAGGCAGAGTCAAACAATTATGCTGCTACCAAGAGTTGCCCCACAAATAAGGGAATGCACGGTATTGGGTGAAGAAGGTGGGTCTTTAAATATAATAATGATGATGGTAGTGTTAAGCGCTTCCTATGTGCCAGACACTGTACTAAGCACGGAGGTAGATACAAGAAAAATGAGTTGGACACAGGTCCTGTCCTACTTGGGGCTCACAATCTCAATCCCCATTTTACAGATGAGGTAACTGGGGCACAGATAAGTGAAGTGAGTTGCTTAAGGTCACACAGCAGACAAGTTGCAGAGCTGGGACTAGCACCCAAGACCTTCTGGCCCCCAGATCCGTGCTCTAACCACTACGGATATTTCACGGTCACTCGGTTCACTCTCATGGCTGCCCGGTCTCCGTTAAATGGTGTCGAAGTTAAAAAGAAAATTCCTTGAAGCACAGCCATCCCTTCCCAGTTAATACTGGCAGAGACATGGGGCCCCTGCTTTGCCTTTGACCCTTCTGATGTTCCTCTCTCATGACACGGCAACGATACTGGAGGTGGCTTGGAGTCAGAATGGAAAACAGGAGGCTCCTGGCCCCACTGACGACGACACGGGTTCCTGGCTCAGGGACTGACTGCCTGAGATCGTGCTGGGTCGGTCTGTCTGCTTCCACACCACATGGCCTCACGCCGGCTGGGTCTCTGGATCAAACCTTCCTCACGTGAGCAAAGACAGTGCCTGGGAAACTGCGCTACAGCTGTCTCCACGGAGATTCACAGATGCTGTCAGGACAGAACTTCAGGCTCCGGCATTTGATGCATTTTAAAAAGGGATTCAGACTCAGACTCAAACAGGCAGATTGATCGCCTTACACTTCAAAGGTTTTCGTAGAATTGTATTTTTTCTCCTTTGTGCCTTCCTTGCTTTCCTCTTACTTCTATTCTTCTTTTGCCCCCTTTTCTTCCTTTACTCCTCCTGCTGTCGGCCAAAAGGGAGTAATGTGGTAATGACTGTAGAATTTGCTAAGCACGTACTGTGTGCCAAGCACTGTACTAACTGCTGCACTTGATACAAGATAATCATTTCAGACACAAGTGCTGTCCCTCGTGGAGGTTTATAGTGTATGTAGGAGGGAGAACAGGTATTTAATTCCCATTTTACAAATGAGGAAACCGAGGCCCAGAAAAGTTAAGTAATTAGGCCAAGGTCACATAGCAGGCAAGTGGAAGAGCTGGGATTTAGAACCCAGGTCTTCTGACTCCCAGGCCCAAGTTCTTTCCACTGGGTCATACTGCCTCTCCAGTAGCAATGTCACATGAAGAAATGGATGGCATCCAGCGGGCCACTTTGAGAAGCAGCTTGGCCCAGTGGAGAGCACGGGAGTGGGAGTCAGAAGACCCGGCGTTTTAATTCCGCTCCTCCACTTGTCTGCTGAGTGACCTTGGGCAACTCACTTAACTTCTCTGTGCCTCAGTTACCTCATCTGTCAAATGGGGGATTGAGACTGTGAGCCCCATTTGGGACAGGGACTGTGTCCAACCTGATTAGTTTTTATCTACTCCTGTGCTTAGAACAGTGCTTAACATGTAGTAAGCGCTTAACAAACACTGTCATTCTTATTATTAAGTCTGTTTGAGCCCACCCAATAAGAGTTTCTCCAGGGGGACAGGCCCTCCCCGCCCAAAATACACAAACACACACACACACACACACACATATACACAAACACACATTTTATAATGGTATTTGTTAAGCCCTTACTATGTACCAGACACTGTTCTAAGCACTGGCATAGATTCAAGGTACACTGGACACAGTGTATGTATACATGGGTCTCATTCTTAATCCCTATTTTACAGGTGAGGAAGCTGAGGCAGAGAGAAGTGAAGTGACTTGCCCAAGGTCACAGTGGAGACAAGTGGCAGTGCCGGGACTAAAACCCAGGTCCTCTGACTCCCAGGGTACGCTGCTTCCCATCCCTAACCCCACTTCTTACTCCAGTGCCTTTGCATTCCCTTCCTAGCTCTCTATGAACCCAGGCCCTGCTTATGAGCTGAAGAACTCATCAGTCACAGCTTAGTCAGCCGGGGTCTGGATGCTTAAATTATTCCCTATAACTCTGACCTTTCGCCTCAGAGTGGTAGAAGTCAAACTTTCAGAGAGTAGGGTAGGGAAGAGGAAGGAAAAATCTACACAGACCTAGAGAAATTCCCCAAGCTGGGCAATAACAGGTGTATCTGTGTTCTGGTTCTACGTCACTTTCAACAATAATTAATAACAATAATAATTATGGTATTTGTTTAGCACTTACTATGTGCCAGGCACTCTTCTAAGTGTTCTAAGTGCTGGGCTGGATACCAGCAAAGCGGGTCAAACACCATCCCCGTCCCTCATGAGGCTCACGGTCTCGATTCCCATTTTCCAGATGAGGTAACTGAGGCACAGAGAATTGAAGTGACTTGTTCAAGGTCACAGAGCAGATAAGTGGCAGAGCCAGGATTAGAACCCATGATTTCCTGAGTCCCAGGCCCGTGCTCTATCTACTATGCCATGCTGTTGTTTCTGAGCTCTGAACACTAAGTGAGCTGTGCCCTGTCTAGACAAGGGGACCCAAATTGGAGAGTGACCTACAACATGAATGTCTTTATGGGCCAAGTTAAGTCAGTGTCATCTTATGAGAAAGCCATTTAGGAAGCAGTCTGAAATCTTATGTGACCTTGGATTCGAAAGTCTTCTTTTCCATAAAGTTATTAAGAGCAGTAAGGAGTCTGTAATCTCTCAGGGTGGTACCGGGAGAGTTTCCAGTACTCTACCAGTCTCGACTATGGAAGGGAGAGTCAAGTGGAGGCATATCCACTCCATTCCTAGCTCGGGCACTGGCTAGCAAGTGGAAGGCCATTTGCTACAAGTCAAAACTCATCAGTGCTGGCAGCAGCGGCATGGGAGAGAATTGAGGGCAGAGACCCAGGTTTACTGTGTGGAAGGAGGAAATGGTAAACAGCTTCCATATGTTTACAAAGAAAACTCTCTGGATACACTACCAGAACGATTACAGATGGAAGTGAGGCATTCTGGGAGAGATGTGTCCATGGCGTCGCTTTGGGTCAAACACGATTTGACAACATAAGACAACAAAGAGTCTGCAATGTGAGGCTGCTAATATCCGTTCCCGCCTGGCCCGCTAAAGGTGAGTCAGGTAGAGCACCATGAGATCGTTTCAGGCATGGCCATGGGTGCCCACCCAGCATTCCATCCCTCAGAACACAGGCCCATTCAGTTCCAAGGGGAATTTAAGCTTGGGCACCACTTCTCCTGACCAGAAGGCCAGTGAACCTTGGATGGTATGAACTCCAGCTTGGTTTGCCTTCTCTGTGAGAAAGTGCTATAGATTACAAAGAACTGTGAGTCTGGGTGTATGTAGTCTCTTAAAGCAGAAGCATGTGCAGGCCCCCGACTCACACATGCACGCACACACACACACACAAAAACAGCGGTTCCTTGCTTGCCGGCACACCCTGATGGCTTCCACTTGATGCTGAAGATTTGAGGCTTGAGGGCAAAATTTCTGCCGATAAGGGCACGCGTATGGGTAGTCGGCGTTTGCGCTCATTCCTGAAGGCACTCTGAATGCTCTCATAGTGGTTGGGAATTAGGCGCAAAACGTGAGAGAATTCTTCTTCTAATGTTTCAGGGCTTGCTATGGCCTGCCGGGCCCAGAATTACAGATGGGGAGGACTGCCGGGATTTCAGGGTTGTCGGGGTGGGGAGAAGGCGCATCTGGTATGGGAGCAGAGCCCCCACAGCTGGAGACTTAGGAACTAAACCAAAACGCCGATGAGCAGCCCTGGCTGAAACTATTCGATTCGGGGAGCCAAACTGGATTCGGGAAGGATGGAAGAATCGGGTCCCCGGAGGGGTTACCTCCTAAACCTTACGAGGCCCCTTTGCCTCAGCTGTGGCAAGCTAATAAGGTGACTTTGAAGCAGATGCGGGCGCTAATGCAGTTGTGGCTTTGGAATCTCCTGAGACAAGTCACAGTCATGATAACTCACTGTAATGTGCAATACACTCATTATGAAAGCTCGTGACGGGAGCCACGTGAACTTGGGGGTCCACCAAACGTCATACTGGTCTTCGACTCTTCCATCCGCTTCAGCTGGGCAGGGCCCTCCCGGCCGCTTTTTGATCGGCAAGGGATGTTGGGCAGCTTTTGTATTAAAGGGAAGTTTTCAAAATGGTTCTACAGGACTACAAGTCTGACTTATTTCGCGTGCGTCTAATGGGGAGGCGGAAGGGTTGCTGGAGATCCCAAAAGAGGAGCTGGCATTATTTAGAGACATGTGGATGGGAACGGCTTTTACCAGCTCCTTTCAAGGTTCACAGTGTTGGGGAGATGGCAAGAATTTTGGGTGAAGGCGGGGCCACATCAAACTATGAATTCCTTGTGCCTTAATAGCAGGTAACAATAATAATAATTGTGGTATTGGTTAAGCGTTTGTTATGTATCAAGCACTGTTTTAAACACTGGGGAAGATACAAGACAAGCTGGTCAGACACAGTCTCTGGCCCACACAGGACTCACAATCTAAGTAGGAGAAAAGGTATTAAACCCCCATTTTGCAGATGAGGTAAGTGAAGCACAGAGAATAATAATTATGATATGTGTTAAGGAAGTGCTTTCAATGCGTTAAGCCGTGTTATGTTCTAAGCATTGGGTAGACAACAGTTAATAAGGCCCTACAAAGTCCCTGTCCCCCATGGGACTCATGGTCCAATTAGAAGGGAGAATAAGTATTGAATCACCATTTTACAGATGATGAAACTGAGGCACAAAGAACTCAAGTGACTTGCCCAAGGTCAGACAGCAGGCACGTGGTGGAGTTGGAATTAGAACCCATGTCCTCTTACCCCCAGGCCCGGGCTTTTTCCAATAAGCCCAGCTGCTCCTCAGGGATTGGAGGAGGATCCCACATTACTCAGAACATCTGGGGAATCACTCTCAAAGCAAAGCAACAGAAGATCGAGTGGTGACTTTCGGGATCACGGCTTCTCTGTATGCCAGGTAGAGGCCCGTATGCGACCGGACTCGGCTGGATCCACAGTCAAGCTGCATGTTGGATATTTAGTTTCGGAATGCAGGTACAGTTGAAATACAACTTTCACTGCACTGAATGCATGAATGACTGAATGAAAGATAAGACACCACTGTCAACCAGATATCAATCAACCAATGGTATTTACTGAGTCCTTAGTGTGGGTGCAGAGCACTGTGAGGATAAGATGTCTCAGTTAAATTCTCGTCAGGATTGCATCCTAGTTTTCTTGTCTGTCTATCCAATCCATCCCTTCCAACCCCTACCCTATCTATGGTTCCCAAATCTACAACCCCAGTCTCTCTTTCTCTGAAGGCTCGTATTCCCTCCTGGCTTCAGGACTTCTCTGACTGGATATCCCACCCACACCTCAAACCTAACACGTCTAAAACAGAACACCTTATCTTCCCACCCAAAACCCGTCCTCTCCTTGACTCTCCCATAACTGAAGACAGCACCACCATCCTATCCGTCTCACAAACCCGTACCTTGGCATTATCCTCGATTCATCTCTCTCATTCAACCCACATATTCAATCTGTCACCAAATCCTCTTGGTTCAACCTTCACAACATTGCTAAAATCCACCTTTTCTTCTCCCTCCAAACTGCTACGGTATTAATCCAAGCATGTATTCTATTCCATCTTGATTACAGCCTCCTTGCTGACCTCCCTGACTCCTGTCTCTCCCTTCTACAGTCTCTTCACTCTGCTGTATGGATCATTTTTCTCTAACATTATTCAGTCCATGTCTCCACACTCCTCAAGACCTTCCAGTGGTTGCCCATCCATCTTTGCATCAAACAGAAACTCTTTACCATACACTTTAAAGCCCTCTATCTCATTACCTCCTCCTACCTCACCACGACTTTCTCCTATTACAACCCAGCCTGTACACTTTGTACCTCTAATGCCAACCTATTCACTGATAGTTGAGACTGCCCACAACGAGTTCACAATCTGGCTCGGACCCCGGCCACACCACTCTGTGCCCAGGGGAGGCAAATGGGGTGGGTAAGTGGTCTGCCTTCTCCGATCTCCAGGAGAAGGAAAAGGTGGGGACAGGGAGTCTCCTTATCCCCCAAGCCCTACAATGCACCAAGTTTATCTACCTTAACCTGAATGCACCACAGCAAAGCAGACTAAATAGACTTTCTTTATGCATGCAGGTGAACATTTTAAGAGAGACCAGTCTACCCTCTCCTTTAAATGCAACAGAAGGGACTCCGTTTAGCTTTTGGTGAGGCTACCAGATAATGCTGGACTGCACTGAGCCTGATTCTCTCAGTTCCTAAGCTTCTCTGTTGGGGCGAGAGGAGAGGCACTTTAGTGCCTTAGTGAGAAGCAGGATGGCCTGGTGGATAAAGCACACATCTGAGAGTCAGGAGGACCTGGGTTCTAATCCCAGCCCCGTCACCTGTCTACTGTGTGACCTTGGGCAAATCACATCACTTATCTGTGCCTCAGTTACTTCATCTGTAAAATGGGGATTAAGACTGTGAGGCCAATGTGGACCAGGGACTGTGTCCAACCTAATTAGCTTGTATCTACCCCAGCGCTTAGAACAGTGCCTGGCACATAGTAAGCGTTTAACAAATACCAGTAAAGAAAAAAAGCTTATGAAGCACTAAAACCGCAACTTCTAAACTGGCACCCGGGTGGAATCAAAGAGTTAAAGCAGCTTCCAGGAGCCCTGGAAGAATATGGCTTGTTAAACCCTTTCCTACCAGACACTCAAGAGGGAACGGTCCCGAATACCAAATCGCTAATACTATTTTTGCTCGTTTCAGGCTCCAGATAAGCCAAGTTGACTCCAGGAATTCCCCAAGCACTTCGTTAACAAGAATGGCGGGTTACAACACGACAGGCAGAAGCTCCTTAGCCCACAGGGGGCTCTTTTCTAGGGGATTTCCAAACTCGCTGGTCCTTGGGGAAGGAAACGCGGGATGTGAACTGCAGGCCCTCCCCAGCGAACGGTACCGTCTCCAGAGGAGTTGTGTGGCTGGGATCATTCCCACACCGATCATAAAACTAATTTCCCATCCCTTTAGCACAGCCCTCGTAAGGGAAGAATTTTTCTCCGAGGCACCAAGCTGAGACCGAATCGCCAACGTTGCAAATTGTGATTACCATGCAGTCGAAATTGACACTGAAAGGATCCATTCGAGAGATTCCCAAAATGGTGTCCGAACTGCTCACTCTGGGGTTATTTGAGATTTGGGGGTATCCAAAAAGGAGGCAAACGCTGACATTATGATAGGCCAAAAGTCCTTTACAACTAGTCCATATTCACTGGTGTTGGGTAGCAGAGATTTCTAGGAGGTAGAAAGGTGATTGGTGTTGTTGCAACTTCCTGACCCATTGCAAATGTCCACTGCCAGCTGAATTTCAAAAACAATCAGTCATGCTATCAATAGTATTAAGCAATAGTATTTATGGAACAATTCCTCTATGCAGAGGACTGTATTAAGCACTTGGGAGAGTACGATAGATTTAGTAAATGTGATTCCTGCCCTCAAGGAGCTACAGCATTTAATCTGTGGATGGCACTGTGCTAAGCACTCACGGAAGTACAATAAAATTAGTAGACCGAATCCTGCCACTCAAGGAACTTACAATCTGGTGGGGAAGGCAGATGCTAAAATTATTTAATAAAGAGGTAAAGTGATGCAGCTGCCAATTATAGTTATAGTGACATTCTTCTTATTTTCATATTCGTTAAGGGCCTACTCTGTGCCAAGCACTGTTTTACGTGCGGAGGAAGATACAAGTTAATCAGGTCAGACACAGCTCCGGTCCTATATGGAGCTCACAGACAAAGTAGGAGGGACAACAAGCACTCAATCCCCTTTTACAGATGAGGAAACTGAGGCACAAATGAGTTAAGTGACTTAAGTCCCCCAGCAGATGATGGAGCTGGGATTGGAACCCAGGTCCTCTGCCTCCCAGGCCCATGTTCTTTCTGCTAGGACATGCTGCTCCTCATTCTTAGGCTGAAATGGTTGGGAGGGTGAGGAATGGGGGTGGTTAAAAGTCTCTGGACCCCTGAATTAGAATTCAGATCGGCCTGGTTTATATCAAGACTTTTTTTTTTCCTTCCACAGTATTACTGGTCTGGTCCAACATCATCCCCTGCAGCGTGTGGAGACAGGCCAGGGGTATGAAGGCTACAGAGCAGAGCAGGAAGAAAATCAACTGTGAAATTGGTAATTTTATTGAGTTTCACGGGGGGCTTTGTTGTTAAGACACAATGCTATTGGAACAGAACGCCTCTGGTTGTCCCCTGGCCCGCAGTGTCCACTTGATGGCGAAAGGTAAATTGCCTCTAACCTACAGTGGCACACCCACCTCTTTGAGTGCACTCAACGGTTTGATTTAATTGGCTGGCGATGGCAAAACCAGGGATGAAATGGAGGATGAATAGCCAGGTTGTCGGTGTTGGAGTGGCTTGCCAAGACCAAAGGGAGAGTGTGCGTGTGCGAGTACATGTGTGCGTTCGCCTACATGTCTCTAATTCCTACTGTCCCCAAAAATTCTCCTCATGACCAGGACCCGAGCGTCTGGAGCTCCGGTTAGTCTCTCCTTACTGTCCCAGAGGGAGGGCTCCGGGAGGAAGGCAAGAGGGAGACGGAGACCAAAAGAGAATGCAGGAAGAAATGTCAGGCCGGAAGAGCTGAAATCGCTTGGCCTTCCCTCTCCCGCAGGTAAAATAAGAATTAAACAGAGCTAACCGGAGATCGATCCCATTTGAAAAGAAAAAAATCTGCTTGTTGGCACTGCCCGAAAGAGAGGCCTGACAATTGCTATTTGTTCTAAGGTGGTATTTTGTTCCTTCGACTCCAGGTAGGAATAGTTAAATACAGTGTGCTGGTTAACTGTGTAAATACATTTGCAGCCTCTGTGCCTCAGCAGTGATGTCCCTGTAGTGTGTTAATTTGGTTTCTGATGGAGGGAAGCTTAAAGACGTTAAAGGCATTGAGATAGGGCAGGGTAACCAAACACAGCGGACGGGGTTAAATGGAGGTGAAAGAAAGAGCTCTTTGGGTCTATGAGAAGAGAGCTCTGTGTGGTTAAAAAAAAAAAAATATGCCTTCTTCGGGAGCCCCTCTCGATACATGGGTCCAGAGAGCAGAATGCCTTGGCTGCAAACTGTCTTTGTGTCAATTCGGGCAAGTGGTACCTAGGAAGGAAGTGGGCGAGGGCTACTGTCGGTGCGATCTGGCTACCTGCTGGGGTGGGACTCTCATCAGCCCAACCTGAGGGGAGATTGCCCTGCCCCCGTGGTCCTCTTCCCGAAGAGGAAGTCACCTCTGGATCGGGTTGAGTTGGGGGCGGGATGGGGAAGGTGACTCTTCTTTTTTTCTATTTTTAAATGGCTATTTGTTAAGCACCTTCTATGTGCCAGGCACTGTTCTAAGCTCTAGAGTATATACAAGCTAATCAGTTTGGACACAGTCCCTGTCCCACATGTGGCTCACAGTCACAATCCCTATTTTACAGCTGCGGTAACTGAGGTACGGAGACGTTAAGTGACTCGCCCAAAGGTCGCAGAGTGACGGGTGGTGGAGCCGGGACTAGAACCCAGGTCCTTCCGACTCCCAGGCCCATGCTCTATCTGCTAGGCCACTCTGCTCAAATCCAATACCCGCTTCTCTCCTCTGTCGGGCCACAGCAACATGGCAAGGTTAGTCACTGGTTTCCATTTGATTCGATTGGCTTCTTTTCCTGCCGTCAGGAGAACTCATTGATAAACGCTGGTGACCTGGGTAAATTAAGCTGGGGCTTTCCCAACCCCGAGGTCAATTCAATCAATCGATCCGTCGATAGTATTTACTGAACGCTTCCTTTGGGCAGAACGCCGTACTGAACGGTTGGGAGAGTACGAAATGACAATAATGACAGACACATTCCCCGCCCACAGAGAGTCATCGCTCATTCACATTCGGGAGTGGAATGAATGAATACGAGGGTCGGTACTGTTTACAGTGGGCGAGCACATTCAACAGCCTTTGTGTGGCACTGCCTGTTTGCGCCTTTGTATATCCCAGCTTTGTATTCACAGACACACACGCACACACGTACACAACCCCCAAAGCCCATTTTAATGTTGGCGGGTTGTTTTTTTTTAATGTCGTGATGTTCTAGAGGTCTCTTTCTTTTTCAAAATGCAATTAATACGGTTGTGTGTTCAATGATTCAGGGAAAGTAAATCTTTTATATTCAGGTAAGCAATTCAGCCTCGTTCGGCTTTAGGGGAATTAGATTTTTTTGAAGCCCGTGTTGAGCATGCCCATAACTCTGACAGAACCCTGCAGGCTCTTGTCTTCACCTTCAAATCATAAGACAGAGAAATCAAGCTCCCTCTGTGCTCTCAATTATCCCAAAAAACACGGAGCAGAAGTCTTCAGTAATTCAATCCCTGTGGAACCTTCTTCATACTGTTTGCACTGTTGGAACTGCTGACAGCAGCAATCCCACAATTCCTCCTGGTGGAGCCTGTCAGAGTTCCCCGCACCGTGTGAGCGGCACTACTCTGTCCTACAGCTCCTTCTCCAGAGACCTCTAAGCACATGCATGACTTTTGATGCTTGCTTGATTCAGTGGCCAAGAGGCTAGAAAACATTACAATGAGAGTTCTCATACTCTCTTAGAAGGTGCTTTGTACTCAGACTAATAGGATCCCGGGCTACATGTGGCACTGGGTTGGGTGTAATTTAATCACAAGTACAGCTGCATAAACACTGTACTAAGGAATGTCTGCCTGCAATTGGATTCTTTCTTTGAAAGTGCACTGTAGAAAATTCCGTGCCATTTTCCATATGGTTAATGAGCAAATGTATCATGGCCAGCTTTTAAAAGTAATTTGAATTTATGGGTTGCAGTGATTTTAACACATGTGCACAAGAAACCGTGTGTACCCAAGGCTCTTCCTTATCACGCCACACCGTTTCACGGTTCTCTGCCAAACGGCACCAAAAAGAACGACTCTGTATTTTTAATTGGCTGAAATCCATAGAACCTGCCTGAAACCATCGCTCCAACCCTTTCCCCCCCAGGCCCGGCCGAAAATGTTCATGATAGTGGGGCCAGTCCAACGACAACACAAAAGTGTAGTTCATTTCAAAATGCCTCCTTTAAAAATACACTTTATGAAAAACACATCTGCAAAAGTGTGTGTGTGTGGTGTGTGTGTGTGTCTTTACCCCCAAAATGAGCCATGCTATTATGTGACTGTGCAGTTTCTCTAATCCTACCCAAACTTCCCATTTCCTCTTTCTTTCTAATTTTCTAGGAGACAGAAGGGAGGAAGAATTAAAAAATAACACACACACACACACAAAAATCCAACCTGCCTCTCCAACCCCACCCCTTCCGTTTGACTCAAGCTCAACAGGGAAACATTTCAAAACAAAAGAGCTATTTCAGGGCTACCGGGATGTTCAAAATTCTAAAGCGTGGGCACACATTTCAAACTCACCGAATAAACATGCTTTACCTTGGTGTAAACACTGAATCCAATTTGATTTTTTCTGTAACAAAGCTTCAGCATCTTTTATCTTTTTTATCATGCATCAGTGGTTATACAAGCATCTCTATCTTAAAATATGGTACGGTGATTTTTAGAAATACCACAGACAGAAACACACACCACTTCTCTCCGAAGTGGGTTACTCATGCTTCGTGATCATTTACTCTCTTTTTTAAGGAAAATAAAGACCAAAATCTCTCCCTTAAGTGTTCTCCCAACATATAAAATCAAACAACAACAACAAAAAAATAGGAAGAGCAAAATACCTTCTCTCTAGGGCATAGTTTAGGGTGAAGTTTAATGGATAAAAATAGTAGGCAAAGTTTGTGAAATTAAATTTTATTTTCAGCAGTTCCCCAAGAAAAGCAAATTGTGACCAACACGATCTTTGATTTCATTGATCCTGCACTTTTCAAATTAGTGAACCTTGGTCTTACTATTGGACTCACTTCATCTAATTAGAGCAGTCTCAGCTGATAAATTCATATCAACTCACACGACCTCATGTTTGCAAAAGAGGGAAACAGGTTAGGCCAGTCTAAATAACTATGGCAGATACTAACTCCACCATATTTTGGAATTTGAAGTGAATGGTTAAAATTGCCCCAAATTTACTCTTTAATAGGAATGATGGTATTTACTACGCACTTCCTCTGCACTCAGCACCAAGATGTTTACAAGAAAATCAGCTAGGATTTACTTTCATACAATCGTGGTCTCTCAATCAGTTCTGGCCTGACAGAAGCTCAAATAATAGGTCGACTGACGAACGCTCACTCTGTCTCACAGGTGAATTTGCATCACCTGAGTGACAGCCATCTGTCTCGGCAAAAAAGACCACCAAATGGACTTACGACAATTCAAAAAGGATACCCCTTGCTTGAGTCTACAGTGGTAAACCACTGCTTTGGGGGTAATTCTTCCCCATTCAAATTTTCCAATCCCCACCACTGAAGGATTCAAGCATTTCAGTCACTAGGAACTGGATGACAAAAACCAAGAAAATGACACATAGCCAGAGGCCATGAATGAAAAACAAACATACCGTAAGGCAAAGGTCAGCTCAAAAACACATCGTTTTAGAATTTTTCTTTGGTGGAGATTAACGGAAATGAGATTAGTGGGGGTGTGTGCGTGCATATGTGTGTATGTGTGTTTGTGTGTCTCTGTTGAGGTATCTGTGAGTCTAAGCCTCATGCCCTTTATGGAGGCAGGCCTTTAACATATACTCACTTAAGAAATGAATTTCCAGGCCAATTCCAAGAGTGGTCTCAAACGATACCAATTCAGGCAGGGCCAGACATTCCACGGGTAGTCGTACTACCATTCAAGCAAGCATTTGGCAGAGGAAGAGGGACGGACAATTTATGATACAAACTGGAGTTATGGATCTCTCTATGGCTCCGAGCCCCATCTGTCAAACGGGGGGCGTCTGAACATTCAGAGAGAAAGCTAGGAATTCCTACAAATCAGGGAGTGCGGTGTGATGCCGTCTCCTCCTTCCTTTCAAAGTACAATTCTGGGTGGATAAAAAAAAAATGGACCGTTAGCATTCTGAAGTATTGAATAGCTTTTAAAAGCATTTAGAAAATATGCTCAAGGAGGAAAAGGTCACTTGCATAAAGGAGGGTATGCACAAGGTGAAAGCCAAATGAAACATTATGCGGTGTCTTTTTTGGTACTCAGAATAGCTCCAAGGTTAAGAGAGTCCGAGTCAGTCTTGAGCAGATCCATTTCCTCTCTCCAGGCGTCTCATGTTAACCCAGTGATTTAGTGCTCTGCATTAAGAGCAATTCACCTGCCTCTGGTGTCCCTGTGGCCTGTCCCTCTGGGGAGCGAGGTGGAGAATAAAGAGTTCCACATATGGTAAAGTCAAGCTGCTTGGAGCCTGCCGAGTGTCTGCTATGGGGATAGAGGCTCCTGAAAGCCCCAGCTGGTACTTGGAAGAGATTCCGCATTACTACACCTCAGTGCCTGTTTGGTTTCCCTTCGGAAACTGTTGGCTCCACATACGACAGCCATTTTAGATCTCTTCAACCCTTTTCTCCCGGTTCTGTATCCAACTGAACAGTTGGTCCTCTACTGCTGGATAATCAAATTCTTCCATCTGGTCCTATCCCTGTGGAACCGAAAAGGTGTAGCATACACCCGGTCCCAAACACATCCAGGAGAGACACTGGCTTCCTAACAAAAAGCAGTCAACAATAGAGAACCGCAGAACGTCTATTCGAAACCGAGCGAGGGAAGAGAAAGAGATTTTCAGGATCTATGAATTCCCCTCCACGGAAGACACAGGACTGATAGGGTCTCACGCCACTAAACTACCAAGGCCATGCCTTAATCACAGTGAAAACACTCCCTCTTCCTCTGCCGAGACACCACGCCAATCGCTCGAGAAATCTTCCATGCCTTGTACGCGGCAGCGCCCTTTCACCGTCCGTGTCTAAAGTGACATAACACACCACGCTGCTCGGTAGCCAGTGTCGGAATCAGAGACGAGGGAGAGCGCTATGAGATGCCGTACCTTCAATCCGTGGCAATTTGAGAGCGCTCACAAATCAAGGTTTATAATGTGGAGATGTCAGTGAGCTAATCCAGTTGTGCAAGGGCTTCTGGGAGGCCTGGATTTTGTACATCTGGTTTCATTTGGGGCGAGGGGGTAAAAGGAAGGCAGTGCCAGATGGGGCTGGGTGGTTTCTGTCCAAGGGGATTCTTTCGAGCTTCTCCAGTGGCTCGAATACAGCCAAGGAAGAGGCTATGTATTTTGCCTTTTGGGTTGTTCTAACATCTGAAGAGCCAAGGTGACTTCACCTTGTGGCCCCAAAATGAGGCCAGTAGCTTCCATCCTGTGCACCCTGAAGACGGTGAGCTAGCCGGGACCACAACCTTTCTGGGTACCAACTGACTGCAAGGGTTCCGCAGGGCTAGGACCAAATGGAAGAATTTGATTATCCAGCAGTAGAGGACCAGTGGCCTAGAGGGCTAGTGGTCTAGTGGACATGGCCAAGTGGAAAGAGCAAGGGCCTGGGTTCTAATCCTGGCTCTGCCACTTGTCTGCTGTGTGACCTTGGGAAAGTCACTTCACTTCTCTGTGCCTCGGTTACTTCATCTTTAATACAGGGATGAAGACTATGGGCCCTACGTGGGACAGGGACTTTGTCCAACTTTATTAACTTTTATCTACCCCAGTGCTTAGTACAGTGCCTGGCATAGAGTAAGCACTTAACAAATACCATCAAAAAAAGAGAAGCCTTATGCAAGGTGCCTTTGGAAAAAAAAATTCTTCCCAAACTACCTCTGAATGGGAGAAATAATTGCATCCCATTCCAAAAATCTTTGAGGCATTTTAGTTATGTAAAAATGAATTATCTCATAGTAATGGCTGTCTTGCCCCTCTAGACTGTAAACATATTGTGGGCAGGGGATGTGTTTACCGACTCTGTTGAACTGTCCTCCCCCAAAGAGCTTAGTACCGTGATCTGCACCGGGTAAGGCGCTCAATAAATACCACTGTTTGATTGGTATTGATTAAAAATGAGTCAACTATCAAACTGGCACAAAATTCATCCCTACATCTCTGTAAAATTTCTCCCTTTCCCTCCAACGGGCACAGCTCTTATTGCAGTCAGGCACTGAGATCACAGTCATCCAAGAATTTGTATTCTTTTACCGCAATTACTGAGGCAAATTGAAAATATGCCTCAATGCAGCCAGTTCCCTTTCATTAATGATCCTGAACATTAACTTGGGGTCTAGGTTCCATCTCTTCAAAGGCTGGGCAGAGAAACAGTCCTACGCATTGCCTAAGTCTGTATTCTCTTTAAATGAATGTTATTCCTGTCTCAGAGGAATAACAAAAGTTCACTGTCAGCAGGACTCTACTGAAAACTAGACATACCTCTGTAGCCATTCCTAGAGTCAGAGGAATCTTTTTACAAAGAAAACAACAACAGATTTACCTCATTTAATCACAATAATCACAGGTGGCATGCTATAGTCTATTCACAAAATACTGTCTTGCTTGCTGCTTGATTCTCCCCGTGATTAGATAGCATTCACTAACTTGAAATGCTAGAACTAATGATCAGATTTAATATGACCTCATAAATAATTTAATAATAGACCTAGAGGATCTCATTGCCTATTCTGATTGGTAGAAAATCAATTGCCCCATTGCCTGGAAATGACTGACTTTCCATTACAGTTATTTTCTAATTGCAGTCAAACCCAATGTCTTCAATGGTGCCAGACAGCCAAGCAAAAAGTTATTTTTATTAAAATTTCTTCTGTTGTAAACCCTTAATTACATTTGATGAGTCATTCCCTCCCTTAGATCAGGAAATGGCAAGTTTGTTGATGTAAACTATTCCAGTTTCCGATAACAAAGCTTAACGTGCCTCTTGTTAACTGTCCGACAGTGATTTCTGTACTTAATAAAATTGATGATAATAATCATAATGATGGTATTTGTTAAGCACTTAATATGAGCTACATACTGTACTAAGAGTGGGGGTGGATAGAGAAGCAGTGAAAAGAGCATGGGCTTGGGAGTCAGAGAGGTCGTGGGTTCTAATCCCGGCTCCGCCACTTATCAGCTGTGTGACTCTGGGCAAGTCACCTAACTTCTCTGTGCCTCAGTGGCCTCATCTGTAAAATGGGGATTAAGACTGTGAGCCCCACGTGGGACAACCTGATTACCTCAGCACTTAGAACAGTGCTTGGCACATAGTAAGCGCTTAACAAATACCATAATTATCATTATTATTACAAGTAAATCAAGTTGGACCCCAGTCCCTTTCCCATGTAGGGCTCATAGTCTCAATCCCAATTTACAGATGAGGTTAATTGAGGCACAGAGAAGTGAAGTGAGTGAAGTGAGTTGCGTAAGGTCTCACAGCACACAAGTGATAGACCTGGAATTAGAACTATTCATTAAGCACTTACTCTGTGCCAGACACTGTGCTAAATGCTGAGGAATTGACCGACAAAATGATCAGATTGGACGCAGTCTCCATGCCACGAGGCACCCCAGCCTAATTAATCAATCAATCGATATTTATTGAACGTTTGCTGGGTGCTGAGCACTGTTCTAAGCATTTAGGAGAGTACAGTATAACAGAAATTAGCACATACATTCCTTGCCCATAATGAGCTTACAGTCTAGAGGGAAAAGAAAGCAGGAATTCCTTTCCTATTTTAGACATGAGGAAATCGAGGCCCGAGGAAATCGAGGCCCGAGGTCATTCAGCAGGTAAGTGGCGGAGCTGAGATAAAAAACTCAGGTCTCCTGACTCCTGTCCCATGTTCCTTCTGGTATCCCACAATGCCTCATGATTCAATGTTTAAGTGGACAAATCAATCCTTAAGTGACA
Source organism: Ornithorhynchus anatinus (assembly GCF_004115215.2). Lineage (NCBI taxonomy): Eukaryota > Metazoa > Chordata > Mammalia > Monotremata > Ornithorhynchidae > Ornithorhynchus > Ornithorhynchus anatinus. The sequence continues at coordinate 19,666,270 of NC_041734.1, read as the reverse complement.
TTTAATTCCGTGTCACGCCTGAGCGTCTACTGAGGAAATGGCAACGGTTACATGGATCTTATCAAGTTTTCATAAAGAATCTAAAATTGGTCTGAGCCACCCAAAGTAGTCACGGAAAGACCAGACATACTATAAACACGACCTTGGATGTATCCCTCGGAGTTGCAAGGAATTAATTTTTCACTAAACATCTGCTAAACGGCTCAACTTTTGCACAATGTAAATGACTTGTGTTGCCTTTCACCACTTTCAGTAGAATTTATAGGGGACGAATCTCTCTCCAGAAACCAAATTCTAAGGCCGAGTGGGTGGTCACATAAATAGGGACTGGTTCCTAATAAGAATGATAATGACAATGATAATAATAATAGCTTTTATAAAGTGGTTACTCCATGGCAAGCACTGTTCTAAGTTCTGGGATAGGTACATGATAATCAGGCTGGACATGGTCCCTGTCCCACAAGGGGCTCACAGTCCAAGTAGAAGGGAGAACAGGTATTTAAACCCTAATATTGAAGCAACCAAAGCCTAGAGAAAAATACTGAGATGAAATATTTTCATTTTCGACAAACAGGTACTCAAATGACCCTGTTCATTGGGTGGGCTAAGGAAAACTGATACAGCAGTTGGAAGCCACAGAAAGAGGGAGGGAGGTGTGAATGATTACCTGCCTATAAATTATTTCTTTATATTAATGTCGGTCAGTCAGTCCATCTTATTTATTGAGCTCTTTCTGTGTTCAGAGCTCTGTATTAAGTGCTTGGAAGAGTACAATATAACAATATAACAAATAAATTCCCTGCCCACAACAAGCTTACATTAATGCCTGTCTCTCTCTCAAGACCGTAAGTTCACTGTGGGTAGGGATCACGTCTTCCAAATCTTGTTGTACTCTCCTAAGCGCTTAGTCCAGTGTCCTGCGCAGAGTGAGCCCTCAATAGAAACCACTGATTGATTGACTGATCAATTGAGAGAGTAAATACCAGGTTGAATATCATGGCCTTGCTGCTCTCCTCATCCACAATCCAAATTAGGAGCCATCAGAATATTGAAGCTCAAGTGCAATATCAGTTAAGCTTCTTTGAATGGATTTTACAAAACGTATGCCAGTCCCTGAATGTCATAGTCAATTAGTCACACTCATTATGCCTCTATTTATTAATGTCATAGACTTTATAATGCATTTACCGCTGAAACAAAAGTTATGAAATATCAACTCTGTGTTGTGATTATAATAATAGCAAAAGAAGTAATGTTCTCCTTAAGTCACTAACTGGTTACAGAGCCACTGTAAAGATTACATTAGTGGTGACAGATTGATGATCTTTTCCAAGATGTAATCCTTTCGAGTTCAGATTTTGCAATAGAAAAACTATGCGATTGGATACAGATTATTGGCTCCACCAGTTGGATTCAAAGGAGCGTATTGTGCTGCTGTGTTCTGTAATCCAAATGCACAATGTAATTTTAACAGACGTAATTTTAATCTGCATGGCATTGCTATAACAAAATGGGGCACGGGAAGGTTCTTCAGATATGTGGGGTTCTGTGTTAATTCACTGATGCTTAGAATGACTGACTGGTATTAAAAAATAGCAAATAATTAAACCCAATGCTACAACGAATCAAGAATGATGTTGACATTCTTGCATGGTTAGATTTTGATGGAATTTATTGTCAAGCTGTCAGTCCTAAATTTTCAACATGAAACAAAAACTGTAATCTGAATCACAATAATAAACATAGATGCCATTGTTCTTTCTTTTTTTTTTTCCAGAAATACTGTAGGCCCCTTAGTTGAAAGACTTCACCCTGTTTCTGCATTCTCTCATTGCACTGGTGGATGTTTTAAATTGAAAGACCAATTATTTAAGAATTAATGTGAAAGAGTAAAACGAGCGAAATACAGGAAAGTTTCAAGGTCATGTAACAACCATTAACTCACAATGGCCCAGATTTATACCATAAATGAAATATATTTTAAAACAATACCTCACACCTCGTAGCACAGTGTTCTAGTGTAATGTCAAAACATTTATCCTACTCGTCCTTTCTTTACCCAAAGTGTGTACACCTCCCACCACTTATTTTCACTGCTTACACTGGCCAGTTGGCCCAAATTCCATCTACCCATGTTTGAGGAGAATTTGCTTCAAATTCTGTGCTAGAATCCAGTTCTCGACTTCAGTCATGACCTCTCTCCTTTCAAATGAATTTCACTTTCAAATAGCTTACTGGAATCAAACTGATTTCCCTTTAGGAATAGTATGCCTTTCTATTAAATTCCCACTTAGCTTTTCTTTCCCTTGTGCTAAAAAGACCTGGTTTATCAGTCTTCAAATTGCATTCTTAAAACAGTATTTTTAGTACCTTTAAACACCTATGGGGAAAGAGGGACATGACGGAAATCCAATCTTAGATACACAAGAGTTGATAGAGCTCTGACACCCAGAATGAAAATTTCAACTCTGAACTGAAAGAAATGTCTCTCAGTCAATCCTATCTAAACCGTAGTTCTTGGTTCTCTTAGAGAGGTATATCCTGTTTACCCCTCATCTTTCCCCAAGGCACCATCTATCTGGACAAGCATCTGCACAGGCCAAATTTTGCCTAAGATTTATGAAGCTTATATAAATTTTGGGGGAGGGGAGCGAGAGGTCTACACTTCCCTCCAGCACATAAATCTGTTTTCATTTGAAGAGTACAGCCAGCCCGGGCCATATGTCAGTAGTGTTACTCATGACCCCCGAACTTCAGAGGTATAATCTCTATTTACCAGCCTCCTGGTTCCCCTGTTTGACCCTGATGGTCTCAACCAGTCAATCGGTCTATCAATTGATCAACTGTATTTATTGTACACTTATCATGTGCAGAACGCCTGAGAGAGTACATAAAAACAGAGTTGGTAAACACATTCCCTGCCCACAGTGAAGTTAGAGTCTAGAGGGGATGACAGATATTAATATCAACAAAATAAATTGCAGGTATATACATAAGTGCTGTGGGGCTGAGGGAGCGGTGACTAAAGTGAAAGGGTGACTCAGAGAGAGTGGACGAAAGGGAAATGAGGGCTTAATCAGGGAAGGATGGTCCCTGTCCCACATGGGGCTCACAGTCTTAATCCCCGTTTTACAGATGAAGTATCTGAGCCAAAGAGAAGTTAAGTAACTTGCCCAAGGTCAGACAGGGGACAAGTGGCTGAGCAGGGATTAGAACCCAGGTCCTTCTGACTCCCAGGCCCGTGCTCTATCCACTAGTCCATGCTGCTTCCCTTGTGCAATATCTAAGTATTTAATCAATCAATCAAAGGTATTTATTGAGGACTTACTAGAAGTACCAGGGTGAGTACAATACAATAGAAGATGGTAGACATGTTCCCTGTCCACAG